>NW_016690181.1:2547509-2719943 GCF_001604755.1 Lepidothrix coronata
TTCCCATCTTCTCTTGTTGCAGTATTCAAGCAGGTTTTGCCATTGGAAATCTTTGTTTCTTAAAACCTAGAGTGGAAACAAAAGAACAGAGAATGAAGAGATGTCTGTCATTTACTTTCCGTATTATTGCTTTGTTCGTCAGAGAAGCGCTGTGTAACTGTTAGCATGAATAAATGAAAGGGCTGAATTCAATGTCTAAACTATTCTCTATTCAAATGTGCTTGTGTAACACTTACTAAATTTGTTTTGGGCATTGTAAATATATTTAAGAATATTGTTAAGTTCTCCTGTGTTTATTTATTTATTTGGTAGGTGGGATATAGACTAGTAACTGTTTTGGGGGCAAGAGTAATTAAAATAGGAAGACAAGCAAAGGCATGTCTCTTCATATGGGTGAAATGCACAGTACTTATACTATGTCAGCTTAAGAAGGACTTTATTAAATGTGGAAATGTAAGGTTTCCTGATCTGGAAAGTAATATGTAAGAGCATAGGTATCTGAAAAAAAGTAAGGATGAGACAGTTACTTAGCGTGTAAGTGTGCATGCTTAGCATACTGTACACAACAAGGGGATTTAATATATTAAAATACAGAGTAAAACCTCCTCTTTACAATAACTGTAGTCACTGCAGATGGAGGATATTATCACTTGCTCTTATGCTTGCCTGGGAACTCTGTGCAGTACCAATGAGCCACTCCTGAGAAAATATCTTAGTTTTCTACTTACTAAACACAGCTGTCAGCATCTTCTTATGACAGGGTCATTTGTATCTTACAAGTAAAGAAATATTCTCCTGCTGGATTATCTCCTAAACTGTATGAGCACGGAGGCAGATAAGCACTGTGGGAGCAGGGGCACTGATCCAGTTGGGTAGAACCACGTAGACCAACACTTGAGCAAGTGTGTCTGGGCAGCTAGAATAGCATCCAGTTATTCATTGTGGATCAGGAAGATGGTTGTGTTTATTTTGCCTCTGGCCTGTTTGCTGTCCTGCAGTTAAAAACTTGACCTCAAATCTATCTTATTTCTTTTCCTTTATTTTGTTCTTAAGCTTTTATAGTTCTGTGAGGGCAAGGCTCATTGTAGGGCAGTAGAGTGCGTTTGTTTTTTTATCTTCCTCAGAGGCCATGAATCCAAATCAAGTCCTGTGTGCTTTATGCCCTTTGGGGCACATTTTTTTCCCCACAGCGCTGAGAGGACCGGTAATGCCACTAAATGTTGAGGTTTGGGAACATGGTTTTCTGCAAAGAGCAGACAGGTGAAAGATGCCACGTGGTTCTGAGTTAACCATGTTAATATAACACGTGCTCTTGTTGATAGATTTTGAAATGGAGTAATAAAAGGAATCACCATACTTTTTCTGATATTGTACTAGGGATAGATTCTTGCCCCTATAAAATATATAATTTTTATTGGTGATCTGAAGGAAAACCACTTTCACCTTCATGGTGTCCTTTTCTATCACCTCTTGAATGATTTCTTCCGTTAGAGATGGAAGTTTCATGTTTCCTCTCATTTTTTAACCCTTTTACTTCATTTCTTCATGGAAAGCATTGCCAAACACTGGAACAGGCTGCCCAGGGAAGAGGTTGAGTCACTGTCCCTGGAGGTATTTGAAAGGTGTGTGGATATGGCACCTGGGACATTGTTTAGTGATGGATTTGGCACTGTTGGGTTAGCAGTTGGACTTGATGGTTTTAGAGATCTTTTCCAACCTAAATGAGTCTGTGGTTCATAGCCCTGTCTCTTGGAAGACAGTTTTTGATTTTAGGGTGGGTTTGTTCATTTTTTCTTTTGTTTTCCATTTGATTGATTGGTTGGTTGGGTTTTTAAATGGCTGTTAAGCACTATGACATATGTGCATGAAAGTTGCTTGGAAAATGTGCATCTCACTACCCTTACAAGGAAAGTTTTCAGGTGTTCTGATAAGCTTTGCTGGAAATGGGTATTTGGTAACTGAGGTCAACCATTCAATTGCTGTCACGTATGCAAAGACCTGATATATGGAAAGCTGAACCTAGATAGCTTCAGTCTAAAAATGATTTTTAGATCAGAGCTGGTATCCTGTCTAATGGCTTCTGGTATGATATTGGTTATTCTCTGTGGATAAGGACGTTAACACTGAGTATTTATTAAGAAATAATAAAATTTGCTCTTGTTCAACCACAGCTATTAGTCTCAAGGTGGGAATCGCTTATTGTAGTTTCTTGTTACTTTAGAAGATCTAAAACTGTTCTATAATTTTTGAGAATAAAAGACTTGAAAAAGGTTAGGTGCTGGGTTTCAGACTGTATATGTGAACTTATATAAGCATAAAACAATTTAGTTACTGATTTAATAATTGAACAACTATAAAATGTCTTTAAATAAATTGATGTGAAGTTTGCTTCAGTTTNATTAGTCTCAAGGTGGGAATCGCTTATTGTAGTTTCTTGTTACTTTAGAAGATCTAAAACTGTTCTATAATTTTTGAGAATAAAAGACTTGAAAACAGTTTGAAGATTGGGTACCCAATCTGTATGTTCACTTATATAAGCATAAAACAATTTAGTTACTGATTTAATAATTGAACAACTATAAAATGTCTTTAAATAAATTGATGTGAAGTTTGCTTCAGTTTTTGTAGTATTTTTAAGAAGTGACAGAAACCAGAAGAATCCTTCAGAAGAGCAACTAATCTAGATCTGACTAAAGCTGACTGGTTTTAATTTGAGAAACCTGTTCTAGTGGGAAGTGTCTCTGCCCATGACAGAGGGGTTGGAACTACATGTTCTCTAAGGTCCTTTCCAACCTAAACCATTCTATGATTTTTGTTCTCCATTGGAAGTAAAAGCTTAAGGCGTTTATTTATTATTAAATATTATAATATTTAGGATACTGACAGCACTTTCATTTATACAGTAACAACTGCAGATTTGGAAATAATTTATCTTTCTCACTATTATTATAATGATGATGGCATCTTTTGTAATTGAAGAAAAGTAAAATTCAAGTTGACAGAGCTATTACTGTAACAGTTGTTATGACATCCTTTGTAGCTGGAAAAGTAAACTGCAGTTGACAGAGCAATAAAATGTTTTGATAGCTTTGTTTTTAAAGTATGTATTATGCAAATATTGCAGGGGAATGTGTTTGGGTTTATTAAGAATTTTAAATAGTGAGAACAAATAAATGAAAATCAGGCAGACGATTTTTATTACTGAAAAAACATAAAGCTAGAATATGTCCTGAATTTGTAAATATTAAAAAGTATGTAGTAAATTGCTAATTATTTTTTTTATTTATGTTTTATTTTTTCTTTAATAAAATAAGAGTTGAATTTTAGAATGCAAAAGGGTTTTTTTGTCAAGTATTTGTAGGTTGTTTGCCAACAGGTAACAACTTTGAGTGCTGTAAGAGTAATGTTGCTTTAAGGTAAAGGAGAGGTCTTACAAGTATTCAGTAGACTAGCTGTGAACTGAATGGTAAAAGCAACAGAAGAACAACAGTATTTTCAGTAGTTCTTTCTTTTTTGAGTAAGTTTATATATATTTATTTATATATATCTCTGCCCTCTGTTCAGAGTTAAACGTGTTATCTGTAATAGTGATGAAAGTTTACTGTAGATGCTTGAGGACTGGCTTCATAGGACTCTGCGTTTCTACGTCACCACTTGGATTATCATACTAGGTCAATACAGTGCTCGTTCCCATTAAACAGCATCCACAGAGTCATAGAAAAGAAACCTAAGAATTTAGTTTTTGGCTGTGGTAATATTGTGTTGGAAAGTTGAGCGGGAATTTGTTTACTGTACCTATTAACGGCAACCTAAGCTTTTGCCCAGAACTACCTCGGTTCTGCATTCTGTGAGATATTAGCATTTGGTGCAGCATGGAGTAGATTTGCCTGCTCACCAAGTTGATTCCTTTTAGAGGAGGCAGTGATGATAATGACTCTTGTTTCTTTTTAACAGCAGTGTGTTCAGAGGCACCTGTGCATGAGGAAAAGTTTGTTCTATGGCTTCAGAGCTGGGTGCCAGGGAGGATGGCAGCTGCTCAGAGCTGGCAAAACCCCTCTATCTGCAATACCTGGAGAAAGCTCTGCAACTGGATCAGTTTTTACGACAGACATCTGCCATCTTTAACAGGAGTATATCCAGGTACCAAAACCTTTTCCATTTTCCCTTGGGAATACCAAGGAAAGACAAGCATTTTTTTTTTTACGTTGTTCCCAGACAACACAATTTTAAGAATTTAGTAGTGACTTGTTAATTATAAACTCTTCTTCTTTGAAGAAGGAGAGGTCACTTGGATTGTTCAGCCTAGAAAAGAGGAGATGTAAGAAATACTATTAAATTTACTGGTAAATCCATGATTGGCTCCAAGTTCTGAAACAAAGCTTTTCTGATCTCTTCTCTCTGGTGACCGGTGACAGGACCAAAGGGAGTGGCATGAAGCTGTGATGGGGCGTGTTTAGGTTGGATATTAGGAAAAGGTTCTTCACCCAGAGGATGGCTGGAACAGGCTTCCCAGGGAAGTGGTCATGGCACCAAGCCTGACAGAGTTCAAGAAGAATTTGAATAATGTTCTCAGATACATGGTGTGATTCTTGAGGTGATTCTGTGCAGGGCCAGGAGTTGGACTTTGATGATCCTTGTGGGTCCCTTCCAACTCGGGTTATTCTATGATTGTATGAAAGATTTTGGACTGTGGTTCTCTTAGTGCACACTGGTAATCCATTGTGTTACCAGCCCATGTACAAACTAGCACAAATGTTTTAAAGATCTTTTTTGTAAGTAAGTGGCCAAAACTTTCTTTGTCTGCAAAAAGTAGGATGAGGAAGCACTAAGTTGATTTTCAGGGACACTTATGACCTGTAGCCATAAATAAAATGCAAAGACTGATGCAGAATTTATTTGTACGTAAGTTGTCGCATTAAGAAGTGAGTCACCAAGGTATGTTCATTTCTGTCCCAAAACAATAACATGTTTAATTTAATCACTTTTTTGGAATTGTCGAGTTACAGAACTGATAACTGCATGGGCAATGGGTAACAGGTATGTTTACAAGCATGTAATAAGATCCACGCAAGAATTAGGAAAAGTATAGCTTTACATCTACATGCGAGGATGACAATATTGTGCTTCAGTTTGACTTGATATTAGTTTCTTGCTTAGTTCGTGCTTCTTATTAGATACCTTGTAAAGGTTTCTATCACTGGAGGTGCGGGTTGATCATATAGCCAGGCTAGTTTGATGATTAACTGTTGCTGAGAGGTTAATGGGAAATTATTAACAGCAACATGTCTAATGTGTAAAATTACATCTGAAGCTGTCTCAATTCTCAAACCTTTAGACAAGGGAGATGTAAGAAAGTTGCATGGGCATCTTCTCTTTTGAATATTTTCCTTTCGTTGTCACTATATTACGTATCTTTTTGCAGCGATGAAAGTGAAGATGGATTGGATGACAGTCCTTTGCTGCCTCAGTCTGGGGATCCCCTGATGCAAGTTAAGGAAGAGCCTACAAACTCATTGCTTGGGGAGTCATCTGGAGCAGGGAATTCTGGGATGCTGAACACACATTCCCTGAATGGAGTACTGCAGCCAGGTAGGCATGCACTAGGTTGAATGTCTGCTTTCTTTGTGTTTAGCTGGGAACGACATTATTTCTTAAGGACTTTATTTTTATTTTTAATTTAACAGAACCAAAGTCTGAAAAAGGGAGCTTGTATAACTTTTCCAAACTGAAGAAAAGCAGAAAGTGGCTGAAGGTAAGAATATTGGAAAGAAATGCAGCTATTGTGGAATCTATGAACAAAGTTACCCACCCAAGGGTACTGAGAGAGCTGGCAGAAGTGCTCACCGACCCGCTTTCAGTCATCTGCCAGCAGTCCCAGTTTACCAGGGAGGCCCTAGTTGATTGAAAGTTAGCAAATGTGATGCCCATCTGCAAGAAAAGCTGGCGGAAGGATCCGGGGAACTACAGGCCTGTCAACCTGACCTCAGTGCCATGAAAGGTTATAGAGCAGATCGTCTTGAGTGCCATCACACAGCATGTACAGGATAAGCAGAGAATCAGGTGCAACAAGCATGAATTTATGAATATCAGGTCCTGCTTGACCAACCTGCTCATCTTCTATGACAAGGTGACTTGCTTAGTGGATGAGGGAAAGGCTGTGAATGTTGTCTACCTAGACTTCAGTAAAGCCTTTGACACCATTTCCCAAAGCACTGTCCTGGGCAAACTGACTGCTCATGACTTGGACTGGGTACACTGTTCACTGGATAAAAAACTGTCTGAATGGCCAGGCTCAGAGAGTGATGGAGTGAAATTCAGCTGGTGACCAGTCACTAGTGGTTTTCCCCAGGGCTCAGTATTGGGCCTGGTCCTATTTAATATGTTTATCAATGATCTGAACAAGAGGATCAAGTCAGTTTATCCCCTCAGTCAGTTAGCAGACAACACCAAGTTGGGTGGGAATGTTGATCTTCTGGAGGGTAGGAAGGCTCTGCAGAGGAATCTGAACAGGCTGGATTGATGGGTCAGGGCCAATTGTATGACGTTCAACAAGGCAAAGTGTCCGGTCCTGCCTTTGGGTCACAACAACCCCAGGCATTGTTACAGGCTGGGGGAAGAGTGGCTAGAAAGCTACCCAGGTGGAAAAGGACTTGGGGGTGCTGGTCGACAGCGGCTGAACATGAGCCAGCAGTGTGTCCAGGTGACCAAGAAGGCCAATGGTGTCCTGGCTTGTGTCAGCAGTAGTGTGGCCAGCAGGACCAGGGCAGTGATTGTCCCCCTATACTCAGCACTGATGAGACCGCACTCAAATACTGTGTTCAGTTTTGGTCCCCTCACTACAAGAAGGACATTGAGGTGCGGGAGCATTTCCAGAGAAGGGCAATGGAGCCGGTAGGAGTGGCTGAGGGAGCTGGGGTTGTTTAGCCTGGAGAAAAGGAGACTCAGGGGAGACCTTATCACTCTCCGCAACTTCCTGAAAGGAGGTTGTAGTGAGGTGAGGATCAGTCTCTTCTCCCAAATAACAAGCAACAGGACAAGAGGAAATGGCCTCAAGTTGTGCCAGGGAAGTTTTAGATTGGATATTAGGAAAAGTTTCTTCACTGGAGGGGTGGTCAGGCATTGGAACAGGCTGCCCAGGGAAGTGTTGGAATCACCATCCCTGGAAGTATTCAAAAGGCATGTGGATGTGGTACTTGGTAGCATGGTTTAGTGATGGCCTTGGCAGTGAGTATACATTCAGAACTTGAATTAATTTTAGTGCACTATCCAAATTAAAATGATCTATTATGAAATGTATTAAATGGAGATTTGGGACTCAACTGAAAGATTTTTCTTAAGTTGAACTCAGTACCAGGTCTCAATGAGGATGAAAGAAGAGTGGAATGGAGGCTTTATGCTGTCTTTGCATTTTCATTGTACTATAGCCTTCTGTAGTTAGCAAAAATGTTTTGCCAGGAGGTCAAACAAGAGCCAAACCTGCTGCAGCTGATACAGGTAGAAGTAGTAGAATATCAGGACAAACTACAAATGAGGTAGGAAAGGACCTGCAACCATACATAACAAAATGCCCCTACCGGTATCCTGGCTTTTCTCACTGCTGCTTTTCTGAGACCACAAGCAGACAAAGTGGACTAAAATGACTTAACTATCACCAAACTTAGAGAACTAACTACCTCCCCCCAAATCAGTTGGAGTGAGTCCAGAGGAGGGCCACCAAGTTGATCAGAGGGATGGAGCACCTTTCCTATAAAGGAAGACTGAGAGAATTGGGATTGTTCAGCCTGGAAAAGAGATGGCTTTGGGGTGACCTAATTGCAGCCTTCCAGTACTTGAAGGGAAAGAAAAAGAAAAGATGGACCAAGATTACTTACAAGAGCATGTAGTGACAGGACAAGGGGGAATGGGTTCAAATTGAAAGACAGTAGGTTTAGATTAGTTATTAGGAAAAAATTCTGTACTGTGAGGATGGTGAGGCACTGGAACAGGTTGCCCAGGGAAGTTGTGGATGCCCCATCCCTGGAGATGTTCAAGACCAGGCTGGCTGGAGCTCTGAACAGCCTGGTCTAGTTGAAGGTGTCCCTGCCCACAGCAACAGGGTTGGAACTCCATGATCTCCAAGGTCCCCTTCCAACCTGTGTTGGGTTGACCTTGGCTGGTTGCCAGGTGCCCACCAAGCCTCTCTATCACTTCCCCTTCTCCAGACAGGGGAGAGAGAGTAAGATGGAAAACAACTCTTAGGCTGAGATAAGGCAGTTTGCTAAAGTAAAAGCAGTAGTTTGTGCGTGCACAGAGGAAAATAACAAAGTTTATTCTCTACTTCCCATTGGCAAGCAATTCCCAGCTACTTCCTGGGAAGCAGGGCTTCAGCACACCTAGTGGTTGCTCAGAAGGCAAACATTGTAAATAACAAATGCCCCTCATTTCTCCTCCTTTCCTTAGCTTTTATATCTGAGCTGACTTCATATGGTATGGAAGTTAGTTAGTTTGGTTTATTTTGGTTAGTTTGGGTCAGCTGGCCTGCTTTAGTCCTCTCCCAGGATCTTGCCCTCGATGGGGGGAGAGGAACATTGAGAGACTCTGCCGATGCTGTGCCAGCACTGCTCAGCAGTAGCCAAAACACTGGTGTGTTATCAACACCTTTCCAGCTACCAGTGCAGAGCACAGCACTGTGAAGGTTGCTACGGGGAAATGAGCTCCATCTCAGCCAGACCCATTACGCAACCCAAACAACTCTATGATTCTGCAGTCACAAAATGTGTATTGGATTCACTGCTACACCATACTGCTCCTCAGAAAACTGTTTTCCGTTTGAGTAATTTTAGATTAAAGACAAACGCGAAGTTTTGTTGTTGAGCCAGACCCACACCCTTTTATTAAGTAAAGGCTCAAGGGTGTTTTGCATAAGTAAGCAATTCAGTACAGGGACTTGTGATAGTTAAATTAATTCCTGTTTATTCTTATTAGAGTATCCTTCTGAGTGATGACTCCAGTGACACAGATTCACCAAGTGATGAGGACGGAGAGGATGAAGAATTTTCACTTTCAAGGGAGGAACTTCACAGTATGCTGCAATTACACAAATATAAGAAATTGCATCAAATTAAATATAGCAAAGACAAAGAGGTAAAAATCCAGAATTTGTCTTTAACTGCCTTATTTTAATTGCTCTTACATTTTTATCAAAACTCATTTTATAGACTGGAAAATACCCTGTTGTTTGGTAGACTGTAACTGTCTAAAGTTAGTTTCAGACAAGGTTCAGTTAATTAATTACATACAGAATGAAAGGCTGTTGATGCCTCACGCTGCCAGTCTGTCAGTAATGTATGTAGCTAGTACTGGCACATGTGTGGCATATAGCTTCCAAAGTGCTCTGTCCCACTCACTAGAGCAACTATAAGGGTTTAGGATGTAAGATTTGGATAATATATATGAAAACTGAGGTGTGGCGAGTTAAATTCTAATACAGGTAGTAGCTGCTGTTCAAGTGTATTTACATCATCATTGAGGTGATGAATATTAAGGTGATGTTTACAATCTTGAGAGTGCCTAGTTTTCTACCTTGTTTGCTGTCCTGATTTGGGGTTTTACTTGATTCTCTTTCTTTTTTACTTTTTTTTAAGTTTTGGATTTTCTGCTTACCTTCTTAGAAGAAAATAGTCTGCCACATTTCTGCATTTTTCTTAATATTAGGCCAGATTCTATGACTGGTTTGATTCTGCTAATGTATTTCTTCAAATTACAAGGGATTTTGCGGAAGTTTTCACTGCTGTTTTGAATTGCAGCAGAAAGTATCCTCAGATGAAGGAAGTAATCCTATTCTGTTATCAGAGGATGTGTCTGAAGTTAAAATTTGTCTTCTTGATTTATATTTCTTTGAAATTTCTCCAGAAAAGTGAATGAGTATTTTCCCACGCAGGTCTTTACTTCTGTCCACTTTTTTCCTTTGTTTACTTGTAAAGTTCTCAAGATTTTGTTAATTTCTTGAAATATTGCATAACTACATGAATATTCATACACCTAAATTTTTCCCAAGGCCATAATTTTTGTTAGATGTTACACAAATATTTATTTTCACCCAGTGAAAATAACCAGTGTATTGTCAGATCAGCAGTACACAGTCATGAGGGGGGAAAACACATCTGTCCAAAAAAGTTTCTTTATGCTGATCGTCTCACCTTTCAAAAATATTTTATTAACTCAAAAGTATGCTGAGGTTTTAAATAGTTAATTTCTGAGTGATAGTGTCTTTAATTTACCTGTTTATGTGTAACCTGTGTGTAGTTCTTCAATGCTTCAGCTGAATAATGATGGGAATATACTGACTTTTTTGATCATTTAGAGGAAAAAATGCTGAGGCAGCTATATTTTTACTTGACAGTCTGGGTATTCAAGTTGTTTGTCCTTGTGGATATCTTTTAAATGCCTTTTTCCTAAACCTGCTCTTTTTCATCCTTTGGAATCATAACGTAGAACATGTATGTAATTTGGGAATGTGGGCAAAACAAATAGTAGGTCCATATTTGGTTCTCTTCATGTAGTGTGTTGTCTTGCTGAGCAGCACCCATATGGAAAAGACAGCAGTGTGTTTTGAAAGTGTAAACTTCACTGTCCACTCTTCCCTCTTACTTTACTGGGTGGGCTTGGTTCCCTGTGCAGAACTTGGAGGCTACCTCTGGGAGCAGTGGTTTTACTTTGGGCACCGTGTGATATCTGATAACAAATGAAAAATATGGAGAAATGGATGTTTCCTGATCTCTTATTTATGTTCAAGATGTGAACTTGTTCTCTGGCTGTCTCTGTTAGCTGCTCACTTTCATACCCTTCAGTTGCAGCAGTATCAGTACTACAGCGCAGGGCTGCTGTCCACCCACGACCCTTACTATGAGCAGCAGCGCCACCTGCTAGGGCCCAAGAAAAAGAAGTTTAAAGAAGAGAAAAAAATAAAAGGTAAAGTCACTAACCTGGTGGTTTTCAGTGGTTTTTAAAGGGCTACTCTGATTTAACTTCTTTCCTATGTTATTTCCTTTGAATAAACATAAATATTAAAAACTTGAGGGTTTTGCATGGAAATACCAAGTTCTGCCAAAGGAAAAAATCTTCAGAAAATACTGTGCTTTATCATGTGGCTTCTTGAAAGGTAGGGTGGAAAAAAAAGGGGTGTGACTGGAGAGTTCACGGGTTAAGATATTCTTTGTGGACCTCTGAATATAGAATGAAGGAGTTATGCAGTAGATATCTTATAGCTATATTCATTGCTTCAGAGTCCATAAGCACTGTTTTATAGCATGGTCCATTTACTCAAGAGTTTTTTGAAAACACAGTAGTTCCATGTAAAATGTAAGGACTTACCCAGTACCTGCTGCAGTTATTGTGGAATATGTAATTCTAGTGAACAAGAAGTTATAGGGAGTGAAAGGGTTTGCTGGAAATTAGAGGGAACTTGGAATTGATGTCCAGTGTGAGTTAAAATAGAATTATATCTGTGACGTACCAGCTGGAGTTTCTCAGATGCACGTTTGCCAGGAAGTACAGTTTCCTTTCTTGTTCAAGCTGATAGCAGTTGTAAATCTGTAAGGAAGCAGAAAGAGAAGGCTATGAACTGATAGTGTAAGGTGAACTCTCTCTAGTGCAAGTACTTAAATTTGAGCTGTATTTTAAGGAGGTTATTTTGGGCTTCCTTCCTCTTTATTTCCAAGTTCCTTTAACTGTGGTGGTTTTTTCTCCGCTAATCTTGCAGCATCCATAATTTTGTGTACTCACAGAGAATATTTTTAATATCTGATACCAGTATGAATTGCCTCTGTAAGCTGGTATCTGTAATACAAGACAACATGCCAATATCTTTCAACTCCTGACAAATTTGCTTTGAGACTTATTGTACTAAATGCTGGTGTTGTTACCTTTAAATGTCTTACCTTTACATGTCTTTAAGTAGAATTTTAGCACAAAGCAAGAGAAATTGCAGCAGGTCCTAGACGTTTTAATGCTTAATGTTTTCCTGGGTGGAAGTAATTGCATTTCACCCCTCTATTAAATAAGAAAATCTTTCCATTCTAGAGTAGTGAGGAAATACCTAATAGAATAAATGAATGCTCCCAGAACTGGCAAACATGGATAAGCTTGGCTTCTTTGTTGGTTCCACCTATAAATTGACTAGGACAGTTTACTCAGGAAAGATACCTGACTAAGTGTGTCTCAAAAATAGAAAAAGAAGTGTATTTTTATGATCATTGTTGCCATGCAGGCAAGTTGAAAAAAGTAAAGAAAAAGAGGAGACGGGATGAAGAACTCTCTTCAGAGGAGTCACCACGACGCCACCATCACCAGACCAAAGTTTTTGCCAAGTTTTCTCATGATACGCCACCACCTGGGTCCAAGAAGAAGCATTTGTCTATTGAGCAGCTTAATGCACGTCGACGGAAAGTGTGGCTTACCATTGTTAAAAAGGAGTTGCCAAAGGTAAGCTTGGCTAGTTGCACTACATCAGTGATCATATCAAGAAAGTGAAACAGAAAATTAATTTAGTGGGAAGTTGACACTTGGAAAAACAGAATAAAGTAAGACCTGATTTTTCCGGTGGTCATTAGTGACCTCACTGGTATTCTGTAATCTATAAGCAAAGTGTAGTTCAGATTCCTTATTACCAGTGATATTCCTTCATACCAATGAATGGATCATGCAGTGCTTTGTCATGGCTATTCAGTCCTTTTCAATGAAAAGTATGGTAAACTTCAGCAGGTACTCATACTAATCTACAGGATGGCAGCGTAAGGCAAACCACTATCTAGGTTTACCATAAAGTTCAGGAAAGGAATGTTTCGATCATTATAGCATGTGTGTTTTTCAAAACTTCTTTCAGAAACAGTCTAGGGAAAAGTGTTTGTATCATTTGCAGCACAGGCTTCAGGCATGGGTTCACTGTTACTAGTTTTCTGAGATGATCAGAGTGGACCTTAGAACCTGCTTTTTGGAGTTCACAGTTAGCAGACTTTGAATTCTAGGACGTTTAAAACAAGTGATGGCTGAATCATCCTTTGTGATCTTAAAAGCCAAACAAAGGATATGTGCAGTTTGGTACACCATATTTTTTCAGAAGTCTGATTTTGATCATGTGAGGAACATCAGATCTGCATTAATTCTTAACATCTCTAGGAAACGGTGGAAAATGTTGTTTACTTCAGTGATAACAGTGAAGTAGGAGAACCCTGCTTTGCAATAATAATAATTAAAGAAACTACTGAGAAAAAGGAGGTGTTTTGCATGCTTTCTTCAGGATTTGGAATACATTAATGTATGCCTTCAGTAATTTAAAGATGAAAAGCTGTTTCAGTCAAAATGAAGAATACTTGCAGTACCTATACCCAGTTATACAATAGTGTGCATGGCTGCAGTTGGCACATGTACCTGCCGAAGCCTGGTTAGTGATCTTTTAAAATACTGTGCAGCCATTACCCTTTAACTAATTTAAAGATGGTATTGTTTTACAGGCATACAAACAGAAAGCTTCAGCCCGCAACCTTTTCCTAACCAACAGCAAAAAGGTAGGTGGTGTTTTGTTTTATACTGTTTTTTGTGCTGGATGTAATAAGCAAACTGTAACCTCTTTATGTTTCTTCTGTTTCTCACAATACTGACTATGGTAGCATAGGAGAAAGCACTGTATACAAGTTCTTTGTCATTTAGTATAAGGCTTTTCGTTTTTTAGGTGTGTGATTTTGGCATGTTTCATAAGCAACAGATGAAACAAGCCATGTGAGGTTTTTTCGTGAGATGTGCTTGGCTTTTGTGAGATTTAGTTTGTACATTTCAAATTTACTAATATTCGATACTATAAATTACTGACTTTGATACGCTCTGACTTTTTAGCTGCCCAAATAACCGCTGTCTAGAACTTGCTGGTTTAAGCATTCTTATTTAAGTCTAAGGGGCTCTTGGAATATTGTGATAATTTACATAAATATATACAGGACCTGAGATTAAAAATAGAGCAGTTTTCTGCTTAAGTGATTGCAAAAGCAATTCATCTCCTCATCAGAGTCTTCCCTGAGAAGTGGCAATGTTTCTACCTAGAAAGCTTTACTTATGAACATTTGGTAATAGCTTTCAGAGCATTTTTCAAGTGTTACACCCAAGTGTCTGGTTCATTTATGTCGCTAATGAAAAGGTAATCAAATATATGACTCAGAATTGTTGGAGACAATGTAATGTAGGACAAAGGTAATGCAGGAAATTTTCTCTTCTGTATATACATTATCAAAAAAGGGTGCATTTTCTATCTAAGGGATGCAGAAAACAGGACCTGCTTGGGTATGTTTAAGAAACTTTGCTGTAGGTAGGTTCTCTCCTGTGGTCCCCCTTAGCTAGCAGATAACTGGTTTTCTTTGGATCTCTGCCCAGATAAGCTGTGAGTATTGTATTTGTAGGTATCATAAACGACATTTTAGCAAACGAGTGATCATAGAATAATTAAGGTTGGAAGAGACCTTTAAGATTATCAAGTCCAACCATGAAATGCAGAAGACTTAAAGGTTTTGAAATTCCACTTTTTTTAATTTGTTTTTGTTTTGTTTTATGATTTGAAATCTGTATGTTAGAATTTTTGATGTGCAAACTTTAGTGAAGGAAAAAAAACCTGGCACAAACATCAAACCCAGCAATTTTGACAATGACGTTGATTTATTTATACTAGAGCAAAAAATGACATTCTACTGTGCTTCTTCATGAAATGGGAAAATTGTAGAATACTGCCTCACTTTTCTGTGTATTACTATGAACAGGATTGTGTTCTACCAATAGTCCTATTGCAGCAACCTTATTAAAAAGTGAGAAAATAACCACAGAAAAGTGTCAAGAAACAAGTGAGTCAGAATTGCAGGCAGGCCATGAATTCTGTTCTCCTGAGTTCCTTTCAAGGGCCTACTCACCAGATCAGTCTTTTAAATCCTATGCCATGCTGAAGCTGTCTTCAGATTTTGTCTTCTCCACCATCTTGGTATTTTTTTGGAAGTTCATATTCTTTCATGCCATTTCAGAAGCATTACTGCTGAGTAAAGTATCACAGTTTTTTCTCTTCTGAAGGATCAGACTTGGTTATAATTAAATTTGATGATGTTTATTGCTGGCTTTCTCTAAAATCTGCCCATTTTATCACTGTTCCCAAAATCTTATTTCTTTCTAGCTTGCCCATCAGTGCATGAGGGAGGTACGTCGAGCCGCTATCCAAGCCCAGAAAAACTGTAAGGAAACTCTACCACGAGCGCGTCGTCTTACCAAGGAGATGCTTCTCTATTGGAAAAAGTATGAAAAGGTGGAAAAAGAACATCGCAAACGAGCTGAGAAGGAGGCTCTGGAGCAACGCAAGCTGGATGAGGAGATGAGAGAGGTACAGCAAAACCACAGATTGCTGATAATTAATCTACTGAGGAGACACAGAAGTGAACGGATGATTTGAGTTACTAAATCCAGGCTGTGAAATTCAGTTATTTGTTCAGTTTCAGCACTATTCCACATATTTCTTCTGCTGTCTTATTTTTCTTTACATAATTCTTCTAATTAGTGAGAGGTGATTAAAAAAAACCCTTCTGCTTAAATTCTTTACAAGTGAGTGAAATGGAGGAAGGAATTAGAGAAGCAGCGTGTGTCTCTCAGACATACATAGCTCAGTGTTAGTAAGGGCCAACCTTTTGTGATGGTTTGTACATGATTCTGGGTCCAGAAGGCAAGACACTTTTTCATTTACATTGACATGCATAACATAATTTAGATAGATTAGTTGTTGATATTTTAGTAGATGAAATTTTTTTCTTTATATATTTTAAATATTAAACTCTTGTCCTGTTTTTTTTTTCCCTTCATCTGTTTTTTGTAAATGCTGTTCTCTTAGGCAAAGAGGCAGCAGCGAAAACTTAACTTCCTGATCACACAAACTGAATTATATGCCCATTTTATGAGTCGTAAAAGAGATATTGGACATGATGGAATACAGGAGGAAATCCTACGCAAACTGGAAGACAGCTCTACCCAAAGGCAGATTGATATTGGTGGAGGGGTAGTGGTCAACATCACCCAAGAAGATTATGGTAAGCGATTTGTCTACAGTCCTTTCTTTGCATTCTTTTGAAATTTACTGTACCCTGGGTGCTAGTGTGCAAACTTAACAATTTCAGGCACAAAATCCTTCTGTGCAAGAAGGATTACACTGCTGTAATTACTGGAATTTATCTGTGTGTTTATTTGGGTGGTTACTGCTGCAGAGCTCTGACATGGGTATGTTGTTTTCAGATAGTAACTATTACAAGGCCCAAGCTCTGAAGAACGCTGAGGATGCTTACCAGATTCATCAGGCCCGGGTATGTATTTTTTGGATCCATGAAGTATAAGAGAAAGCAAACTAATTAGTAGAGGCTAGAGAGCTAAGATCTTTCACAGCAGCCAAGTCAAGTAGGTTTGTTTAGTCTTGGGTGCCAGATTTGAATTTCAAATTTCCACTGCCACTCTCTGTGCTAAACAAGTAGAGAGTCAGAATATAAAGATTTGGGCACAGGAACAGTCTCATTTTCTCTTAGTTTCTGGCAGTCATCCTTTGTCTTAATGGGAATTGTAAAGCATTTTACTATATGGTTTCTTGATAAGTTAAAATGTTCATCATCTTAAGCATACTTTCCTGTTCCTGTTTAGACCAGATCATTTGATGAAGATGCAAAGGAGAGCCGGGCAGCTGCTTTGCGAGCTGCTAACAAGTCTGGTACTGGCTTTGGAGAGAGCTACAGTTTAGCAAACCCTTCTATCCGAGCAGGAGAAGATATTCCACAGCCTACCATTTTCAATGGAAAACTGAAAGGTTACCAACTGAAAGGCATGAATTGGCTGGCCAACCTCTATGAGCAGGTATCTCAATACATCTTGCAAATTTTTATAACTTCTAGGATTATTTAAGTCATTAAAGTAAACTTGGCCAAAAGAATGTACTGGTTTTAAAAGCAGACTGCATATAGTCAATCTTTAATGTCTTTAGAAGAAAGGAAAATATTATTTAGGCCACATACCAGTAATCTTGAATATTTAGGAAATAACTGTGAATGAGACATTGAGTTCAGTATTCTTTTTGTGGTTTTTACAACTGTTTATCACTTAGAGCATACACTGAGGAGTCTTTTGCTGCTTGGATTTGCATACTGTTTCAGGCTTGGGTCAGCTGGTAAACTGCAGGCAATCTTGTCCTTGTGAGTGTGTCTAGTTCACAATATGATCACAAAGTGCAGAGAGGCTAAGGGAAAAAATGAGACTGAGAGAAGAATGAAAATGCCTTTGATATCAATTATCTCTCAGCAGCAGATTTAAGAGATGTTAAAGTGTGTCAGCGTTGTTTTACAGTTCCCACTAAATTCAGTGGCATCCATTCTGTTAGTCCTTTATGGATTAAAAAGTAGTAAAGTGAAGGTGTTCATTTATGGATCTTTTGCAGGGCATCAATGGCATCCTGGCAGATGAAATGGGTCTGGGTAAAACAGTACAAAGTATTGCTCTCCTTGCACATCTGGCTGAGGTAGGTGGATTATAGCTTATTCCTGGGCAGTATGCTTGATAGAAGATGCATACTTTTCAGATGTTGGAAATGAGTTCTAGATTATAAAGCTTCAGTGTTTTAAAAGTAATTTTACACTTTGTTTTCTAGTGGAGCCTTTGAAATAGTTATGTGTATCTGTGTGTCTATATAAATAAAAACAGAATTTTCATTTATTCACAGGGTGATATCTTTTCACTTGCACTGCCTTGTGAGAGAACAAGTCATGCACTTGATGGTTCACTGAGTTTTACAGATCAGAGAGCCCAAATTCTGAGCTTCATGGCAATCAGCATGGATTTCCATATTTCAGTGGGGTTTTTTAGGAAGCATAGTGGTTCTTCTTTTCCAGGGCAGACAAGCAAAACAGAAAAAGCAAGCTTACATCTTCATGCAGAAATAAATAGATACATTTCTTTAAAAAAAAAAAGTCTTCTTTGCAATCCAGTCAGTTGCCTTATATAGGAGATATCAATGAAGTGATACTAAAAGCAGAATTAGCTGCACTAGTGACTAAATGAGAATTGCATGCATTTCTTTATGTTCCTTTTGGTACCAGTTCAGTGGTACTATTGGCCAAATACTGTAAGGGTGTGTAGAGCTGAAGGTTCTTGAGCTCATCTCAAGGAATAACAGATTAGCTTGTCTCCCTGTTGCACTGCAGCTTGAGATTTTTTTGAAGGTTACACAGGGCTTTATTTTTTCTCTCCCTTATGTGGGCCAGCTTGTAACTGCTAATATACTAATGGATCAACTCAGTTATTCACCAGAGGGTATTGTAATGAGTGATGTGGTGGAGCAAAACTTTCCAATGCCCCCTGAAGTTCTTTTCCTCATCAAAATGACAGGGGCTGTTAGTAACGTGAAGGTGACAGCTCTCAGAAACAAAGGAGTTTGTTCTGGGAACAACTTTGCTGTTATGAAATAAGTCTTAGTTAAACATTAGATCTGCTCTATTTGATTTTGTATCACCCTGCTGTGCTGGGACAGTTTTGCTATGTTGCATGCAGTTCCCTCTCATGTAGCTGCTGTCATTTAGTAATTGTAAAGCTGTATCAAACCATCTCTATATCCCTTCCCCTCAATTATTTATGTGTGTGTTCCAGAGAGAGAACATCTGGGGACCGTTTTTAATAATTTCACCTGCCTCTACTCTGAACAACTGGCACCAGGAGTTTGCCAGATTTGTACCTAAATTTAAGGTAATAAGCATGTGCTAGAAAGTTCTTTCTGTTTTCTCAAGAGCAAACCATTTTGTTCTTCTGAGTTCTTTGTCACATCTGGATGTTTAATCACCTTGGAATTTGAAACTGTGTAATGAGCCCAATACTGATATTTTTTTCCATGATCCTCTTTTTTTCTGGAGTGTTCAATTATCTAATGCTTAAAAATGTTCTTACTTTAATCCCATGATTTTCATTTTGCATCACCTTAAAGACAGCTTCTTGGTGAGGAAGCAGATCAGCAAGGGGATGTATAGTTTTAATGTGTGGGCCTGTCAGCAGAAGCAGGAATAATATTTCAGTATTATATACTGTCTTTAGGGTTAGAGCTGTATTTTCAGCCTTCAGTTCATGTGGATTTGAGTCAGATAACGATTGTATGTGAACAAACTCTAAACAGGTAAGAGGGAGACAAAATACAGTTGTTATTACAGAAGAATAGGAGAATCATGGACATAACAGTCAGTAGTCAAGAAAAAGGAAAGAGGTGAGGCACAGAGATAAGAACAAAAAGACTAGAGGAAAACAAATAAAGTTTTTCAGGTGTATTGTGAATGTGAAAACGTAATAAGTTAGAAAGTAAGGAAACATCAGTTACTGAAAACCAAACTGCTTACCTGTTCTCCAGCGGAAAACATTGGAGTGTTGCAAAGGAAGATTTGAAAAGAAATGTTTACTGCTAAAATAGTGCTGAAATTTTAGAATTAAAGATAGACAAAAGTGTCAGAAGCTTGCAGTTACGTCTGCATAGATGTTTAAGTATTTGAGTTGTTAACGTAGTAACATTTGATATGAAGAGGTCTTGATCCAGTTTTTTTTAAACATGTGATTTTCTTTCTTACAGAAAATAGTAGAAGATACTAGTTACAAGTAACTAGTATACCAGTGATATCAGGCTAATTGTTCGATTGTCTTGACTACTTAATAACGTGTGGGAAAAAAACTTGAAAGTATTGCTATGAGTGATATTTGATTTCTTGATCTGGGGTAGGGCAATATTAAAGGACATACCTTTTACCAAATAGCTTGCTTTGGAGATCCCTGATGGGACTATGTGTTGGTTGTGGCGGTGTATAGTTTGAGGTATCTATATGAGGAGAAGTTGTGCTGGAACACAGTTCAGTACTGGATTATTTGAGTGACTTGTATTTTGGGATAATTTGGCATTGCTGAGCCTTCAAATCAACTGATAAAGAAATAACAAATACTTGTGTTATTGAAGAGGTACTCAAAAGAAAAAAAATCATCTAAAAATAATTTATTCATGTACTTCCATAGCTCAAAATAATAGGGGCCCTTGATTAGAAACCTTTAGAGCAGTTGGCATTCTGTCTACTTTCTCTCGTTTCCTTTGATCAGTTCATTGTATAGAATAGGCAAGCAACTGTTTATTCTTTTTCCTTCCTGTGAATAAATTACAGAAAATGTTTAAAAAATGCCATCAGTATGCTTGGGAAAAGGTAATTTTCTGTTTTTTTGTTTTAAAACCCAACCTGTTTCCATCATTATATAGCTCTTAGGGTTTCTTGCATAACGATATTTGCCTCATCTGTGGAACAGAACATGTTTTAAAAAGAAGTTTTCTAAACTTATTGTCACATGTTTATAACTTTAATCAATCTTTTTCAACTACTTTTTTTTTCTGCTTCTAATCATACAGAAGTGTGTAGCCAATTCTGCTCGTAGTAAATTACAGTGAATTTATTTCTTCAGGTCCATGGCAGAATATGTAACCTAAAAAAACAAATCATTTTTGATCAGTCTGATTTTTTTACAAGCATCCATATTTCAGAACAGTATGAAGAATATTCAATTAAAAGCACTTTGGAACCTGTCAGTTGAAGTTACAAGACTTATCACCACCTCAGAAACCAGCATTCCTCCCTTTCGGTCTTTGCTGACTGTAGTCCTTCCATCAGACAGGAGATGGCAGTACAATGTTATTAACCAGTGACAGGAGTCAGCGCTCTGCGAAGATCTGTCCTCAGTAATAGGAGCCATGAAATTTTGAGCTATAAATGGTTTAACAAATTTCTCTGGCAGTAGTGCTTTCTTTTAAAATTCTTCCATTAAATATATCCAGGCCAGATGTTTTAACTTTATCTCAGGTTTTGGAGGTCAGTTCTGAAATAGAAAACCAACAGGACAATGGGAGATGTTAAACAGGACAACAAGCTCTCTAGTCCTCGAGGTTTAACTTTAGTAGCTGAGAGTAAACCTCTTTCTGCCATAAGCGAAGTATCATCTTTCATTTTTAGAAAAACCTGGCTAGAAGGTGTAACATGCTGCTGGGCATTTTCAGATTCTCAGCATAGCTTCATCAGGCCTCAAGTTGCTTGATACCTTTGCCTGGAATGCTCTGTTTCAAAGTATTTTTAAATGCTTTCTGATTTTTCTCTGCATTAAGAAAAATAATTTCTCTTTTTGTTATTTTGCAGAAAGAGGTCTGTCTTTGTCATTTTGTAGAATACAGAGTATAAAATTCTGGAGCAGGTGTCTTTATTTGAAAATAATGTCTTTCTATTCTTTTACTGTTCCAGGTGCTACCCTACTGGGGAAATCCCCATGATAGAAAGGTGATCAGGAAGTTCTGGAGTCAGGTAATACCAGCATGACTTTGTGCAGAGTACACCAGAAACTGTTGCTAACGTCACCAAGCTAAACGATGTGTGGATACAGAGTTCAATTTCTTCATCCTTGTAGTAGCGCTTTCATTAAGATCATGAGGTAGAAGGCTTCCCTTGTGCTGAAGAGCAATTCATTGCAGTGTGGAGTTCAGCTAAAGAAACTAGAGCTCTGCTAATAAAGCAGGAAGTTTCAGTGTCAAGGACTGTTTTTTCTGTTTGAGTAACCTAACTCAGGATGCCCTAATCCAGAATCCCTGCAGGCCTGTCAGATTGTCCCTGATTTAACAACAGCATTTTGTAGGGTTCAGTGCCCAGGTCTTGTCTCACACATTAAAAAGCATCTGAAATTGTTCAGGGACTAATCGGCTGAAGTCCAGGTCCACCAGTTGAATAACTGTGCTGTAATTAATTAAAAAAAGTCAGCTGGGGAAAATGCAGTAATAATGAGAAAAGATTGTAAAACAGAAGTCTGAAATTACAGTGAACTCTGGACAATGTATTTACGTTATGTGGATATTTGTTTCTCCCTTTGTGGTTATAGAAGACACTGTATACTCAGGATGCTCCTTTCCACGTGGTAATTACCAGTTATCAGCTGGTAGTACAGGATGTGAAGTATTTCCAGCGAGTGAAGTGGCAGTACATGGTTCTGGATGAAGCGCAAGCACTCAAAAGTAGCTCCAGGTAATAAACTAACTGGAAACAAAATCTTCTCTCTGTATCAACCTGTTGTAGGAATATCAAGAGAACCCAAATTATCATGGGGATAGAAGTTAAAACATGAGACCCTGTAAGTGTCTACCGTAGTTCAGTATCTGTATAACTCTTTGACACTGGATTGATCCGTTAGGGTTTCTGTATTTAGATTTTCCTTTTCCAAATATGTAAAGTGTAATTAAAAAGTAATTGTGAAGCAGAAGCATGTATGGAGTACAAGATAGTTAAACAAAACAGCGTGAAATACCGTGTACTTTCTTTGCTGACTGCTCACAGAATTCTTCCTGTTGAATGGTCTGTAGTCTTTAGCATATATTGCTTATATTGGCTCCATTAAAAGTGTTTTGATTCCTTATTCAGTGGCACTTCCAGACATGAATGAAGGTCAGAACCCTGTGAAAACTGTTGGCTGCAATAAAGCCCAATCTGTGTCATAAGACTCTATGCCAGAAAGTTTTCTGTTTGTTTTCAAGTAATGGATTTGTCCCTCTTTACTTCTGTAATTGCTTTCCCATAACCTTTGTCCAAGTTGCCACTGTACAGAGTAAGTTCAAGACTGCTTTAGGTGGAAGCTCTTTCTGACCAAAGTCTGTCTCTGCAGCATTCTTTGGAAACCACCCCTCTAAGAGGATTGTAATGTATAGCTCAGCACTCCTGCCACAGTAGCCCGTACACAGGCAGTCCTCTTGTAACATCTGAAAAATGCATGACATTCTGATTGAAAATAACGGTTTCTTTTGGGGAGCTAATTATTCTGATTATGACATTTTATTAGTATCCAAGCATTTGTTTCAAAAATTAGTAAAAGGATATTTAGATAAATTAAATAAACTATGCATTTTTTTCACATTTGCAAAAGGGTGCTTCTTCCCATAGTTGTCTTTTGAAAGACTGGGAAACAGCTGTAATAGTTTTATCCAGTGACCTCCAAAAATCATTTGGGAAACTTACTGGAAGCAATTGGTCTTAAAAGACCTTATTTTCATATCCTTCTACAGGAGTTTTAATGGTTTTTCTTACTTTTATTTATCAGTGTTCGTTGGAAGATCCTACTGCAGTTCCAGTGTCGAAACAGATTGTTGCTGACTGGGACCCCAATCCAGAACACGATGGCTGAGGTATGTGGGAGCTCACAAGAGTGCGCTTCTCTTTAAAACAAGAATACATACTAAATGTATGTGAGCTGCTGAGAAACCTGTTGTATTTGTGTGGTTGTGGGATTATTCTTGTAGCAAACCACTGGCAAACAAACATGGGATCGTCTCTGGGAGGAAAAATTTGGAAACTTGCCACACATTCAAATAAAAATAAAACTAAAGATATTTGAAGTAATACCTGGATTACAGGATGAAATCTAATTCTAGTGACTTTTCCTTCTGTTGACTGTAGTAATTGTGCTGTGTTTCTCACTGCTTTCTGATGAGATTTTGTTAAGTTGATATGTATGGCATTTTTCAGGGGAGGGGGGAAGAGAATGCAGCTGGCTTTTTGTTTCATTTTGCCATGTCACATGGTCTAGTAAAGTGATCTTGCTCATGAAGAGCTGCAAGAGTTTGGGATCCCCAATTACCTTGTCCACAGTAGGATGACGTTTGCTGACCCAATGTTTTGTCCTCTTCTTCAGCTGTGGGCCCTGCTGCATTTTATCATGCCAACGCTGTTTGATTCCCATGAAGAGTTCAATGAGTGGTTTTCTAAGGACATAGAGAGCCATGCAGAGAACAAATCTGCCATTGATGAGAGTGAGTGCAGTGTGTAACTCTTGTAATTTTTATATTAAAAATCTGTTGCCTTTTCCAACTAATAATGAATAAACTTTCTCATTTTTTATGTGAGAAATGACATCTAAAGTAGAGGGTGCATAATGGGATTGAAATGTTACTGGACTGTTGTCCATAGTTTATGTCAAAGTTTGTGTTTCTGATTATAATGTAGCATGTGTAATGAATAGAAAAACATGTAGAGAAAATGTTGATTTGCTACTTGTCTTCAGCCCTTCTCCATACCAAGCACAGAAGAATAAATATATTAAGTAATTTTAAGTTTCTACAGAGCACATTATCTTGGACATCTCCTGATTGTGTTACA
The DNA here is from genome assembly GCF_001604755.1 of Lepidothrix coronata. Lineage (NCBI taxonomy): Eukaryota > Metazoa > Chordata > Aves > Passeriformes > Pipridae > Lepidothrix > Lepidothrix coronata. The sequence goes on from NW_016690181.1 coordinate 2,571,731, forward strand.
AGCTCGTAATGTGACACAAAGCACTAAATATCTTTTGAGCTCCAGAAGAAAAGCATAAAAATTCTTATAAAAAAAAAATCTTCACAGTAAATTTTAGGCGATAGTTATGTAGGACAACCTAGTTAGGTAAAACAGCTGGTTTGTGATTGTAATAGAACACAGTGCAGCTGGGAACTTGTCACAAAAATAAGGTTTTAAGAATTTTCAAACTCCCAGAACTTTGTTTTTACAAAGATTGTTGTAAAAGACTGCAGTTGTCTGTGAATGCAGTATAACCTGTTGTTGTGATGCTGTAATCTGGGGGGAGCAAAACTTAAAATTGTAATGATCTCTTTGCGTGAGTTAGCAATGGCTCATCAGAAACTTTCTTCTTCAGTAACAGTGGGTGATAAATGTAAGCCCATATTGTTCAGCCCAGAGGAATATGGAGAGTATAAAGGGCTTTAGAAGTTCATTCTTTGAAGCAAATATTTAGATTCCTAGGCTAAACACTGTAGCACAGCACTCACTTAAGAAAAATAACAGAGAAATACTCAACTCTATGCTTTAAGAACTCATCTGGGGGGTAGTGGCTGAGCAGTAAGGGACCTAATTTGTGGTAAAACACCATATAATTTTCTTCTGTAGTGAGGTAAATGTTCCTTCTTTCCTCTTCCTTGTATTTCAGACCAGCTATCCCGCTTGCACATGATCCTGAAGCCTTTCATGTTAAGAAGAATCAAGAAGGATGTGGAAAATGAATTGTCAGATAAGGTGAGAAAAAGTATTTATCTGGAGTGAGTATCATAAGTGTATTGCCATAGCTCTATTCTATAATCTGGTTTTTGCAAACTCGTTTGTCAGTCTGCATACCTGAAATTTGATTGTAGACTTTTCACAGACCTTCAGTTTTTGGCACCATATCTCAGCATTGTCATTAGATGTGAAAATAATGAATAAACTTTTCTTCTAGGGAAGACATTTTGTTAACAATTACAAGCCAAAGACCTTTAAGCCTGATTAAGTTGACAGAAATATCACTAATGGCAGTGAAGGAGATTGATACAGCAATGATTGGATGATAAAATGTTTCCAGTTGCCTTTGTGAAGGATTTGCCATGGGTTTAGGATTTTTTTGCTTGCCTGTACAAAGTGAGAAATACATTGTGGCAACATCATACTCTTCTCTCTTGTTAGTCTTTTAATTTCACATGCATGTTAGCAATACTTGGATGATCTTGTGGTTAACAGTCCCCTGGTTTTGGGACCCTTGGCTAAGAGACATCTACTTTCTTCTGATGGGATTATTCATTTCAATGGACTTCCACAGACACTGTTGTTATGCTTCTGACACTCCTTATCATGGGCTCTCAGTGGGCAGCATTTTAACCCTAGGATAGTAAAACTGAAGTCAGATTTAGAACTAATCAGCTGCAGGTGCAGTGTTTTCCCAGCTTCTTAAGAATCTATTCATTCACTTAGTTGTGTTCACATACTTTTAAAGGTCTGTCTCCCACATTATTACCCAAGCCTTCCAAAACACACTTATTGGTTGTCTTTCCTGGGTTGGATCCTGAAATACAGATCTGAATGCAACTGCCTGTAAAAGTATTTTTTGAGAAAGTTATTCTTTCCTCAAGATGCATTTCTCTCAGCTTCATGTGTACTGATGTACCGATCTATCTTCATTGCAGACAGAAAAGGCTAAATGTTCATTATCATTTTGCAGATTGAAATTCTTATGTACTGCCAGCAGACAAGTCGACAGAAGCTCTTGTACCAAGCTCTGAAAAACAAAATCTCTATTGATGACCTCCTGCAATCATCAATGGGCACTACTCAGCAAGCACAGACCACCACTAGTAGTCTCATGAATCTAGTCATGCAGTTCAGGAAGGTAAGGCTATTTTAATTAATAACTTTTGAAAAGTATAATCATTCATTAGCACAGAAATAAAATATGACTTCTAGAAAACAACATATAAAAAAAATTCTGGGAATGGCAAGCCAATTTACTTGCAGTTCAGTTGTCTTTCAGGTGTAGTGTAGCATGATGTTGGGAGTAGAAGAGCTTTAACCAAATTGTGCATGCAGCTGCTATGTGGTTTGGTTACAAATTGATTGTTGAAGAAAGCTGTTCACTTGGGAAGAAGAGGCAATACCGTTAAATGAATAGGGAAAGATATGATGCCCTATGCAAATTTGAGCAGATATACTAAAATAGTTATGCAATATTAATCAATACTAAAGTTTTAGTGATCAATAGTCATAGTTGATTTGGGATGTAAATGCTGCATTGGACTAAATAGTTGTTCTCAGCATTTGACATGCTCTCTTTCTTACAGGTGTGCAATCACCCAGAGCTGTTTGAAAGACAAGAAACTTGGTCTCCATTTCACATCTTCCTAAAGCCATACCAGATTTCCAAGTTCATCTACCGTCATGGACAGATCAGGGTCTTTAACCACTCACGGGACAGGCAAGCTTATTCCACTTACTGTCCAGTTTAGCATATTTAGTATTATTACTTAGACTTATTTTACCTTTGTAAGTGCTAATTAACTCCCTTGCCTGATGTATTTAAATAACATTGGCTGAGCAGTGCATTCCTGGTTTTCTTTTGGTCATTCAACTGTTAAACATCTGATATTGATGCTCTATTTTGGTGGAATCCTAATCATAGAATATCCTTTTGATTGAATAAGAAAGCCAGGAAAAAGAATTTAGAGTTGTTGCTGATGATATGTAATAGAATTAAGTTTTTAAAGAATTCTTAAAACCTAAAAAACCCACTTGATTTCTCTTCAGTGAGTTTTTACGTGCAAGGAAGCTATCAGTATCTGTCTGTTCTGAGATGCTGTATATATCATGAGCATCTGCTAGTGCCATGACAGCTTTTAATGATTACCTTGGATGAACAGAATCTGCCCAAGTGCAGTTTGCTATTCTTGCCAATTGTGGCAGTTCTTGATTAATTTTGTTTGCATTCAGTTATGAGAAATGCTCGGGAAGGAGATCAGAAATATACATGTGAAGATCAGGCTAACTGTTCTAAAACGTATAATGCAGTTCCAGAACAATGGTGTGTCTCAGTGTCAAATAAGCAGCAGTGCATGTAGACTGATGATACTTTTCTCCTACGGCCGTGCAATTCCAGGTATTGAGAGCACTAAAATACCTACAGTGAAGAAGGGAATGGTTACTCTACATCTTCTGCTGATTGTGTGATTGAACATTTTATGTATTAACACCTTCTCAGTGATTTTGTTTGGTTTTGTTTCTTTCATTTTCAGGTGGTTACGGGTTTTACTTTCGCCATTTGCACCAGACCACATACAGCAGTCTCTCTTCCATAGGAAGGGTAGGTTTCCAGTCTCAGGAAGCAAGTTGGGTTGCACACTGGCGTGTGATGTTGTAATATGTCTTATTCAGGGAGATGGACTGAGAGGCCAGATTAGTTAGTCCTCTGAGATAATCTAATCAGAACTTGTTATAATTTTGCTAGCCTTTGTGCTTGTACATATAGTTTCTCACTGATGGAAAACAGCTAAAAAAATAATCTGTGGACAACTTGTCATTTAGTTACTGCTTAATCCTACTGCAGTATCTTGTTCAATTCAGTCTGTCTTATTTTAACTTTCTTCAAGAGATTAGTGCTGTGAATTTTTCACGGATTCAATTTTGAAAAATCTTGGATTCATTCCAGTACGTTCTGTGTTGTACCTTAAATGGCCAACTTCTCTTTCATCTAAAAAGTGGATGAGATGCAAGTGACCCAGGATCTATCAAAGAGCAAAAATCCCACATAAGCTGCTCATATTGACAGATACAATTTATCATTTTGGATAATTGAATATTTTTGCTAAAAGAGCCAATTAGATCACTCAGGCTACTGAGTTTTTACTCTACAAAAAGAGTAAAAACCAAGAGAGATATCAGCTGCATTGCTATGCTGAAATCTGTTAGCATGGACCTATTCAGCTGTGCAAACCCCTTTACAAGTAAGAAGAACCAGATGCAGCTATGGGAGTCTGTACTTGTCTGCAACTTCCTAACTTCTGTATTTCTTGCTGATTATTCTGGTTTCTGTTTGTTTTGGTATTTATAATAGGCTTTTTCTTGGAGACCCTTTTTGGCATACCATGAAAGGAAAATAATCTTGGGAATATAATTTTTGTATAGATGTTAAAAAAAATTAAAATATATGAATGGTATTGGGGCTATGCAGTGCACATGGGTGGGGCTGAAAAGCTTTCCTCTACCAATTCCTGCATCTCCTTGCGATGCATTTGACTGGATGGATGAGAGGAAGCATGTGAGGCAGACATCCTGAGGTACACATGTTCTGGTCAGCTGTCGGGCAGATACATGTTCAAATTTGCAAACATGCATGCTACCTGTTGATTCTTACTAAGTGAAACATATGTCCTTACTGGCTGCAGTTGGGTCTAGAATGCATTTCTCTTTTTTGGTAAATGCCCTTCTCTTACCCAAACTGGAAAATGAACTGGAATGTGGAGTCAGGTGAATTGAATTTTCAGTATTTCTAAAAGATGGAGATTAAATTAGGATCACCTGTTCATGCACCTAGATTTGTCATGTGTCAGAGAATGTGCATCTTGAATTGATGAAGTAAGTTTATTGTTTTCAGCTATGAGTGTCTGTGAAATGTGTTTGCCTAACTTCAGTATTTCTGTGATGTAGGCATCAATGAAGAAAGCTGTTTTTCTTTCCTCCGGTTTATTGATGTCTCTCCAGCAGAAATGGCAAATCTTATGAATCAGGGACATTTAGCCAGGTGAGGACAACTTCTCAACCCCCATCTTTTTTCCCTCCTCTTTTTGTAATTGCAAATAATACAAGTGATGTCGGAAGCATCTCTGTAAACCTGCATTTTCTATGTCTCCTAATATTATCATTTGTCAGTCATTATCTAATACTAGAGCAACTTTTAGAGTGTTCCTCTGGGTATCGGGCACCAATTATGCAATGCAATTTTTATGCCTCTGTCAAAAGAAAACCTGTATTAACAAAGATTTGATATTGTAAATACACAAGATGGTGAAAGGGCAATGGGAGACTTTGCTTAGGATCACACTGTAGGCTCCTGGCGTTATCAAGTGCAAAATCCAGGCTTCTGAAGGCCAGTTTATTGCAGTGCTTACGAGTTGCACTTGAGTGTACATTTTAAACACAAGTGGAATAAGCTTGTGTTGTTATAGTTGTTCTTCAGCTCTGAGCCATGTCGTCTACTTTCCACATCTTGTTTTTAGTATGGAATGGAATTCTGAGGTGTAGGCTTAAACTATGGGTTTATAGCGTCATTAACTGTTTCATCTTGGAAGGGGAGGTGATCTGTTTAAGTTATAGTGTACTCTGTAATGGACTCTGAGTGTAGTTAGGTAATGGCTGTAAGAAATTTGAGATTAAAAGCTAGTCTTTATTAATAAATAGAGATGTTTTGCTTAGAGCTTTGTAAGTGTAATATTCTTTTATTGTTCTGGTTGTTTTGGATTACTGTTTCTCTTGATGTATCTGAATGGTCTTTAAGATAAATTCTGCATTCGTTACACAATGTTGTTGTGAATAATTTGTATATGGAGCAATTTACAGAGAAACCATAGTGCAATTTTAAATAGTAGTGGCTAACTCGGGCTTGACCCTTTCAGAAGAAGTGCTTCAAAGTGTATCCTGATTTAATCCCTTAGATTCAGTTAAGCCACCTTAGAAAAAATTAAGAGTAATATAATTAGAAGATGTCTAGCAAAAATTACTCTCTCTAAGTAAGGACCCTGTAAGCCTGAAATTCTGAAAAGAACCAATTTCTGTCAAATAGAGTTATGTTGTAAATATACTCAAGCCTTTCTTTCACAAAGAGGTGAATGCATCTGCTGTGTTTTGTTTCAGATGGTTAGCTCTTTTCCTGTCTCTGAAAGCATCGTACAGGCTCCATCACATGCGCTTCTGGATGGAGACAGAAGAGGAGAAAGAGCAGGGGTCATGTTTTCTGAGGAACAGGGATTTCTTACTTGATGTAAATTTTCCACTGTCTTTCCCTAACTTGCACAGCTGCACTTTGCTGCAGGTAAGCAAAATTTCTGTGATTTAGAGACAGTAGCAAATCCTCACGAGTGAGAAATGATGAAAACTTTTCTATCCTTATAAAACAGGGAAAACAAACTTGGAAATATGATGACTTTTTTGTCTGCTTCATTAGATATAGTTAATAGACTTCAGAGTGCTGAACAGAAAAATAGTTTAACTGCTGTCTCCCTCCCATGTGGTGATACATTTCAAAACTTGCTGTAATAAATAAATCAGTGGAATTAGAAGACTTAAAAATATTACTGGAGCAACAGAACTAGACTTGTGATTTGTCAGGGATGAATTCTACATATAAGCCTAAAGTTTTGTGGTGTTTTTCTACATGTAGGGTGCTCATTTTCTGACTGAAACTACTCTTTTCTTGTCAAACTCAGCACATGATTGCAGCAACTGGGAAAAATAGAGGAGACTGGCAGTGCTTTAGAGTTGGTGGACAAGCACCGTAGTGGTGTATTTCTACTTTAAAATTTGCTTCTGCTGCTGTCTGGTAGACTCCAGATGTATTCAGCTTACTGTGTAATGCAAGATCATTTTTGCTAATCTCTTGCCTGGGATATGTGTGAAGATTTGGTCTTTTTATGACTAAATTGCAGTTGATTTCCTGAGTTAGGTTATAGCTCCATTGATTCAGTTCACTGGGAAGTAAGTTCACGAAAGTGCTAGCATAGAGTCAGGAAAGCATCTAGGGCAGTTAGCAGATATGCAGTAAAAAAATCTTTTCTGAAACAGTGAGATCGTGCCAAATTTCTCTAGGGAATATTGCTTCTGCTCATGAGTGTGGAAGGGGAAAGGAGATAGCCAGAATTCAATTGAATATTGTGCAAAGGAAGTTGAAATTGAAGACGCATAAGCAGTAGGAAGGCAACCTTGGACTTGGTGTCATGTTTTGCAGCGTTAACAGCAAAGCCAACAAAATGAGTCCTAGTTATCAAACAAAGAGCAAGCCAGCAGTTAACTCTGGCTGTGCTGGTGTTTCAATTCTGCATTTCCATACCTAGCTTCATAAAATGTCTATGCTATATGGATTTGCTTTCAGTTAGTTTTTTTGAGATTACATTCAGCTGTTTCTGTAGTGAATGTGTGACGCTTACTTCTGAGATATACTGTAGCTCTGTCCTCTCATTGGTGTGGTTAAGGAAAATTTGTGTGATGTCATAAGTGTGGCAACCTAACAGTAAATAAGTAGAAGATGGTAGAAATTGTGTGCACTTACAGAAGATAGCATTCATTTTTACATATGTAGAAAGGCAATCTAGATCCTTACATAGCCTTTGGATTAGTGTGTATAAATATCAAAATAAAAGTCATTAAATTTTCTAAAGGACAGAAGATGGGTTAATATTACAGATACTAAATACAAGGCATGGAATATGCATGTGTAGGTTTTAATATTAACAAGTAAATGTAAAGCATTTGGATAGGCTACAAACCCTCCTATACCCCAGCCTGGCCAGATTTAAACATGAATTTGGTTTCTCCAAATAATTTCTGTTCTTTGAAGATATCATTCCTCATGTCTCAGGGAGTCCCAGTGCTGCGACTGTGTGTAATTAATCACTGTTGTAATACATTCTACACAGAAAACAGCCAGCTGAGGAGCAGAGTTTATCAGTGTGTGCAATACTGTGCATTTGTGATAACCCCACTAAATCTAAAGGAAGTGTAGCCCTACAGTTATGACAGTTTCTTTAGAACTGTTTTCTAACCTGCATGTTAGACAAATTGCCACCTGAAGTCACTTCAAAATAAACTATGTTTGCAGACTTTTGTTTGCACAGCTTACGTTTAGAACACCTTAAAAAAACGGGGGGGTAGATAGCACAAAACCAAAAGGACAGTTGAAAAACAAACTGCCCTTAACATGCCTGTCTTTTAGTACCACACATTATCATGAGTGAAAATGATCTAACTCTTTTAAATTTAGTATGAACTAACTCTTCTTAGTTTAAGAAACTTTTGATGTAAAATTCCCCGAGGCTTCCCCTGAGGCTTCATAAGATAGTAACATGTAAGGACTGGGGAGGGTGAGAAAAGAGGAAAAAGGAAATGGTATAAATCTGGAAAGGCTTTTCTTAACCGCTCAGATCAGCATTTCCGATGTAAGAGACAAACTAAGTAGAAAAAAACCCACATTTATTTTTAATGGATATTTCCAAAATTGAGGTAACATCTGTCTAAAGATAGTATGAATTTCTTCATGTAAACACAGAAATCCCTCTCATTGTGAGGAATCTTCATTCCCATTGCTCAGCACCTCCATACCTTGTGTATTAACTTGTATACCTTAAATTAATATAAAATCTGCTCTGTTCAGGTGAACTCGTCTCTCCTTTGCTTTCCTAATTTCTTAACAGAAATTAGGAATGTTAACGGGCTTAAGATGCTGATAGCATGCCCCACATTATGTTTGCGATATATGAGAGCCTCTTTCAACAGTTTCTTTGGATTGCGTAGTTGTAGTAGGTGTTCACATTCTTGTTTTTTAATAATCCTCTTTAGTTCTTGGGTTTATTGTACTAAGGTATATGATCCGTTTCAGAGCTGTGGCTGTGTTCAGTTCTGTAACCTTACCCACTCTTTTCCATGTATGACTGATGGGAAGCGGGTTTCCACTGTCCCTGTTATATCTGGTGACTGCTCTATTCATGAATACTTAGCAGGTGCATATTGCATGTTGGAATTCAAGGGATGTTTCTTATGTGACCTGCTCGTAATTTGTATACAGAAATCTGGTGCTCAAAGCCAGATAATTGCCTAGGTACAAGTATTTTTCTCATATTTTGGATACCTTCTTGGAAGTTTTCCTTTATGTTTCTTCCTGGGTACTTCAGTTGGGCCAAAGCCATCTTTGATGGGTCTTTGATGTTGCCTTCCAAAAGAGAATTAAGTAACAAACTTGCATAGGTTTGGAATTACAGTTTGTTAACTTCCTCTCTGTCCATTTCTTGTGTTTTCACTTTCCAGGAAATAGTTACCAAACCCCTCTAGTGATGAGAGTTACAATCAGTATGCCAGTGCTTGCTGTCCTTAGATTTACTGGAAAGCTCTTGTGACTCCATGCAATGCTGATTCCTCTTCATAAATCACCTTGTATCCCAGTGTGTGGTCCAGGGGTGGGACAGAGAGGGACTTTGAGCTAACGCAGTTGTTCTGAGTCTGTCTAGTAGCCTGCTATTGCTGTGTCAGTCTTCCCCTTGGACTCTTACTGTCATTACTCCCAGCTATTGAATCCTGCCTGTGCTGATGTGAGCATGCACTATTACATCCTCGTATGAGCCAACTGCAGTAAACTTTGTATTTTCATGTCTGTTGAATTTATTTTATTAGATGCGTAGCTAAATAGACTTCTGAAGATGTGCGACAGGAGACAAAACTAGCACAAGAAGTAGCACAAATATACCATGAGGAAGGACTTGTCCTTTTCAGCAGCAGTTGTGGTGATTTGTTTCCACCGTTTCTGGTCCTCACATGAGTAAGCCAGAGTTCACATCTGTTGTCCACAGCCACATACTCCAGCCTTGTGATTCCCACTCTGTTGTTTCAGCACACCGCCTGCTTTACCAGGTGATGAAACACATCACAAAACTCACTTGGAGTGGAGACACAGTGGTTTGTTTTCATCTTGATCAGCATCTTAATGAGTACAGACAGCTAGACCAACAAGAAGGGGCTCTGGAGGGACAGGAATAAACATGTGAAGCAGTTGTTGCTCAAGCCAGTGTTACTGATAAAGAATTGCCAGCTAAGTAAGAGCATGTTTTTGGTCTGTTTTTGGGATCACTTCACATTATCCAGTGTGGCCCAAGCTTTGACCTGTGCTTTTTATCTCTGCTGAGTATCAGTGAAAGGCTGTTGTCAGCTCTTTCTGCTCTCACCTTTTATATAGAGGAGCAGATGTTCGGTGAGTATGAACTTAATTTGTACCAGCTCCAGACCATAAGTCACACTGGCAGCAGCTGAAGGACGCGCTTATGTGCTAGGCTTGACTCTAGCATGTATGTACAGTAAGACTACTTTTCTCACTTGTCAGCAGGTTCCAAATGATACATGCTAGCCATCTGCATCTTGCCCAGTGAATCTACATCTGGAAATAAAAAGACCCCAGAATACCTTATCCATAGTAGACTCCTGTGGATGTTTTCTAGCATTTTTTGACGTGTGTAGAAATGTGTATATCCAGGGTATGACATGGCATACAAGGACTGTGCCTCTATCATGTACCCAGATGTTTAGAACTTCAAACACTGGGATTTTAGAATATTGGGAGGCTTTGTAAAGTAGCATGTAATTAATTTTGGTTCATTAGGAACTGGGGCAGCCAAAGCTTTAGATCCTGTTTACTCTTTACTTAAGTGAACTGCTAGAATTTCCAGGAGGGCACATCCTGTGATCCTATGGCAGTGGATGCTTAATGCATCTAAAATTATTTCTTGTTACCTATTGTATGCAGAATAACGGTCTGCATTCTATAGGAAACAATTATCATGGCTAGGCTTTGTGAACAAAGATTTGGGGAGGGCTCTACCCATGTTTGCTACAAGCGCGCTGGTGACTAAAAAGGCCAATACGAGATAGACACGTCCAGTTGCAGAAGGCACAGCAGAAAGACTCCTTAGGTGGTATATTCTGCAAGACACGATTCTTTCTGCGTTGTCTTTTCTCCTCAAGAGTGACCCTGCGGGCGTTCTCAAAAGAAGCAGCAGCGTTAAAGATGGTGTGTCTCCAGACCTCCCGATTGGAGGCCAGAGTAGACCAGTTATGGTGATCAATATGGCCAAGGCTGAGATGTTGTTTCAGGGAATCCTTGTATCTTCTCTTTGGGGCTCCTCTCTTGCAGCAGCCTGTGGCAAGTTCACCATAAAGCAAGATCCTAGGGAGGCAGTGGTCCTTCATCCTGGAGACGTGCCCTGCCCATCGCAGCTGTGTTCTCAGCAACATGGCCTCAATGCTTGTGACTGCTGCTTGTTCTAGAACAGACGTGTTAGTCACATAATCTGACCAGTGGATGTTCAGGATTGTACGGAGACAGCGTTGATGGAAACGTTCTAAGAGACACAGGTGGTGGCGGTAAATGACCCATGATTTGGATCCATATAAAAGAGCAGACAGCACAATGGCTCTGTAAACACTGATCTTGGTACTTTTCTTCAAGTGTTTATTTCACCAGACTCTTTTATGGAGTTTTCTGAAGGCATTATATGCCTTTGCTAACCCGTTGTCTATCTCTCCATCAATCTTACCATCCAAGGAGATGAGGTTACTTAGGTAATTAAAGTGGTGGACTGATTTGAGCTTTGATTCGCCAGTGGTCATGTGGAGATGATGGAAGACTTCCTGAGGTGCAGGTTCATAGAGAATTTCTGTCTTCTTTAAACTGACTTCCAGCCTAGAAAGCTCAGCAGTGTCTGCAAAGCAGGATGTTAAAACGCTGCAGAGCTTCTTCTGTGTGGGTGACAAGGGCAGCATCATCAGCATAAAGCAACACCCGAACAGGACCTATTAAGGTCTTAATAGGAAACAATTAAATGTAACAATATATAACTGTTGGCCTCTATGAATATAGGAAGAGCCAGAATAAAAACTAAGTGGCAAAAATGGCTTAATCTATAAGCAATTTATTTCATTTATGCAAATATTTACAATTAAAAAGGAAATATAACTGACACAAGCAAAGAAAATGTAATTTTTTGTTATTTTGCTGTGTACAGTTGAGCATCTTCAAAGAGCTCTCTTTAAACTGCACTGTCATCTCAGTGTCCCCACTTCTGAGTCAATATATTTTTCTGTATCAAAAGGTCACTGATATAATTGTGGCAAATTGCAGGTTTTACACATGGTTATGTTCATGTATGTGAGTAACCACGTTAACACCTTGAAAGTCTTCAGTATAAAATTTAGAGCCCTTTTGCACAGGAAAGAAAGAAAGAAAAGGTTGGAAAAGATTTCAGTCTAAATGTACCAGTCCAGCCGCATTTAGATTCTTATTTTTTTTTCTCTGCAAAATTTCATTTTGATTCAGAACAGGTAAATGAGTAGCTAGAAAACAGCTTGAGGGGCAGACCTACTAGAATATTCCTGTACTCCCTTCATTAGAAAAGCTAAGGTCTAAAGGTTCAAAGAAGGAAAAATTTGTTTCTTGTTCTAGCTGAGCATAAAGACAAGTATTGATATGAGCTATTCTGATTTCAACCATTTCAGGATTTGGGTGTTCTGACAATTACACAAAAATCCTATACACTGTCACTGCAGAAGATGTGTAGAGTTTTCTTTTTTCAAAGAGAAATATATAGTGAATGTCCTTTGTCTTCCTCATGGGTGGGTGCAAAGTTTAAATGCAGTATTTCTTTATAGACGCTGTAACTTCTTAATTTTAATTTTGTTTCAGAACCTTGTGTTCAGCAGCCACTGTAAAGCAGTTACTGGCTATTCAGACCATGTCATATATAGAAGGAAATCAGCTACCTCATGTGTACGATGCTGCCAGGTGACTGAGCTGCCGTCCTTCCTGTGCATAGCCAGTCCACGGGTAAGTCCAAGTTGAGTTGTAAATTATGTATTTTCTATTGTGTTTTCAATCTTGTTAGAGTTGTGTCTTAGGAAAAGAATGATCTATTACTTTCTTTTGATTTGGTAAAATTGTTGTGAGGATATCCTTTGCTACTGTATTCAATAGTGGGTTTTTTCCTAGGGGAAGTGACTGGAATGTGTACTGAAGAGAAAAGGAAAGTTGTAGGATGCACCCAACAGGAGTTGTTCTGAGATAGAGATTTCACTTTCTCTCCTAATACCAAAAGCAGTAACATTACAGAATAGATTGTTAAGTAAATTATTCCCCAGTAATCCAAGGGGGAGATTTAGTAATGATATGAACAGAATGAGGTGATTGTTTGGTGAACTCTGATGGCTGAAGTGGGCAGAGGAGCAATGCTTTTTTGGAAAGGATGTTTGTTTTCTCTCATTGTGTCAGCTTATGCTCCAAACAGGAAACACCAAATTGCAAAATATAAGGATTACTCAAGTTGGCATTTTTCCAAGTCTTTTGCATGTGAAGTGGTACTGCTTGGGGTTGTCCATCATCTAGTAAGTGAATTTTGAAATTAATTTAGCTGAAGTTTCCTAGGCTGACACAAGAGACCTTCATAAGCCTATGGCTATTGTATTCTATGTTGTTGAATGTTGACAAAGCTGGACAAAGTGTACTATTATTACCAGATCATCCAGATGTTGTATTCTTTAGTCACTATTGAAGGTACTCCTGTAGGCATCATCAAATGATGTGCAGTTATACTTTCACATCTGGAGATGAGTGGATGGCAAGTAGGACGTTGTGTTTCTTGCCTACATGCAGCTGCTCAATATGAATTCATCTGAGCCAACAGCTCTAGGGGCCAAGAATCCAACTGAACTGCTCAAAGTCAAATACCACCTCCCAGTTACAACATACTACCTGGTTTGAGAACAACAGGTTATTCTGAGACTAAATTGTGAAACCCACTTCACCTTCAGATTCCTTTGATATGTCACTCTTTGTACCTAAATATGCATCACGGATGAAGAATATGTTGAATTCTTCAAGCAGGAAGGGAGGAGAGGGGCTTAGAATGCTACATATAAAGGGGAGGGGAAAGGTGAGGAGAGATAATATCTGACAGTATTCTAATGAATAAAAGTTACCTGTTTTGGCTTGGCTGGTATATAAAAATGATTAAGTGTAGACATGGGATTTTGTTCCTAGGAATACAAAGACTTAATTTTATGCTTGTTAGAAACTTTTGGCAGAAGCGTAGAAGACCTGAAACAGCAGAAAGAGCACATATGTTCTCAGAAACTATAGCCTTCTGTTGTTGTTTGACCTGTGATGAATTTTGGGAAGTTAATGGAGCGAATGATAGAAATAGGAGTGTATGTTTATGCACCAGCTGGGGGTGGGGGTCAGTGTTTTCTTTCTATGCAGGAAATTTTCCTCAGTACAGACAGGTCTAAATCATAGAAAAAGTAATTTGGAGGATGGATCTTGCACGCTCATTAAGAAGCTAATTCATTCCTTTTCAAGTATAATTGTTTGGTTTAGTTTCAGTCGATCTCTGCCACTCTGGAATATTGCATTGAGAAGTAATTTGGGGCATCTCGCAATGTTTGAAAGGCTAACTTTGCATGGGGATAAATGCAGGAAGCATTTTACAATTGCCCTAACTAAACTAAGTAAGGTGGCAATGCATTCATGTATCACTAACATTATATTTTTGATGTATTTCTGAACCATGACTCTTGCAATTAATCAGTTTGACAATAATATGTTGACATAGGAAGGTTTAGTGTACTAAGGACTACCTTACCTTTTGTTATGAGTAAAACCACACCAAAAAAACTCCATGGGGGAAAAAAACTTTGAAAAACTGCACCACAACAAAAAGGAGAGGGAGGAGAGTGAACAAGCCTGAATGATTTTTTTTTTGTCTGTTTCAGAAATGTGTTGGGTTTTTTTGTATGGCCACGTAAAAGATACAGGACTCTACTCTAGAAATGTGTGTCTGCATTTAAAAAGAAGTGATAGTCTTGTGTCCTCAGATGTCAGTGAGTGTTACACAGGTTACGTAGGAAGATTAGTTCTTGTTAATGTAGAAATTGCACTGAGGCACACAGATTTTGTATAGAGATTGTCTCCTACTACCTCTTCCTTTAGGTGAGGCATTACTGAAACGAAGCTTGTAGAATCTTATGAAGTGACTTGGTTTTTCTTGTGAAAATCCTGGTGTATGAATCTCCATATTGATTTCAGTAGATAAGGCATATTTCTGTGTCAAAAATTAGTCTGCTCTGTTTTGTGTGTAGTGGCTGCCTGTCCTAGGGCTGTCCTGGAAATCAATATAGCAAGTTGTCTGTGCTTGAAAGAGTACTTGTTCCAATCTATTCAGTGTAGAAATATGAACTGAAATGTGATGGTGAATAGTGCCTCTTAAAGAACCTAAGTCTGTACCATCATCTGCAGTATACAGCAACATTCAGGTGACAGAATTTGTCTGCATTTTGAATTTTTTGCATTTTGAGAGAGGTTTTGACCTCTCTCACAAAGGTCAGAGCTATCCCTTGAGTGGAAGTGTCAGTACAAGATAGCTACATACTCTTTTAGGTATGGAAATGTGTACAAAGTCTTAACACAGTTCCTTTCACTTTGCAATGTTTCACGTGGCTGCGTGTGTAGATCCATAAGCATGCCTGGTTTAAAAATAGCTCTTGGCATCTTGCAAAACAATGGTTTTACTGTTACTGTAAACATTTTGTATGCTTTTTCGTTGTTGTTTTTTTTCCAATCTGGACTGTCATTGTGCTCATGAATTTGTTTAAACAATTGTTTGCCCTTGCAAAGAGAAATCTCTGTGAGATTAATTTATTCCTATGAGAAGAGCTCCTGTAAACCAAGTCTGGATCACAGGTTTCCACCTAGATCTTTTTTAATACCTGTTACTTTCAGTTAGCTCAAAGATAAATGTTCAGGGGGGTACAGCCAGCATCTAAGATACCAGGCAGTCCTGAAGTATGCGTTGCTTCCTCCAACCTACACTTCTAAACAGCAATATTTAAAACTGGTGATATTTAAACTATTTATTGCTTATAATTTAGTTAAGCTGTTAAAATGTTTTCATTTGCATGATATAATGCGTAGCAGTTATATCACACTAGAGTAAGCTGGAACAAAAATCTAAACCCTCTTCAAATACATAGAAGCTTTTCATCTGGTTCTTTTACTGTGTTTAATGTTTCAGTTGTTCCATTATCACACTAATTCCCACCCTACTTAATTCTGCACAAACTCTACTGCCTGCTGTTCACCATCAAACTCCACAACCTCCTGTACTGTTTCTTCCTATGCAGCCCCAGCACCTTTTTTCAAGTGTGAAAACTTTCACAAGATTGATTTCCTCTGTTCATTTTTGTTTGTTACATTGCTTTTCCTAAATATGTAATTTTGCACACTGTTAGGATTCATGACAATGTTTTTAACTTACGTGACTTCACATGGAGGATTTTTTTTTCATTGTACTTCTGAAATAAAAGCAACAATGTCTTCTAGAGTACTGATAATTTTCTTCTTATATTGGTGAAGAAATTGTCACAGCATTTTTAATTTCTTTGTTACAAGCCTATGCTGTAAGGTTAATTGCCTAATAGTAAAATTTTAGGCTAATTATCTAATAGTAAAATTTTAGTTTCATTTCTATGTGAGTTTACAACACATTATTAAGTGTCTAGATAGTATGTAAAAGTTTCTACTAGCTTCCTTTTGTAAACTTGGTTATAAATAGATTATGTAAATACACCAGAATGTTGGCCCAAAACAGACTTATGTTCAGAAAAGATAGAAGTTGGTAATCTGCAGGGGTTTTTTTTGAGAGATTCTTCGGCTAGATAGTGAATTGTTCTGCATTTGTTTGTGTGAAAGTATTGAAACTGTGTTTACTTTGGATCATATGATTTAACTCTTGGTGAAATACCTGAAGAAAAACCTAGCAGAGCAGTCTGTCCTGCTATCTGCCATGGCTCAGTTTTGCTTCTGATTGTTGTCCCTTACCATGGTAAGGGCAACATAAGAGAAAGCTGTAGACTGTACAACGCACAGCCTCGTCTGCTGGAACAGACTTTACTCGAGGACCTTACGGCCATTGGCATCCAGCTGTTTGGCTAATGTGGACCTTCCAGTCTGTACAGATTTGGGTGGATGGGACAGAACAGGGGGGAGTTAAACTGATGGAGTCATTCCAGAAGAGCTCACATGGCATGAAATCACAGTTCCTATGTTTGCAACACTGGTCTGTCCAGCTGGGTTGTATATACTAAACCAGGTAATAGGGCATAGGATTCATAGAATGCCACAAGAAAAAGAGCACTTCTGTTCAAAACAGCTGTAAAGCCCAAGAAATGTGCTGTTCCAAAACAGAGCTGTTTTTCTGTTTGTTTTTTTACTTTCTAATTTCTGTTAAGGATACGTAAATCCCATCTTGGCTAGTGAGATAAATACTTGAATGTGAAGGGCAAAACTAAAAATAAACAAATAAATAAAAGAAATCTTGGCAAAAGGAGAGGTGCAGCAAGGATATTACTCTTTTACTTTCAGCTTTGCACTCAGTTGTGTAACAACTGGCACAGTTTATTAACAGGCAAGTATTCTGTACCTGGTTTTTCTTATGGTGTTTTTTGTGGTGTGGAGAGATGTTGCATCTTCGCTTGTTTTAAGCTCAGCCAAAGGTTGTGTTTCCATTTGTACATTTCAGTAATAATTTGACTTCTAAAATTTGATCCAGTGGTAAGGTACCTGAACTGGGGATTTGGGGATGAGGGGAAATCTGAACAAGACTATTGATTATTATTATTTTACTTGCAGGTAACAGCTGTGCCACTGGAGTTCTACTGCAATGACCGAAGTGCAGAATATGAGCGCAGGGCACTAAGGGAAGGAGGAAGTCTTGAAGCAAAGCAGTGTGTACTCCATGGATCCCCTGAGCTAGCAGCTGACTGGCTGAAGCAATGCTCCCAATTCTTCCCAGAGCATCCAGGAGGGCTGTTAGGGATCAGGCCTCAGAATGGCTGGTCTTTTATCAGGATACCAGGTAAATTTGGAGGTTGTCATGGAAGAGATGAGATAAAAAAAGACATCTGCTCTTTGGGCGTAATTTATGCTTGGTTATGCTAAACTTATGGGCTTTTTGAGGAATTAGGGGTGGCTGTGTGTTTGTTTTCCCTTCTGAGTGAAAGTTAGCCCTGCTATCTTACAATAGACTGTGATTTTGCATCCTCTCTCTGAGGTAAAGCTGTTGATGGTTACCGAAAAAGTCTAGTACAGGCTTTTCTAATGCTTACAAGCATCTCTTTGCAGCCATCCAAATTACTGTAGACAGACTTGCTTACTAGACTTGCACAGCCTGCTCTCACAACCAAATACTATTTTGAGGTTGGAAATAAGAAGGTTGCAGGAAAAGTTACAATCATACCTTGCCTCTTAGTGTGTTGAAAGAACTTCATATTGTCCTGAGAGATCTTCACTGGTCTACCTAGTGAAAAGATTAAAATTACTTGTAGCAGTCTACCATGAGAAGGATGGATTTGAGGACCAAGGTCAGAAGAAATTGTCTGGAAAACAAGTCATGAGGGATTTACTGAATTTCAGTTGGAATAAAGAAGACTTATTCATATTTCCTGGTAAAGTGGGAAAAAGTACGATTGTACCAGTAAAGTAAATGTACTTAATTTTTTCCTAGAATAACACTTAAGTAATCCAAGATCTCCTAGAATTTGATTGCCGAGTACTGCAGTGACTTTCATTGGCCGGACATGCTCTAGCTGTCAGAAGATGGTCCTGAGCAGCGAGCAGAGTTCTGCACAAAGTGCTAGAGATCTGACAGACAGCCAAAAGGAAAAACAGCTTACGCTGCCAGATGCAAAGTTATTCCCAGACCCTTTTGGGTCAAGGATGTTTGGCAGGGGAAGTTAGTACAGTAAAAGGAAAATGGCCTTTTGCTTGCTACAGTCCAGTTTAAGAAAGTACCTCGTAAGTGGAGTTATTTGAAGCTCATGCATGTTTGTGTCTGTGTAATGGAGAAACCGTTTTTCATGAGCTTGCATTAGCTTAATAGTTCAGTAATAGTTGATGACTTTATAGTTTCTTCAGAAATTCTTTTAATTGTTTGTTAATTACTTGAAAACAGAAAATTAATCTCTGTAGCAGTAAAAAGGGAAATATTGAAGGGATAAATTAAAGGAGAAGGCATGGATAGAGAAATGAAGCAAAGTAGCAGTGCAGAATAGACACGGGGCTGCATTCTCTTGAAAAGACTTCCATTTTAAGCCGATGAACCTTGTTACCAGCAAAAATTTTTAGAGGAATAAAGATGGGATGCAAGAAGCTTACAGGAGTGAGTGCATAGGTGCAAGGTTAGGCAAATTGTTGTCAAAGTACAACCGAATTTGGTTGAGAAGGTGGTTGGGATGTGTTATGTAAAGCTGGCTTAATTTGGGAAGTGTTGGAGCTAATGATGGGTTGAAAAAGTAGTTTTGTACGCTGTGTTTTAATTAGGTGGAAAGTAGCATTCAAATCCAAACTTACTCTAAGAAGAGAGGGCACAAACCACAACAGGACAGCTGTTTATACATGCAGAAGTAGGCACAGTGCCTTACAGAAAGTGACTGATGTGCTGAAGGAGCCATTTGCAAGGCTAAAGTCTAGCAAGTGTCAATTGGAATGGTAGCTGTGAAGCTCTATGGAAAATAGGTGACGAGATGAAAAGGGGATACTTCCCTCTCCTAAACCCTGATCTCTTCTCTCCCAGACTCGGTGTTCCCAGTGCCCTGGCAGCAGGCTCGGCTGTGATCACTGTGGGAATCTCTTGAGGCTTTTCCTGTTCTTTGAAAGAAAAATGGTCCTGGATTAAATGGCAGGAAGTGTCTGAGTCCTTTTAGTATCGATAAAAAGCACCGGCCTCGCTGGCTGTTTACTGTGAGAGCCAGCTAGCTCCTCACTGACCCCATTGTGCCGTGCAGACTGTCGGGAGGGGAACCAGGGGTGTCAACTGGAACCCAGGCTTTATCTCTCTTTCCTCTGCCTTTTGCATGTCCAGAGGCACTTTTTCTCATTCTCCAGAGAGCGCTTAGCCCAGATACAGTCATGGGCTAGAACTCCTGACAAGGGTTATTCTGAGTCATAATCATTTGTAACTATTCTTCCCAGGCCCACTGTATCCCCTTGTAGATAATTTATGTCCATATCCCTGCATGGCTGGAGGTAGGGTTGTGGGGTATTTTTTCAGACTGAAAGCCGTACAGTATGATTTGAAAGTTACTTTCTTTTTGGTCTGGTTGCTTTTTCTTGTTTGTTTCATACAGTGCTGAAGAACCCAAAAATTGTGTCCTAGGGAGAGCTCTTTGTTGTGTAGTACAGGATCTCTGTCTCCTGACAGACTTAAAATTTTAGAAGTTCCTTTGATGCTATTAAAAAAAAAAAAAAAAGACCAAAAAAACCCACCAAACCAATCAAACAAAAAACCCCCAACCAAACCAACCAACCAAACAAAAAAAATCATTGTCATTGTCACTGGAAGTTGTTGGCGATCATTAAAAATAAAAAATGTAGAATTGCAAATTTTGGATATCCTGTTTTAAAAAGTAGGTTGCCTTTTTCTTCACACAAGATAAAAGAAAATTATAAATAGAAGTGAGAGAAACAAGAGGTGGAAGGCACTTCTTTTTTTCCTCTTTTGAATAATTGTGGTGTTTTCTGAAGATGGCATGAATAATTTACATTTTCCGTTACCACTTTTCAGAACGTGTCCTTTGAAGCACTAGGTGGCAGGCTTTCAGCATGCAAAAATATTTGATCTTGGAAAACACAATGGCATCAGGATAGCACGCTTAAAGGTGCCAGTTTAAAGACAAATGGTTTTCTCTTCCAGAGACCATAAATCTCTTTTTGGTAGTATCAATTTGCATTGCTAAAAAAACCTCAATAACTTTTTCCAGTACAGTCTGCTCTGCTACAGAGATATTGGATGAGTTTATGAACTGTTAAAAAGTTGCTAACTTTTCAGACCATCTGCAAATAAGTTCCTTACTTGTAATTTGCATTTCATTGCTATTTAAAAATAGTAACTTACACAATGGAGACCTCAGGAGCCAGCAGCAAAGGACACGCATCATTTCCAGTTAGCAAAGCTTAATTCTACCTATTCATGCCTTTGTGAGAAAAACAGTAGCATTTTTCTTTTGGAAACTTGCTAATATGTTAATCTGATCCTGTTGAGACTGACTTTTGAACAGATCCTATTTGTTCTCTGAGTTTCTTCCAGTCAGATGGCTTTTGGTTAATAACCATGTTAGTTTGTCATGTATATCTAGACTTTTCATGTAGCTTCGCTCAGTTTAATTCATTCTGAAATAGCAAGCTGACCAATTAGAATAAAAGCAGAATGTCATGGCTGTATGGATTTAAAGGAAATAATAACATTTTGTATAATGAGTAAACATTGCTACTGTGCAGTTTTTTGCTTCCATAGATGTGTTTTAAAACCAAATAACCCAAAGTCATTTCTATTTTGCTTAACTGCCTAAGTCCAAAATCTGGTTTTCCTTAAAAGAATGCATGAAACTATTAGCGATATATATGTAAATGAGACCAAATCCTGTCCTAGAGATGAGTGCACCATTATATGTTATTCTGCACTTAGAACAAATGCCAGCCTGATGTGTGGGCTTGAGTTTTCCTTACAGTATCTTCTTGGCTTGGCTCTCCAGCTAATGGATTCCCTAAGATAGTTGCTAATTGGACAAAAAACAGTGACTAGATAGGCAGAGAAGCAAGAAAG
This sequence comes from Lepidothrix coronata, assembly GCF_001604755.1. NCBI lineage: Eukaryota > Metazoa > Chordata > Aves > Passeriformes > Pipridae > Lepidothrix > Lepidothrix coronata. Next base: position 2,593,165 of record NW_016690181.1, read on the forward strand.
AGCAGACCTTTCTAGTCTTGGGTTGTTAGCTAGTGACTTGCAGGTGCATGGCTGTAAAATTACCAAAGGAGAGTGCATTCACAGCATTGAATTATAGTGCAAATGGAGTAGCTACTAATTTTAAATGATACTCAAACTCACATTTTTTTTTAATTTCAGAATGGAGACTGTAGGCTGCATTTTCTAATGTCCTAATGTAGATCCCACTAATTCCAGCATTAAGTCTGTTATTTATATTTAAGCTGAAGGATATTTTTGAAAGAGAACATGATTAATATACTAAAGTGATAAGAATCCACCATCTTTCTGGGTAAAAGCGACTAGTGCTGACTAATTTTTCTTCACTATTGGAAGGATAAGAGAGAAGCGTGCCTTGTTTTTATAGCTTCAGCAAGTCACTGGATACTGTGCCTTTCTCTGCTATTATAAAGTTCTCTTCTGTTTTTAAAAACCTTTGTCCAAAAGAAGAACCTTGAGTAGTGCCAGTTGCTCCACAAATAATTGAAATTATGCCATATCATTGCACAGCACATCACTTGGGTAACTTTGTTCCATGCCATGCTTGTAAAATCTTTTTAGGAGTGCTGTCGAGTGATCTGTACTCCTCTATTCTACTAGTATGAACCTGTATTAAAATACATGGTGGTCAAGTGAAAGAATTTTTGTATATAACTTTTTTTTTTGATTGGGACATTGGGCAAGACAGTTAACTGCCTTAGAGAAAGCTGAATTTTCTTCAGCCCATAAGTTAATTTGTTCTGTGCAGCAAGAAGTGTGCAGAAGTGCTACCTGCTAAACATGTTGAAAATACTTGGGTTCTGTACTAGCCTGCACCATCTGCAGTTACCAGCTTTCCGTTTTGGCTGTAAACCTAAGTTCAGACATCCAAAAGAATAAAGAAGCATCAATGGCCTTTCCAACAGATAATTTTTTGGAAGAAAGTTTCTCTTCATCCTCTTTCAACAGCAGTGTATTGTTTACTGAAGTTTATGTACAGAATGTACAAACAGGAAGATCTCCTTCCTGAAAAACACTTCATGAGCAGTGCTGAAGTAGAGAGGACATGAAGTGTAAAATCTGAAGTGACTGAAAAGGTTGCCATCTGGAAATATTTCTTAAACAAAACAAAAGCAAAAAAACTCCAAAAGCCAGAGGGCAGGGAAGAAGAAGAAAAGGCAGTGCTGTGAGGGGATTGTTATTTTACGGTGACCTGGAGAACTGTTTTTCACTTTCTGTGTTGGTGAGGGGTTTGATCTGTGGAGAATAGATCTAAAGATTAGCAGCAGGTAGCAGCAAATGTGCAAAGGACAGCATTTTCACATGTGAAGTGGAAAACATTTCTTTAAGTGTCAAGGCATATTGATCTCGTCAGAATAAATCCTTAGATGAGGGAAATGGCTGTCCAGAAAAATGATTCAGTCCATACTTGTGAGGAGATCAATTTGTGATGAGATTTTGCCAGGTGGGTATATTTATATGCTCCTGTTCCAGCAAACAAAAGTTATTGTTAGTGTATGTGTTTGTATATATGTATACATATATCTTATAAGCAGTTTATATATATATATATATATAAAATAAGCAGTGTGATTTTAAGTGTCTGCCAGGCGGGATATTGCAGTTTTTCCATCACAATTCATTATTTTAGGGATTATAATGCAGTGAAGTATTAGGAAATCCTAGAACTTGTTGCATGTATCTGATTTTGCTTTATTAGTTACGTGCTTTTCTTCTATGTCTTTTTAGACAAAGAGAGTCTGATCACTGACAGTGGAAAACTTCATGCTCTTGATCTTCTGTTGACACGGCTGAAATCTCAAGGACACAGAGTTCTTATTTATTCCCAGATGACAAGAATGATTGACTTACTAGAGGTAGGAGACCTATAGCTTACAGAAGGCAAATTTTGAAGATGGAGATTTAGCAATGATGTTTTGGAGAAAGTACTGTAATTTGAATGCAGCAAACCTGACATAAAATTGCTATAACTGTAGAATACCCAGTAAATGCATTAATACAAGAATATAAGAACTGCCATACAAAGTTTGACCTAAGGTCTGGCCTAGTGTTATAGTGTAAAACATTTATACACTGTTACACACTGTTATACACTCTATACCAGTGTATAACAACAGATGGTATGGGGAAAATGTACAAGAATAGTGGTGCTTCACAATTAGATGCTCATTCTCGAGCAGTTTGCAGCTCAAGGGCTTTCTGATCTAAATGCGCCTCCTCTATATTCAATTAGTGCAACACGGATTCTCCATGGAATTGTTCAGTTGCATCTTGACACATTGTTAGATGTTGACATTTGCACTGCCCTGTGGCAAGGGGTTGCATGGTTTAATTATTCTCTTTTGCTGGTTTTGAACTGCTTCATTCTATTTTCATTTGATGTTCACATGTCCTTTTAGTGGAAGGAAGAGGGAGAACAGTGATTAGTTCTACACTGTTTATGTTACTTGTAATTTCACAGACTTTTACTGTTTCCCTCTATCATCCTGTTCCTCTGCAGAAGTTTGGTAAACATTGAGGTTCTCTGGCACATACAATAGGAAATAAATTAAGAATTAAGTCATTACTCATTATTTAAATAGTCAGTCTGCCTCTGAAGAAAAAAAAAATCACTATTTGATGAGCAACCATGCCACCAAAGCTAGGGATACTATCTTCTCCACAATAAACTGAAGAGAAAATGTGAGAAGCGTGAATCAATAGCTGCCTAAGTCATGAGTTCTGTATGAACAAGAGTGCATTTTAAGGTCAGCAGTTAATAGTTCAATAACAAATCACAAGCTGAATTTTGTTTTTGCTGCTGTGAGGAAAAGCAGAACTTGCATGGTTGCAATTCTGTGTTTTGGCACTTTGCCCAGCATTGCTTTGTATGCCTCTTCTTTTGGCAAACGTTGGACATGCTGTAGGTTTGTTGATACCTGGCATTACAGCGTGAAGCTCATAAAGCCGAGTGTTCAGTGCTCCTGTCTCTTCTCTTAGCATTCCATTTTAAAGGCTTGTGAGCACATCATTTTGCTATTCCACCTTCTGAATGTTCAACCTCTTTTGTTGGGTTTTATTACCCAAATAAGCCACATACCAAGTCCTCTGTTTTATTTTCTCCACACCCAAGTAACAGAAGCTGAAGTTAAGCAAGCTAAAAATCAAGTAAGGACTCAATTTGTAAGAAAATCCTTGCAAAAGTTGTGTATTTGTAGATTTTTTTTTTTCCTTACCTGAGATACCAAAATACATCCCATCTGCCTACTTGAATATGAAAAAACAAGATGTCTTTTTTTTTTTCAGCGTATTTGTACTGCACTGATGTAACTGGTACGATATTATACTGACCTAATCTTTGCAGGGTAGAGAGCACAAAGCACATTGTTTACAAAGTTTGTTTGATGTAGCTTCAGCTGAAGAGCTTCTGCTTAGTTCAGCCATTATAAAATAGCAGATATAAATACAAAGAGGAGAATTATTTTCTTTCAACAGAAGAGGATAAAGCGTAATTTCAGTACTGTTGCTGATGTGTATTTCATACTTTTAAAGATTTTGTTTTTCTCGATGTGATTGTTTCCTCCTATAAGAATAATTGTCCATGATTTCAGTGGCAGTTAGATTGCACTCATGAGATGAGAGGTCAAATTATATTCTGCATGATGGGAAGACTAAATCAAGACATTCAAAGGTTGAATTATCATAGAGGCAGATAAAGACAGTAACAAAGACGTGAAAGGAAAAGGTCCTTGTGATAATAGAAAAAAGATGGATCAAATCTGGAGAAAAAGTGACATAGTGCCTAACTGACAACTGTATCTCTCTGGTTTTAGTTGGTGACTGAAACCTGTCATAAAAATTGAATAAATTAATAGTAAATTAGGGCTTGTTTGTCTGCATGATGAAATAGCTGTTTTCTGCTTTGAACTTGTATTGTTGTACTCCAGAAAGCATACTAGCCATGAGCTCTGTTTTGTAAGGTTAATAAAGTGTGGCTTTGGCCATTTCCACACTATTTTATTTACCTGATTTTCTCTCTCATCTGCCTTACAGTGAAGTTTGCTTCCACTACTGCAGTGTTTTTCTCAGGTTCCTTATAGTACAGCAGCTCTTTCACCATTTCTGCAGTAGTGAAGCAGAACAAAAAAGGATCAGGAGCCCCAAAGGATAGGTGAAAAGGAGAACTGAGCATGGTACTGTCAGGTTTATTGGACTAGAAGCACTGCCATGTCTTCTCACAGCACATCAGTTCTGTATCTGCTGAACATGGTGGCTTGGAGCAAGATGAATCCAATACTTGGTGCTGAAGCACCAGCTGCTCCTTTCTGTCTTCATTTGCATTCACAGCATCTTAAAAAAACTCATGCACCAGTAGGGTTAAACCTAACTAATGTAACCAGTAGGTGTTGCATCTCCTCAGCCAAGCAAGGATCACATTGTTCAAATACCCCAGAGGGTATTTTTCTGGAGAAACTCTGTGGATATTTGTATAGCTTTTAGGTCTTTTTGTGCATGAAAAAAGTCTCTCATTGGAAAAACCTTTTGCCTATAGCAAAGTTGATGGCATTTGACTTGTGTCTCAGGCAATAGTTTCAGTTCTGCTGCTTGGCATGAGCTCTGGGCTGACACACTAGTGTAATATTCAAAGTGTTCTTGTATGTGGTGAGATTTACAGGCTCTTTACTGGTGAGATAAAGTCTGGACAGACATTAGATTACAACACTGAGGTTTTAAAAACACTACTCAAATGGTATAAAATCAGCAGGGAGTGTGTGCAGTTGGTTTGTTTGGAAAGGTTTGCTTGCACAGTGAAAGCTTGAGATTTAGTAAAGATTTATGCTCTGTGAAAACAAACTTCCCATTTTAATGATTTTTGTTTACATATGCCTTTATAGGAAAAGGCATGTACCATCACACTGTGTGCAGTGCAGCAAACATATCCCCAACTCTGAGCTCACGTTGCAATTTATCTCTTACATAATATGTAAAAGCTGACATATGATAGAATAGCTTTAATTAATGAATTGTGTAATTACCAAGTATTGCTTATGTAAGATTGCTTACAGCACATTTGTTAATGACATTTAGGGAATTTATTATTTTAAGTAGCAATTCTGCTTTTATTGTGTTTTGGGTTTTTTTCTGGAAGAATCAAGATTGAACAGTTTCGAGAGCAACTGTATTTTTCTGGTGTATGTTCTTTGCAGGAATACATGGTTTATAGGAAACATACCTACATGAGATTGGATGGTTCTTCAAAGATTTCTGAACGAAGGGACATGGTAGCAGATTTTCAGAACAGGTAATGTATTTTTACAAGGTGTGTTTGTGCTAAAATGTGTGTACATAGACAGTTGGCATAAGATGTAATGGAAATAAGTGAAATCTGCACTTATCTTTCCTGATATCAAATTGACCTCATTTATCTGAAGCAGTTTCTATGTGGTTCTGACCAGTAGTCACTGCCGTTGATGTGAATCCAGTTGTATTTAGGAATTTGTTATCTGTGAAAGTGTTTTGGAAGCAATTTTAGTGCAGCCATCTACTGTCCTTCTTACCAATCTAAAATAGGCTATTGCTTATAAATAAGCTCAGTAGAGAGGCAACAAATGTTCATTGGTTATTAAATGCTCTGACAATTGACACTGTAAAGATGAGATTGAAAATCTTGCATATGCTAAAGTATTGAAAGTGACCTAGTTTTCTGCAAAACAAATTATTTAACCATGTCTTACTAAGAAATCTTAAATTAATATATAAGAGATAAAACAGGGATTTTATTAGCTAGAAAGAAGGATAATGCTTTTCATTTAGTAAACCAAAATGGATTCTGGCAATTTTTATAAGCACATTATGGTGCATTATTTATAATGATTGAGTTTGTGGTTATTAAGTTTCCTTTGAATCATGAGATACATCTTGATATGATATTACTTTGATATGGTAGTTCACAGTAAGGTTATCCTTCCTGAATATTGAGTGAACTTGTAAGAAGGTCACTTTCCTTTTTCAGAGGAGTTAGGTTCACACAGTTGCTTATTGCAGGGTGAAAGCAACATTCTAGACATCCTTGCATCAGTGGTCCCAAAGTATCATAGCTGAAGGTAGGAGTTGAGGCCTTTCAGTTCACTGGTTCATGGGGCTTAAAGACCTGAAGGGCTGTGTTGCAATGATGAGTCTTCTAGTGAACTCCTCAGAGCAATAAAACTTGAACATGTGCCGAATACCTGAAGTGAGAGGGTCATGCAATACCTTTCTGGCTGTTTCCAGGTGTCAGAAACAAGTTCCTTGCAGGTTATTATGTCCTCCTGGAATCCTAACTCTTCGTTCTGTAAGATCCTTTAACCAAATGAAGTGAAAAAACCCTATTTTATTAATGAGCAGAATTTGGTTTTATTCATAAATAAAACAACTGAAGAAAAAAATAATTTCAGCAGGAAATCCTCTTGAAATATAGGTCAGCCAGTCTAAACAAGAATTCCTATTAAAATGTTAGTTTGAGTTCCTCTTATACATGATTTACTTATGAGAAATATTTCCAGGAAAAAAAGCCTGACTGAGACTAAACTATCCTGCAGGACATCCTAGCAAGGTGTAGAAAATATATAGCTATGGGATGATAATTTGTTCTCGTAGTCTGTGGCTCTGTCCACTTTCCTTCCCATATGGCATTTCAAGAAGCATATCACAGCTGGATGTTCAGGTAACTGCCTATACGCAGGTTCCACTGTTGTTACGACAGTGAAAAGATTTCCTGGCCAAGGATTGCCTACAGTACAAATAGGCACCCGTTGACTCCTTTGGCTATTTATACTTTCAGATAAAGTCTGAAGATTGACAGCTTGGCTTAGTTCCTCCCAGCTGTCCATAGATCAGTGTAAATTTTTGTATCCTTAGGTTTTAGAATGTCAGAAACCTTCCATTTCTAATTTTAGAGTTCCTGGTGCTTTTTGTGTGTTTGCTAATTCACAGTTTTCATAGTATTTTGTTGTCTTTTGGCAATTTCTTGGTGGGGGGCGGGGACAGACCAAAATCTTATCTTTAACCGGAACGGGTTCTTTGAGGTCTGTTTCTACGATACAGCCTCGCCAACTACTTGTGAATGTCTTGAAGTTTGAGTCCTGAGAAAATAGTCAGTTCTACTTGACCTTCAAGGATGTGGATTCCAAACCCCTTAGTTTCTTTGTGTTTGTTGAGTTGTACTAGCATATGCATAACAGCCTGTGATCCTACCCACGCTTCCTCCAGGGAGGGCAAGAAAGACCCTTTAGGGTTGATGAGTGGACTTACAAAGATACTGCCTACGCATAGTTAGTTAGAAAAGATATGTCCCACACTGCTCATTCAACAGGCATTTCTGGTGCTTTACTGATTTTACGTTTGCTAAGTTTTTCAGACATCGTAATACCAAAAGGATGTGGCATTGCAGACTGTCTTCTCTTAAGCAAAGAGCCTTGCTCTCACTGTTGAAGATGTTAACATCTTTGGATGTTGAAGATGTTAACATCTTTGGATGTTGAAGATGTTAACATCTTTGGAGTCATTACTAGAGTATTGTCTGCTTTGTGTCAGCCTGTTCACAGATCGATATGGTGTTGAACACTTAAATACTGCTGACCCTCCGGAGTTACTAGTATGGTCTCAACCTTAGCAGAAACTTTGATTTTGCTGTTACCACTTGAGTTTTCATCAGTACTTGGTCGTGCTACGTATAGACCTGTCTCCTTGTTTGTTCTGTTCAAAGCACCAAATTTAGAACCAAATTTGCATCATACAATGTTGACATTTATTTTTCTTTTTTTTATCAGTTGAGCATTGTTAGGGCAAGATTTTTTTAACATCGGGTCAGTTCTGTGAAAAATAAATTGTTCTTTGTCCATATGAAATCCTAATTACCAGTGTGGGCAAGATAAACAAGCCCTGGTTTGTTTTGATACAGATTAATAAACTGCTATTGCAAATTGAATGTTTGCATGTTCAGACAGTCCTCATTTGTAGATTAACTTCTTTCGTTCTTTCATATGTTTTTTTCCTTGACCATAAATGAAAAGCACAAAATGTTCTGAAGTGTTCAAGTAATAGAAATAGCCCTAATCATTTCATATGGATCAAAAAAATTACTTTAGTGGTTATTTCTTGCACAAAATAATGGGGTTCAATCTCTTTCCTCTACAGGAATGATATTTTTGTGTTCCTGTTAAGTACAAGAGCTGGAGGCTTGGGCATTAACCTTACAGCTGCAGATACGGTGGGTGAAATTTGGTAACAATTTATGTAGGAAACGCAGTCTTTTCTGTGTGCAAGTTGGCACTCTCTTGCCCATCCTGATCAATATTTTTAGTATTGCCATTCACAACATGAAATTGCAGAGCCTTGATTACTTTGCTATTCTTTACAACATAGTATTATCTTGATAGAGTTGTAGAATATTGGACATTTTGGTACATAGGTTTTGGTTACAGCTGGAAATTTCTTCCTTCTCCCCACCTACTTTAGTCTTAGAGTCTAGAAAGGAGTTGGATGGCTGAAGGGGTCTATAGATGCAAATGACACTTACATGAAACAGCATTCAGTGTATGAATGACTTTTTGCTCCTAAGGTTCATTTACAAAGGAACCAGTGGAATAGGTATCGGTTACCCTTTTTTTCTGTGCACAGAAGAATGAAACAATGCCCCTAAAAGTATGAAGCCATCCGTAGTTGAATATCAGCTGCTCGGGAAGGATAAATTTCTTCCTCCTCGACTCTCCAGAGGTATAAAGGCATACCAATTTAGATGAATTGCAAGTCTTTGCACTCTGGAGCAGCTGCCACTAAGCACTACGGAAAAAATACTGATGAACTGTTCATCTTTTCAATAACTGCTGTTCTTGTGCTTCTAACCCATACCTTGTGTGTGCAGACTTGAGCCCAAGTCCTTAGTCACACAAAACCAAAGATCTCTGGATCAAAAAATATTACATAATTTTTTTAAAAGTATCCCATCATATCTTGCTGTCACTCAAAGAAATCAGAAGAAAGCAAGTATTTGTAGGATTTTCAGGGTGGAAAAGTTGTCTCCATTACAGTTGCTTGAACAGAGGAAATAAACAGATGGAAGCTCAGGCAGGCTCCTTGCATGAGCATTTTTTGTAATTTTCTTAATACTTTTCTGCCTAAAATGTTTTAAAATATTTTTGGTTTGTATATTCATTGTGCATAAAGTACTGTTGGAGTGATAGGGCAATATGAATGTAATGTGGCATTTCAGTTTTTTATAGTAAAAGTACTAGAAGTGTTAGACTAGACTAGACTTTATCTAGGTTTGAAATAAAAAAAAATGGAGTATTGCTTTTTGCATAAAATTCTAATGTGATGGGCTTTTTCTTCTTAAGGTAAGTAACACTAAAATGGGTTCATGATGTGGTTAGTCTGTAATTAATTGCATGAAAGTAATTTAATGTGATGACAAACTTCGGAATTTTGTGCCTCCAAAGCAAGTTTATTGAAGAAGATATTAAAGACATTCTGTCGAAGTTGAAACATTCACAGTGTCAGTTAGTTTGAATTCACCTGAAATACAGTGGAAAAGTCTTCATAGGACTGGGCAAAGCCGGGTTGATACAACCTACAGTGGGGCTGTAATTCTGTGGAATGTATGATCGAACTTTTATGAGTATATTGGATTTTTGTTAGTTTAATCACCAGGTGCTCTAAAAGTGTGTTTTTATTTAATCCTTTTCTGGTGTTCTCTTGCAGGTAATTTTCTATGACAGTGATTGGAACCCAACAGTAGACCAACAGGCCATGGATCGGGCACACAGGCTGGGTCAAACAAAACAAGTCACTGTGTACCGGTTGATATGCAAAGGCACCATTGAGGAGCGCATCTTACAAAGGGCAAAGGAAAAGAGTGAGGTAGGAATAAAGAAATTAGCTGAAACAAGAAGGTACAGAAATGGTATCAGAAAGCATATATCAACTTGAGTAAAGAAACAGAAAAAGCATCCGAAGGGAGGCAGAAGAAAAGGCAAAAGGGAGTGTATTTGTTCAAATAACAAATCTGTGTCCCTAACACAGAAGCATTCCAGTTACATTATATGACCTGGAAAGAAGCTAATTATTACAGTGAAACTGCTCAGGCTTCTTTAAGACTAGAGCTTTGGTCTGCTGCGTCAGAGTTACTGATTCCTCTCATGTTATACAACAGCTGATTTTTTTACAAAAGACATTTGAAAGGTAGTTAAGTGCAAATTATTTGAGGTGTGAGGGTTGCCAGAGAAGCTCAGTGTCCTGCAGCATCAAGCAGTAGGTGTATTAGGAACTTTAAATCTCATAGCACTTCACTGGCAAGAGAAAAGTTAAGGAGATTCACCTTTTTCAGTAGGCATACTGTATACAGCATTCAGATGTTCAGTGTGCTTGGAGTTTCTTTTAGCTTTTGTGTTACTTAGATGCTGCTCATGGTGTTTCAGCAACTGAAAGCATTCATATTTCCCTTGTTGAAATTCACTGTTTTCTCTGGGATCCTGCACTAGAGTTGCCTGATCTCAACCTGAAAATTAAGTGCAGTCTTCTTGTTGGTGATCCAAATCATTGAAATTACCTTATGTTAAAGCTTGTTCTCTTCTGCTAAGTTACTACTCTTCTTTGTCGTTTATTTTTTTAAGTGTAGTTGTAGTAATAAGAGGTTGAGTGAATTGTTAAACTGTGACACTGACTCAGTACAGAGATACAGTTTTCAATCAAGGAGATGAAAAATGTTGCACTCTTTAAGAGTGTGATCTGCATGATCGTCTGTGCAGCTTACTTGAAAAATGAATGGGTAAATTATGCCTGACAGGACTGGTTTTGTTCAGCAGTGTATTAATACTTTTAACATTTATAGTTTATTTATGCTGCTTCAGAAAAAGTGCAACTTTGCATGAGGGATGGTAATTTTCTGCTTTCTATCTCATTTGCGCCTCATATTTTATACTCTTAATTATACTCTTAATAAATCTTCCCTGAAATTTTGGTACTAACTTTGATAGATATAGGTATGATAGAGAAATTGGGTCATCTCTGACTTACAGAGATGCATTTGCATGTTTTTTGGGACTGGCTTTCAGCGATGGGTAGTGAGAATGGTTGATGGCTGCTCTAATTTTTCCTTTTATTTCTCTCTTGTTTTTTTCCTTCTAGATCCAACGAATGGTGATTTCAGGTGGCAATTTCAAACCTGACACCTTGAAGCCAAAGGAGGTGGTCAGCCTTCTGCTGGATGATGAGGAGCTAGAAAAAAAATGTATGTGAAATTGGTGTTTCAGCATTTTCCCCATATTTCACTTCATTACCGTATGAAATCTCTGTTTTTATCTCTACAAACACGTTTACTTGCTGATAACAACTTCTGTTTCCTGTCTCTTTTTGCATTGCCAACTCTTGTTAGTACAAGCTCATTTTATATCACTGTTGAGCTGAATAATGAAGTTGTGCAAAATGAGACCTGATGACGTGATAAAGTTTTTATTGGCACTCATTCAGGATCATTACATTGTTCCTGGATGACAGAGCTTTGACAAGAATTATGTAGGTCTCAACAAGAAAATTATTAGTAAAATGCTGTATTTCATCATATTTTTGAAGCTGTATTAGAGGTATACACTTTTTTGTTGCTTGAAGGAAGAATTTTGCTGTAAGACTTTTTAGTAATTTGGAAACAAGTAGTTTTAATACAGTAGTGTTTTCAGTGTATTTTAATTGTAATACAACTGACTTTTCTTCCAAGTTCTGTTAGAACCAGAATTTCTTGTAAGATTCATGACAAAATGTGAAATACCTTTCCAGTGGTGACAGCTTTGTGTTTCTTTTCCAACAGTGCGTCAGCGTCAAGAAGAGAAACGACAGCAGGAAGAAACAAATCGTGTGAAGGAACGTAAACGTAAAAGGGAAAAATATGCTGAAAAGGTACTTTGATGCAGAGGTCACCTGTGTCAGTGATAGAGCCAGAAGAGCTTCAGGATCACTATTACGTGATGCGGAAACATTTTATGCCAAGGCAGTCTAATGAGTAAAGCCTTCTTTCCTTCACCATTGAAAGTCCATCTGTGGCAGTTCCCTACGCTTAGGAGGGATATTACAAAATAAATAATGCATAGCTACCTGTCTTTTAATCATTAGCAACTTCAAAAATAAGGAAGTGCTGCATACCCAAGTAACACTGTCAGTCACCAGTAGTCTACAGACAGCAATTTGAGGACTCATGCTTGAAAAAACAAAATTATCAGCTGACCATTCTGTGACATTAAAAGGTGACTTAATCAAGATTTTGTCCTACAGGAACAAAAGAGGAATCTGCACCAAATACAGATATGAGGCTTCTGTGGAACAAGGGCAGATCAGCTTGTTTAAAAAGCATCATTAAAACTAGTTTATGAAAATTCTGAATTTTTGAGATAGGGACGCTTTACATTAATTAATTGGAATTTTGTTTAATGATAAAGCATTTCAAGCTCATTCCAAAAGGTACTGGAAATCAAAATAGTTCTGTAAGAGTAATTCTCTGTAATTCCAGCTGTTTTATGAAGAAAAACAAACAAAACTCTACTTAAATCTAAAACATTTAAGGAATCTGTTACCATGTCCTTCAGAAACTTGTTTTGGGAAATTCTGGATGTGGCATTCCTTGAGTTAAAATACTGCACTAGGTTTTAAGGTTTTGGGTTGTTTGCTCCCATTCTTCTGTTTTAACATCTGTTTCATTCCTGGTATTATTTTATTCATTTCAGAAGAAGAAGGAAGATGAGTTGGATGGGAAGAGAAAGAAAGAGAGCATGAACCTTGTGATCCCGTTTGTTCCCTCAGCTGATAACTCCAACCTGTCTGCTGATGGGGATGACTCTTTCATTAGTGTAGACTCTGCCATGCCCAGTCCTTTCAGTGAGGTAAGACTCACTGCTGCTTTAACTTGTTTACTGTTTTAGTTGTGGCCTTACATCCTGTAGGATTCTTTGTTATTTTAGCTATTTTAGAACTTGGAGTGCATGGGGAAGTGATGTGTCTTAAAGGTGAACCATGGAAAGGAAAATGGTTTGTTGAATATGTAACAGCTGCTAGTAAGCTGCCTTACAGGACTTGATGTTATTTGAGATTCTGTTATTCCCCTACTCCTTCACTCTCTGCCTCCCTTTTCTACAGTTAGTTCACGGCCTGATTTCCTCCCAGTCAGCCCCTGAAATTTTTCCATTCCTGCCTGCAGTCCCCCTTACTTTCTTGTCCCTCTTTCCTGCCTTTGTCATGCTCACGTTTATGACTATGTACCTTCTCCCATACCAGTATCTTCCATAGCAAGGACGCTGTTTCTGAACCAAACAGTATCCCTCAAATAGCTTCTTGACATTCAGTTTCTTTATAAGTACCCCTCACTAGTCCCATCTGCATCTTCTTCTCTGCTTCTTTCCTTGCTTCAGGTTCTGAATTGGTGTGGGGTTGTTTTTCTGGAATTTAAATTATAAATTCTCAGAGGCACACATCTTATTTTCCTTCATCTTTGTGTAACAAATTGCAAACTGGTTTTACCAGCAAATGTATTTTGTTCTATGCCCTCCGATTAAGATTTCTGTTTTGCATTGTTCCCTTACTGATCAAGATTTTTATTAGTGGTAGTAGTGGGTTAAGAATCCTATTTTCTCTTTTGCAGTTGAACTGTTTGAACTGTGCAGATGCACAGTTGAATAACAATTTACTTAAATCTCTGCTGAGCCCATTAGTCTTTTGCTTCTTAACATGTATTGTCATGAATGGAAGTTAAGTGGCTCCTGGAGCTCTTTGCTGCTCAGCATGTAAAGTGTGGTGTGATCAGGCAGATGATGTCTCATTCTCATGCTGCTATTCTAGAGAAGATAGGAAAGAACAAGTACCAGTTAATTACTTGTGACTGTATATCATTTGAAGATCTTACTATTTTTGTAAGTTAATGGCTTTGTTCTCATGTTTAGATATCCATCAGCAGTGAATTACATATGGGCTCTATCCCTCCCGATGAGAGCAGTAACGATATGCTTGTGATTGTGGATGATCCAGCTTCTTCAGCACCTCAGTCAAGAGCAACAAACTCTCCTTCTTCCATTACTGGTTCAGTTTCAGATACCGTGAATGGTCAGTACTCTTGCCTTGATTTGCTACTAACATTTATTAAACCTTGACTTTGCATGGCTAAATGATACATTTTCTGCATTTTAACCAGAATATATGTATGGTTGGCAAAATTTGGGGGAAAAAAATTGCCTTTTCATAGAGAAATTACTTTTGATTTGATAGGAAATCTGTCCATAGTCTGTCATTCACCACACTTACCTCTTTTCTGTGTTAGTTACTTCGAAAAGTTTTGTCCTTTGTTCCTGGCTTGCAGAGGGCTCTCCTTCCATTATGTTTATGTTACCAAATTGCAGACAACCACAGAACTGTTAATCTCTAGGCTTTTCCTTGCATTTGCTGTTGAGTTAGTAATCAGTTCTCTATCTCCAGTGGGTGATTGGAGCAATTTCTTTAAATGCAATAATTTTAAATGCATTTGCAATAATGGCAAGTGGTTTTAGCTACCATAGTTTTTCTACAGTAAAATAGGTAGAACCGTAGTTGTTGATGAGTTTCTTCAGAGACAGCAGACAGAAGAAACTGCGTCTCTGTCTCCAACTAAGAAAATGCATGATCCTGAAGTAAAACTCAGAATCCTCAACCTGTTTCTGGATTAGATTCATAATAATGGCGAGCAGTTAATAAGGAGTTGTTACTGAAGAGTAAAGTTTTGTATAAATAATTTCTTTTTATGGGTTCACGGCTTGCTAACAATGTCCCCGTTACTGTTCCTATCAGTGAATAGGAACAGTATTAATGTAACTGGTAGGCAGTTTTGATGCTGTTCTCACTTGTGAGTCACACAAAATACTATAGTAGTTACTGATTTAACATTCTTTTCTTGTTCAGGTGTTTCAATGCAAGATACGTCTCTCAGTGGGAGAGGCCAGTCAAGTCGAAGCCGGGGTCGTCCTAAAGGTGGATCAAAAGCCAGCACTGGGAAAGGCAGGAGCCGGAAGTCAATAGCGGGAAGTGCAGCTGCGATGGCAGGTGCCAAAGCAGGGGCAGCAGCAGCCTCTGCAGCGGCGTATGCAGCGTACGGATACAACGTCTCTAAAGGTATGTGGGGAAGGGGCAGCAGCACAATACCCACAGCAGAACCAACCACATGAGTTTGGGTGATTGCTCTTTACAACCTGGCGAAAAAGAGATTAAAAGTGTTGTGTTGTTGGTATTGCTCATCCATTATATTGTGAGATCCAGGCAATATACAGTGTGACATGATAAGGTTCTGAGGGAGAGCCAGTTTCACCGCAGATGACCTTGGATTTGTTTCATCTGCTCTTTGAATTATCTCATGCCAAATATTTTTCCTCTTGTTTTTTTGGTTTGGGTTTTTTTTTTTTTGGTGTCCAGACAGATTAGATAGTGTTTATCCCATGGCAATGACTGTGGCTTTCCTACATTGGATCATGTTGAAGTTACAATATCACATTCCAAAACCTGCTAAACTCATGGTGATTGAGCTTCAGCTTTACACTAGCTCAAGGTGGCCCTGTGTATGTTTTTATGGCCCTGTAAGATGTTTATCTTAAGGACACTCTTCTTCATTAAACTCTCATAAATCATCAATACAGAGTGTTCTTAGGACTGATTGTTAGTATATTGTTGGCTGTTGAAGAACCACAAGTGAAATAATATGCTCATGTGGAATTTGATTCTCTTTTCCATTGCTAGGCATGTCTGCAAGTAGCCCTCTACAAACAGCAATCATTCGGCCTTCTGGACTTGTAGATTTTGGACCTTCAAGCGCCTCTTCTCCCTTGAGCTCCCCTTTGAGCAAAGGAAACAGTGTTTGTGGGACCCCCAAAAGTTTAAACCTGACCAGCGGTCTCATATCAGAAACTTCAGTTCGGAAGCAAAGTAAAGGTGCCCACACCTCAGGTGGTCGGTAGTAATTTTGAACCCCCAAAGCTTATCTGAGCTGTGTTGGCTTTCAGAGTAGACCACCCTGCCAGTTGAAGGCATGCAAATGAATGCCCTGTTACTGTCCAGCACGTGTGTAAAGAAAATCAAAGCACAATGGGAGTGGGTGGTTGATGTGAGCACTTTGATTATGTGTATTCCAAAAAACTATATTTGCAGACACTGCAAGAAGGAGGGAAGGGAGTCTGGGGTAACTAGGAGAGTGTCAGCTTATGTTTCATTGATGTATCTGACAAAGATTCCCGAGAAAGCATCCGGCTACTCCATGCAACATCCTGCAGCTGTGTGTGCTTGAAGTCACACCACTATACTTTCTCTCTTGTAGCCTGAGGTGGATCCCAGCGTTAGTTTTGTCCTATGAAATCAGTATCCAAACCCCAGGAGTATCCTGTAGAGTCACAAGACATTTCTGTACTGGCAGCTGCTCAGTGAACCTGCGGGAGTAATAGGGGGCTATGCTGAAGATGATATGTGATCAAAAAAAATCTTGGGTTCTTCTGGTGTGGTTCTCTGGGTTCTTTAAAGGCTTGAAATGCAAAGGAAGGTGTCTCAAGTGGTTTCCAGGGAGTGGATTCTTTTCAGCACCATTTGTCAGGAAGATGATCAGAGCTGCAGAATACAGGGAGTGCTGTCAACCCTAGTGAGAGCAGCAGCACAGCCTCTGCTTCACGCAGTGGAAGAAACCACAAGCCAGTGATTGGTTTGCATTTCAGAGTTCTCATCAGCACAAATACTCACTGTGTTCAAAATGATTTCTCTCATTTTTGAGGTGTGCAGAACTCTTAAAGGCTTAGAAACAAAAAGTGCTCTATTAGTACAAATCTCGAGAAGGAGGAAAGCTGAAGTGCTGAGGAAGGGTTTGTGCTGCTCCTCTCACTGTGCCAAAGCAAAGCATGGATCTGCAGCTTGTAGTGCTGTGAGAGGAGCAACAAAAAACAGTCCTGAGAGAGAGAGAACTATGCCATTCCCCCTTCTAGCCAAATCCTGGGGAAAAAATTGTCTCATATCCCAGCCATCCCATTGACTGTTCTTGCAGTGTGTTTTCCCTTCATCTCTGTGATCATCACACATACTGGCGTAGTTGAGTTCACTGCAGTGTGTGGGCACCATTAGCTGTGTCCCGTGAGGCTGATAGAAGGCCGTGCTGCTGCCAGTGCCCATCCATGTTCTTGTTCCCTGGTTGCTCCTTCCCTGTTCCCAATGCACAAACCCTGCCCGTAGCTCCTTGCTTTGCTGTAAGCATTGTCTGCGTTGCACTGAGATTTAGGTGTGGGACAGTTCTTCTGTCTGACACATTGAGTAAAGAGGCTGTTCTGCTGGGGCACTTTCAACCCTTGACAGAGAGAAGCAAGTTGAGTTGCAGGTCTGGGCTGTGACAGTGGAAGATTACTTTTTTATTATTATAATTTTTTCTGACCCCAAATCCCTTGCCTGGCGTCCTACAGTGTGGAGCGAGTGCTTCCTGTTGGCTCTGCCTCTAATTTGCACACCTGAAAATAGCAGAACTGAGCTTAGTTAGATTGATTTTTAAACAGATTTGCAGGGGATAATTGAGGGGGAGGTGTTGTTTAATTAACTAATGAAGACTTCCCCCTTCCCCTCTTATTCACGTGTATATATGATATTTAGAGGGAATCAGACAAATGCCAAGCCTTTTTTTCTCTTTGAATGTGCTGTCTATTTTTGTAACTGAACTTGTACATATGTATAAAGAGAGACACATCTTTCTTTTACTAACTGGAGGAGAAAATCTTAAATAAAATGGAGTGAGATAATTTTATGTAAATCAGTGTCTTCGTGGTTCTTATGCATATAGCTGTATGAATGAGAGGATTAGGGAAGAGAGCATGGAGGGTGTGCATCTGGAAGTGCTTCTAGAGACATGCACTGCTCAATGTAAAGCTCTAGAGTGTGTGTTCTTCCAAGTATCACCTTCGTAACCTTCTTCAGTTACAACTGTACCCTTATCCCTTGTCTGTATTCACCGATTATCTCATAATCTGTTTTGGAGTAGGGGTGCAGCAGATCATAAGAAAACAGAAGCAAGTATAATATGCGTAATTACACAGTACCTGAACTATGATGGTTGAATTCAATACAGTTGATTGTTTTGAGACATCATGCTCTACAGTTTGTTCTTTTTTTTTCTTTTTTTTTTCAGTGGGAGTTTAAAGGACTTTTTTATGTGCAGTCTTGATTTCTGAGATGCTAGACAGTTGCATCAATTTGTAATCCAAAGTGGAGAGAAAAAAATAATTTGTAATTTGAAAAGTTTGCAAAAATGTAATATGTGCTGTTGCATGCTATACTTATGAAAGATTAAATTATTAATATTTTAAACGCTGATAAATATAAAAATAAAATACATCTAGGTATACAAATATATTTATTATATATATAAATAAAATATATTTAAGCTAAATAATTTAAAATAAAAATACAAAATAAAAATATATTTAAAATAATTTAATCTTCAAAAGAAATACCAAATGATATCACAAGTTGTGGCAAAAGCAGTGATAGTCTATCTGCTTGCGAAATGTGCATCAGGCCAACAAGTTCAGGAAGATCTAACATGACTGTAAAATAAACAAACTGGTAGATTATATCCAGTTCAATTTCTGCAAAAAGTTAAATTTCAACAGATACATTTTTTGTATTATGCATCATAGGAGAACAGATTCTGTGATATTAATCAAGGAATTGGGAAGAATTCCTGTAATGGCTGTCCTAGTCTAATTTCTGGGTTTAGGGAAAGAAGTAGTGCTAGAAAAGCAAAGAATGGGGGGGCGGTTTAAGGAGGCAGAGGTAGTTTTGTGATTATTATGTGGGGAACCTTTCTGTTGAAGTGAGCAAATTGGGTGTGCACACTGAAGTTTTGTTCTTTAAAGTTTCACTCCGAGCATCTTTTCACTCCGACTATGTGTTGTGCACTTGTTGTATGGATTAATGGCAGAGAAAGTCACTTTCCTTTGAGGGATCAAGGTCTTTGCTAGTGGTAGAAACAATTATTAATGAACTGAGTTTGTATTTTAAGATGGGATGGTGAAATAGCTGTCAGTATTGTTTGGGGAATGTTGGGAATGCTATGTATTCCTCATGCTACATGATTGTAGCAATTTACTCAGCAGTTATTACAAAACTGTTAAATATAGTTCACTTATCAGTGCTATTGAAGACACTTAATGGCTATAATTTTCTTAGGTCCTGAGAAGTTAGGACTAAAAGGTGCTGTTGTGTCCCACACTCACACAATTTTTGTAGTTTAGCTTGTAAGAGATGTCCAGTCAGAAGGGTCCCCAGAATATCCATTTTTCCCACTGTCACACATGGTCAACAAAGTCTTACCAAGCAACAACATAGTTAAATCTAAAACACCAAAAATCAACTACAATATTCTGTTGCAAGACGGCAAGAGTGACTGAAACCGTTACCTTCTCTCAAAAAATATTGTAGGGTAGTTGGAGACAGGAGAAAGGGATTTCTGCCTGGCCCTCTGATGTTGACTTTAACCCTCACACATGCAGACAGGACATAGCAGCCAGGCCATTGATAAATGCAAAATTATGAGCCCCAAAGCACTTTGCCCTATATCTTCTCTCTGGATATGGTTACTATCAGCACCCTAGAGAATGGCAAAACCAAGCAAAAAAAGCTGGAAAAGAAAGAACAAGCAGAATGATGCATCGAAGAAACAAGAAAATAACTTGTCCTTGCTCACCACAGACAGATTGTGAAGGTCAGCATCTAAGATTATTATTCTATAGAAATAGAGCGCTGAAGTGTCCTCTCAAAATCATGTTGATCAGACAGACAGGGACTTGCATCGCACTGTCCCCAGAAATTGTTCTGTTTAGCTGTACAGTCACTGTGCAGTCCCTTCCACACAAACTGTTACCACTTTTTTAAATTATTTGGTTCCTTGGCTTCATGGTGTATTCAGAATTTTTCTAACTTCTGTTTTAAAGTATTTTATGACCAGTTGGAGTGCACTTTTTCTAAGTCAGTGAAAGATTAATTAACCTGCAAGCCATTTTCTCTTTCTATCATGGGTCAAGTTTGTCATCCTCTCCATTTAGTCAGCCACTAGATCTCCTTTTCCTATTCTGCAAAGAGATAAACAGGAGGATTTGCACCTGGAACTGCTTTAATTCAGTATTAATTCCAGGTATTAATGCTGCTCCGTCCAAATGCAGTGTTATTTCCGTGCCTTCTCCCCTCTCCGTTGCATGCTTTCCCCACCACAGTGTATCTGCTCTTTGCTGTCTCATGTTCTGTTTGTAGAAAGCTGCCTGTCTGCCCAGAGCTATATCTTGCTTTATCTCCATATTCCCAAAGTATTTCCTTTAGCAGCATTTCGCAGTGGGGGAGGCACACAAAGCTCAGTGGGAAAAGCTCCATGCAGCAGGAATAGGGATCTGCACTACTTGGACTGTAGCTCAGGACAGCCAAGGTGCTGCTGAGAGGAGGAAGAACACAACTGATAAAATCACTTGGGGGCAGGATGTGGATCAATGTAATTTGGGAAATGCTGCCCTGTGACCGCTGCCCTGCCTGTCCTGGTCTCCTCTTAGTGGAGTGAGCTGGTGTGCTTCTGCTCCCAGATATACTTACAGGCTCCTCAGCTTCTCACTTCTGCCTCCATTGCTTTTTTGGTTGGTTTTTTTTGTTGGTTTTGTTTGTTTGTTGGTTTTGTTGACTATTCAGTCTGAGACACACATTATAACTCTCGAGGAGCCCTACAGGCATTGTCTTGTCCTTCCTGCTCAAGAAGGGATGGTGATGCACACCCTGCTGTCCTTTGGAAGTTTCTGCTGGAGTGGCTGGAAAAAACAATTTGTAGCTCATTACCCAAAGGGATGCTACTTGCATGTGAAGTATAACTGAGACACGCATACTAAAATAAAGGCAATCACATCTTATTCTCCTAGAATTTTGAAGGATTTATTTTTTATTTGCGGCCTGCACCAGTTGCATAGCAGTGAATGAGAGAGGGGAAGCGGGAGCATCATTATTAGGACTATACAGGTGGCCCAGCTCTCAGATTGAACCAGTAGGTCTGTAGAGCAAGCAAGTTGTTCTTGCAGCACTCACATTAGCATGTGCTTCTCTGAAAAGCCTCCACTCCAACAAATGCCTTGTGAAACAGAGGAATGCATAAGATGGGTTGGGTTTCTTCCAGCTTCACCCTCCTCTTAGCTCCTGCATACTACCTCAGAAGAGTGAAGTTACTCCAAAGCTAATGGGTCTTCCAGGCATTTTGTACCAAATTCTAATTATAGAATGTTCTTCTAGGGGCATATGAGGGAATTTGTTTGCATCCCAGGCATGAGGAAATGTTTCAGTACTCAGGTATGAAACAATGACTCCTTCCTTCCTCAGCTGATGAGCATCACTGGAAGAATGAGGTAGAGGAAGAAAACATTGAAACATCACTTTTGTGCCTTCTTGAGTTTCCTATGGACTGTCTCTTCCTTCTTTGACAGGATTGCTGGTTCTGCTAAGTCTGCTGTAGTTAACAGGAGACCTAAACATCCAGGGGTTACAGTATCTCTTGTCATCTCTGTGATATTTTTTTGCAAGCACTTGTTTTTTTCCTCCCTGCTCCTTAACCTCACCCAACTCTTCTCAAGGCCCAAGTGTTGTCTTTGGTGCTTTCAGTTGGTAGGGAAAATACTTCTGTTTAAAGGTGTAAATTTTTAACTGCATGACCCTCATGCCTTACCTCAGTGTTATGAGAACTGTGAATTAAGATAAATCTAAGCATACGTGTAGTTTGTGTAATTTGTGTGCACAGTTACCCTGAATAAACCTTCACCAACTTTTTCAAAGCAAGAAAAAGTTATTGTTATTGTTGCACAGAGATTAGAACCTATTTGGAAATTCACTACTGGTTTAGACTGCCACACAAAACTGATTTGTAGGAGTGGACTATTTGTTAAATTTATTCACACTTTCTTATTCAAACCAAAAAACTAGTGGCTTTCTTCTCAAGACAAGTTTAAGAAATGCTCTCCTGCTAGGTGAAGCAAATCCTGTTGCTCTCACCTCTCATCTATTCTTGTAGTTTCTCTGATGTATCCCTACACCTTAACTTCCCAACTGGGTCTTCCTCTAGGAAGGAATAACCTGCAGGTGGGAGCCCTCCCTCCATATCAAGGTTAGATGTCATCTGTCTTTCAGGAGGCTGTCTTTCAGGTTTCTTTTAAATTCTGGTGTTACAGTTTCCCCTCAATTGAATTCAGTAGAATTCAAACATAGAAATTCTTGTTTCTATTCAGGTGGGTGAGTGCATTTCAGAGTTTTGCAGCTGCTGTGTAGACAACTGGTTTTATAATGCTTGTTCTGCAACAAGGTTCCTGAAGAACTCCCCTCCCAGGTAGGGTCTTTGCTGGGAAAGAACATTCACGTTAATTGGGAACCACTGTTCTCTAATTCACAGAGTTCTGTAATTCAAGTAGCTTTTCTCCATAGATGAGTCTAGATTTGTATTAGAATCACTCTATAACCCATCTAAGTTCCTCACACAGGTGTTTCTAACACAGTCACCTTTGGCAGTCCTTGCCCTGCCCAGTCAGTCAGGAGTGGCAGCACAGAGTGCTTGTCTGTATTTCACTCAGGCTACGGAAGGTTGCTGGGGTTTTTTTAATGGAAGAGTCAGCAAATCTCACACATAGTTGGCTGAACGCTGCTTTGGGTTTTTTTAAAACTACATGAAGCTTTTGGTGTGTGACTGCAATTAGCTACGTGCTGATCAGCGTAGCGTGCTGCTGCCCAGTAATGCAAAGGCACGTGGCCTGACACACCCTTGAGTAACGCTTCGTTGTCTGTGATAAAGCTCTCGAGTTTTCCTTTGCAAGCAGAGGAAACAGAAGAGATGTTCAGAACTTCCAAAGAATCCTGAAAACTAACATCCAAAACCCCCATTTTTTTGTGTCACTCCATGCATCTAGTGAGTGCTGATGGAAGGGCCTTTCTGAGTCTCATTTCTTCTTGCTGCTCCTACTCCTTCCATAGAGTTCACATGAACACTTTTGTGAACAACTGCATTCCTGCAAACCCTTTTTTTGCCATTTAATCCAGATTTTTCTTTGATTTAATCTCATTCGTAGAATCATTTAGTAGAATCATGGAACAGTTTCAGTGGAAGGGCCCTTAAAAGATCATCTAGTTCCAAACCCCGTGCCATAGGCAGGAACACGTTTTTTTTTGAAATGGATCTTTAAATAGCTCTAAAGGTGCATAATGGTATATTTCAGTCTCTGGATTTCAAGGGCTCCTGACACAGTAATTCAGCTTCATGATGTCTATTTTTCCAGGTGACTGCAGTCTACCATCATTCTCTGTATGTTTAGAGTTTGGAAGAAGTTCCTGTGTCTAGCTTGCAGTCATAATTTTACTGAGATATGTATTCAATCTCGTTAGCACAAAAAAAATATTCTACTTTTTTAGTAATTTGACACTCAGATCAATTCTTGTTGACTAGCTGAAAACTTACTGAGATTGTGATGTTGAATCTGAACAAGAGGTTTTGAAACACGGTGCTGATTTGAGACTGGAAGTCATGACGATTTCTTTTACAGGCTGCTGTAAGCTCAAGTGCTTTATATGATTTTGAAACACGCCATCATGAGCTTTGTGGAAAGAGGCTTGCTTCCCTGCCATGGCTTTGATAACTTGCTGCTAGCATATGCAATCAGAGGTATATATTGTATCATTAATGTAATTCAGTTACGATGTGGTTTGCTGTCCTTAATTATATATCATTGTGTCTGTCTGGAATCAAGTAACTAAATATTAACACTGGAAACTGGTTTGATAGAGCATTCACAGACAGATTAGAGAAGCCCAGCTCTGCCTTGCAGTGATATAATTGATAGCAAATGAGAAAAGTAATGTTGTTTAAATTTTTAATTTAAAACAGATCTCATGTTTGAGATCTTACAGGAATTAACACAAGTGAGAAATTTGGAACTGTTAGCAGCTAAAAGAGCTTGAGGGATTGCAAGAAATTAGAGTGATGCCTATAAAGCTAAAACACCCCAAGCTATATAAAAATGTTTCTCTGCTGAGCTTAACTTTTAGTTGACAAATAAATATTATGCAAGCTTAGGTACGTGAAGGTTTAAGAATACTGAGAGCAAATTACTGAACTTGCAACCACACAGCTCCTCACTGAACAATGGCAAACATAAGAGTATCCGTGAAAATTCGAGATAACTCTTGCATGTTTGCATCAGGATCTAGTGCTGATTACATGAGCACACATTATCTTTTTTTCCAACATGATATCTCTGAATACCCAACGTACAGTTCTGAGTACTCTGAAAAACATCATCCCTCAATATTTCACAATGTGCAAAGTCATGGTACGCTTTTGAAATCATGTTCTTGATTTCTCAGTTCCCATCTATACAATAGAAATTATTCCTCTTCACGAAGGTTTTGTGAAGAGGAATTGAAGCTTGCAAAGGTGCTACAGTGATTTGCAAATGCTGCTATAGTGATTTGCAGAGAAAAGTCAAAATGGAGAACAGTCCCCCTGCATTTGGAGCAAGGTGTGCATAAACAAATATAGGACAATACAAGAGGAAAAGGAATTGAACTGCTGCTAATTTTTACCATCCTCCCATCAAATGAAATGAAGCAGCAATCCTCTGGGAAAAAAAAGTAGTGGATATTTATTCTGAATGAGGCTAGTCCCACAGTTACTTTTTATCTTCAGTCCCGAACTCATCTGCCCTCAAACTGTAGGATGTATTCCCAGGAATAGATTCAATATATATGTAGTTTAGAGACATAAATGCTGCCAGAATTGACTGTGCTGTGCAGCAACAAGAGACTGTTTCATCTGGCTCCTGCCTAACATGTCCAGAGGTAATTGAGTCTCCTAACAGTTGCTGTCCAAGGGAAGATGAAAAGCAGCATCTACCATAGCTGTTGGAAGCTGGGCATTCCTGCTCTTTTCCCTCTCTAAAAATGGGATTTTGTGTTTGTGGAGAGGAACAACTTGAAGAAAAACACACTCTTATAAAGCAGACCAAAAAAATGAATGTATGTATAATCTAAAATGGATTTATACTCTGAGAACCTTCTAGCTGGTTGAAATATACTTCTGGCTCAATTTTACTTAAAGAAATGGGTATAGTTCATTGTAAAACAAGAATAAATGGAAGAATTTCAGCCCATGATATCAATAGAAGCACCCTGAGGACACAGCTGCTGACCCCAGCTGTCTGTAACAGGATCTCCCACTTCTGCACACCTCCAGCCCATCAACAACGTGTTGGTCGCAGTCCCAGGAGTTCACTTGCAGCACTGGCAGTTGTTGTGACACATGGAAGCACGTGGGCCAGTGCTGCCCTGGCTTAAGGTGCCGCTCAAGACGTGAGCAGAGGAGGGCAGCCCCTGCCTCTCCTCTACATCCCCCGCAGCCAGGGCATCGCCTTCTTCCTCCATCCCATGGTGCTTTGTCAGTGTGGACTCAGAGTTTGGAAAGGCTGGTGTGCCATCTAGACAAGGAGAGGATAAAAGGCTGCTTTTTTTAGTTTGTTTTCTAAATGTTTTCAAATGTCACATATGCTTTGTGTAGACAGAGTTTAATATCAGCAAGCTGGCTGTGGTTGCTCCCCAGGCAGTTCATTTGTAGATGAGGTTGTAATTGCTGTGAGTGGGCTGGATGCGTGGCTGTGAAATTACTTCCATACTGTCTGTGCTGTTGGTGTCTCTTGGTCCATAGCCCCAGTTCAAGGCAAAGCAGAGAGCTGAGGCCATACAGTAGTGAAATCCAGTGCTCACACTATGCTGGACCATTCCCTAGCCTCCCTTCACCTGTGAATGAGGGCATGTGGGGCAGCTGCAGTGCTGTCCAAATGAGCACACCGTGTCGTGGTGCATGTGCTAGTGAACCCCTTGACCTGCAGAAATCTGCAGCTGGAAGTGCACTGCACCGCTTGGTGCAGAGCGTGGGCGGTGTGCCCAGTGTGCTGGAGGGTGTTTCATGCTCTCTGCTTGCACAGCACAGGTGAGCTGCATGTGCCCACCATGTGCCCAGCCAGGTCAGGTGCATGTTCATCATGTTTCTGAAGGCCAGACTTGCTAACCAACAATGGTGAATGAAACCTCTTCTCTCCAAAAGCCATCCTGTGACTTGTCTTCCTGTGGGTGAAACACAGATTTCCAGGTGTCTCAATAGCTGATACCTGCTTGTGGACAATGCAGCACTCTGGGGCTTTGTGCCTACTGTGTGAGCCAGCAGGACTTGAGTAGAGGGATAAAAACTTCCCCTTTCCTTTGGTGACAGGAGTTTTAAGTGCCAGTAGCTAACAAGTGTCTCTTCAGTTGTCAGGCTCAGGCCAAATTGATCCCTGGTGGTTTTAATTGAAGCTTCATGGAAATGAGTCCTGTTAAAACAGTGAGGTGAGTGAGGCAAAAAGCAGCGTAAACAGGAGGACATAAGAGAGAAGTCTTTGTTCTTGTGTCCCCAGAGCAGCCCCGCATGTCTGGGAACAGTGTGGTGTCCCCAGCTAGGAAAACAGTACCTCTGTCTTTGAACTTCCCTGACCTTTTACGTTATTTCAGTCTCATTCTCTGGAGTTCAAGGTACTGGCTGTGCTTCAGGAATTTGCAAGCATAAACACTCATCAGTGTGGCTGGCACTACCATGAGATGAAAAGGGAGTTGAGAAAGGATAAAACACATCCAAAAGCCAAACAAAAAGTGTACAGGGTTTGTAAACAAAGCATGTAGAGCTTCCCCAGTGCTGCCCAGAATGCCTACTTCCTTCCACCCTCCCTCCCCTCATGAGCCTGAGGCTCCTTCAAAGCCATAAGGGACTTCTCTCTCATAACTTTAATACAGCATATAAATTAGGGAAGTTTTCACTTAAGCCAATGCAACTAGTTAGTAGGAAATTCCTAAGTCCTTTGAGCAGCTGCTGGTTTTGCTGCAAGTGTAGTTTTTCCACAGCCTGACTGTAAATATATTTTATTTCAATCCCTTCCTGTTCCTCCCATGCATGGGGATCTCTGTTGTGCTTAGCTAGGCTGAGTGCTGATGACACATTGCTGCTCAACCATGCTTTGGGACCGCACATTTTTAGATTGCATCTGTCCTTGATTTCTAAAAAAAAAACCTTTGGATTTGGTGCTACTGAAGTATGTGCTGTGTCAAGAAAACTGGCAGCACCAAAGTGAGAAGTCTGACTCAGGGAAAATCTCCCATCCAAATTCTGCTCATTTGTTTTCTCCTCTGCCTTTGGGATGAAATTATTGTGCCGAATGTGATATAACCCCATTTAAACTTTCACAAAGGTCTTCCAGGCCTCAATTGACTACCAGTTTTTGGAACATGTCAGCAGTGCCATCATTCTGGCACTGAACTATCTATAATGTGTTGTAAGAAGCATCAAAGTGCACAGGTGACCACGTCTGTGTGTTCTGTGCTGGATATTTTATGCAAGGTCAGTCTCACTTGTCCTGGTGCAGCTGTACACCCAGTAGACCCTCTTTCTTTCCCCTGCTTTCTTTTCCCTCCAATCTTCCCTGGTAACAGGAGCAGAAGAACATGCTGTTACCAAGCCAGACATGGCTTCTGGACACATTCAGTCTGTATTCAGTGTGCTTGAAGTGCTTCTGCTGCAGAGGGGAGTGCTGGCCAGAGCGCAGCCTCTCCGTAGCTGAAGAGCACCAGCTGCTCTCACTGTCACCAGCCGGTCAGCCTGTGTATAGCTGTAGAGGCTGACCTGGAGCATTCTTTGGGATTTTATCTTTTGCTATTCCTCAGCCTGTGAAACATCTGTAGGTAATTAAATCCACATTTCAGCCTGTCTCTTGGGCAGCAAGCAGACACATGTGGAATAACACATGTGCTACATACAACCAGCTGCAGCTCCTGCAGCAGCTGTTAAAGCCAGCATGTGCCATCCCTGTGACTTGCAGGCTGCCTGCAAGCCTCTCCCCACCACACACCACAGAGCCCCAGGGGCCCTCTCAAGCCTATCGGTATGCCTGCAGAGCTGCACCTCTTCCCTTCAGCTCCTCCTGGGACTGACATCCCACATGGGCTCCTCTGTAGCCCTCAAAGTCTGTGCTAGCTCCACTTCTGGGATTCTCAAACAAGCCATTGGCTGCTTTGGCACCATTTGAGGAATGCTGGTCTGTTCCCTACTCCTCTCCTACCATCTCCCTCCCTAAGCTGCATGCCTTTATTGCCGTCAACCACAAATATGAGTTTAGTCTCACTAATTTTCTGACCAGGCATCTCATCTAGAGAAGTACACAGAGCACAGGTAAGGTCACATTTTGATGATGCTATATTTAAACTACATTTTTACTAAAGCTGGAATCACTTTGGTAGAGACTTACCTATGGTCTCTTCTGTTCTCAACACTGTACCTTGAAACTGAGATGATACTGCGGCACCTAAGAACCAGTGTTTTGTCTTCTCTGAATCCTTTTAACACTGCTGAGTTTTGTTATTCTTTCTCCTGCCCTAAAAAAGGACTGTGTGTCCTCAGGAGCACTTTATACATATGAAGAATGAGGCTGGATTAACTGTTGTCATCTACTTTATTTACCTCGTTTATGCCACTGCGAAGCAGCTGGGTAGGTCCTCTCTTAATATAGTCAAGGAAGTGGTGACTTAGGGCCATGTTCCAAGGCTGTGTGGGAACTGCTGGGCAGGAAAATGGAAAAGGCTGAAGAAGGAGTTGAAATCATGTGAACTGTGCTGGTATAGAAACTTTGGAAGTATGTGATTGATAGTGCTTGTAAACATTTCTATTGCAATTGGTTTCTAGTGGGGAGATGCCCTGAGAGGCACAAGCTTTTCATAAGGAAGTCAGAGAAAACTGCACATGCAAGAGGAAGCTGCTAGATAGGGAAACATCTCCAGAAGTGTCTGGCAGCACTTTACAAATGAAGGCAGTTGTCCTACCCTCTGACAAGGACAAGTGCTCTTTCCCAGGCCAGCTGTCTGGCCAGTGGCAGAGCTGCCAGAAGCTGAAGGTGGACCCACAGCCAGCTGTTTTGCATGGGAGAGGAAATGGGGAGAGGCATGGGGAGAGAAAACCTATAGTGAAACCTATCTGGGGTAGGACACTGTCTTTGTATGTTACCACTGACGTGGCACTCCCAAGTGCTGCAGTTGTGAGACTGCCTTCAAGCAACAATTATCTTCCTCACATTTGGTTTGTCAGAGGCAAGCAGCTGTGGTCCCCTGTCTTTAGTAGCATTACAAAGGTAATCTGAGCATGTAGAAAATGTTGCAGAGTGCTGTCTCTCCTCAGTCATATGGCCAAGGTTCAAATCTGGGATGGTAACCTTTTCACTCATCAACTGACCAAAAGGTGACCAGTTCCCAGATTTGCAGTACACAATAAAAACCTCAGGAGAAAAAAGTTACATGATACCTCATTGTCTTACTGACTTGAAGATGCAGTGACAAATTGACAGCAGCAACCTGCCATGCTCACCACGTCCAGTTAAGAATATGGGGTTCTTTCTTTGGAAGTCCCCTGCAAAGAATTCCTTGGGAACAGAATGGTATTTCAGTGGTGTAACTGTGCTTAAAACGTTTAAGTTTTTCAGGGAAGAAGAAACAGCAGCCAAAGGAACATTCCTAGCACTGCTGGGTTGTTCACCAGCATTCATTGCCTGTCTTTTGCCAGAGAAGTGAAAAATCACAGGGCCAACCCAGGCTAGGCAGGACAAACAAAGCAAGGACCTCTCCCTGCACACTGGTAATGCAGATTCATTCCTGTCAATGGTGTCTTTGAAAATCTGAAAGGTGTGAAAATGTTTTTGTTTTATCTGAAGCTATTTTGGAATCTGACCCCAGTCTTGTACTAGTAAGGGAGTGTTTCCCTGCAGCTAAGCTGAATCTTTAACCCTTTGATTTTCCAACTGGGGGATACCCCAGCCCCCCTGCTATGTGCAGCTGCTCAGCTGAAGCGAGATCCTCCACAGAACAGTGAAAGTGTAGTCTTCTCTAGTCTGTTATCCCTGAAACACACAACTGCCTTTAATTAGTGGTAAATTCTGTTGTTTCAATTTGTTTTCATTCCATCACTCCAGTCCTGAGGCAGGTAATAGTGGTAGGTACAATGATCTGCTGGTGCTGAGGCAGCTCGTAATTGGAGGAGTGGGAATGTACCCCTGTACACAGCACATGGTGCACAAGGCAGAAAAAAATAACTGTCTCCCTTACTGCAGCCAGCAGATCTGGCTGCTGCAGCAGTTTCTTGTCCTTCCACTATTACTTCTTGGAAACAGCAACACCCAGTTACGCTCCAAACGAAAATCCTTTGACCTGTAAAGGAAGAAGCACATTTCTGTGCCTGCCCTGCAGAGTCAGGAGGGCTGGCTTGTATCTGTTGTCAGCACCAGCACTCCAGAATCAACAAGAGCTGGAAGCTGAGAAGAGGAAGTTACTGAATCCCCTTTTCTCAAAGGGACAGAGTCAATCTTCCAGTAGATCTAGCAGAGGCATGCTGCTTAGCAGAAAGATGATTAAAACAACCAAAGCCAAACAAACAAAAACCACAAAAAAACCCCATAGGAACTACAGCAGCATTAGCAGTTATGGCTTTGTTTTTAAAAAAAATCACCATTAAAAAAAAAAAAAGACAGGGTGAACTATAAGTCACTATGAAAAAGACCAACACCAAAGTACATGAGACTGACTTTGTCAGTTTGTTTTATTACTGGGCACAGCACCCTACCACTTCATATACATACAAGCCACAGTAATACAAACAGTCTCTAGCCTTTTTTATAATTAAAAAAACACATGGTATTTGGGAGGAGTCAACTGTCCCAGGAGTCAGCTCTCAAAAGCTATTCTGCTGCAGTTGCAGTTTTTCTCACAAAATACTATGGGTTTTCATGCTGTTAATACATGAAGCTGAAAAGTCTGAACTTGTAGCAGTGCCTCTGCTTAACATGATCAAGGCAGGCTTTTCAGTAGCTCACAGGCTTTCAAGTATGCTCAGTCACAGTCCTTTGCAGTTAAACGAAAGTGTGCCAGACACCCGGGTATGGAACTAGAACCCTCCAGTGCTTCTATAGAAACCCACATTATCCTGAAGCACCAGAGGTTTATCCACTACAGGGCTAGTTAAAACACTCCTGCATCCTGACAGCCTTTCTGCAGGCAGCACAGGCTTCTGACACAGGCAGGACCATTTCTTACAGAGTCAGTTAAGTCTGTAGCAGCACAAGGTCAGTGAAGCTTGGAAAAAAGCTTGCCATTAAAGCAGGCTTAGCTCCTCAGAAAATGGATTTAAAACTAGAAGGCACAAATGCAAGGCTGAACATGGGCTGCATACCACTGTGGCATGTGAACAGTTTAGATACCCCTCCGAAGAAAAAATATAACACATAATAAATACAGTTTGACATTTTAGAAAACAAGTGCATTACTGTGATCCTTCACAACATAAGTAAGTAGGATGCACAAGAGCCTGAAGAGCCCTGTTCACTTAATATTGCACAGAAGTCCTAAAATTTAGTGTCAGGTCATTGTACTGGAGGTGGGACATGGCAGGGAAAAAAAAGTTGTACTTGGCAGAACCTCCCGAAGTCTCCACCATCACACAAGCAGCTTTCTGCCAATCTGAGGTAGAATTACATATATACTGCTTAAACCCAGTCAAGTCCTGCTCAACTAGTCTTCCAAGAAAAATGAAAAAGTGCACAGAACAGATGAGCCTCTTTCTTCTCTAAAGAAAGTGAGTGCTTCAGCCTTGACTCCTGAAAGCAAGTCTTACAGAGCAAAGTTCCAGTGAAGATCACTTCTCTCCACCTGGAAAGCAGTGATGGCTAGCGTGATACTGCAGATAAGGAGTATAACAGGTAATAATTGCAAGTCTTATAGTAAGTGTTTTACTCTTCACTTCCTCCCTCCCCTACTACTTGCTAATTCTCCCTTTACTCACTCAGTCCAGTATATTTAACAGAGTCAAGACTGTCCCCACTGCTTTCTCCCTCATGTCCCTTCTACTGGAAACCTGAAAAAAAAATTCCTATTTCAACCCTTAGACTTCTGGGGGACACTGGCAGTTTCTTCTAGAGACTCCTCTGTGTAGTATAGACATGGAAGGATGGAAGTAAGAGCCTCCTCAATGGAGAAGAGATGTTTATCCTCTGCTTGAGGACAAAAGTAACGCATAAAGTCTGCCAGTCTCAGCAAGTACTCAATGTTATGACCAGCACAACCACTTGAGACAATGATTTGAGCTGCAATCTCCTCTTCAGATGCTGGGCCAAGGTAAGAAGGATTCTGGGGTGTTGCAATGTAAACAAGAGCCAGAATGGGTTCCTCTGCATCTTTCTCCTGAGGGTAGAACTCCACAAACTTAGTGTCATAGCCTCCCAGGACAGCCTCTCGCACGTTGAGATACTGAAGTGATGCAGCAACTTGTTCCCCACGGACTTCATAGGCTACACCCCATGTGCATGCCTAAAAATGAAAGAGCAAGGTGGTTATGGGATGCTGTAACTCCAGCGGCCTGTCCACTAATGCTTCAAATCAAGGCTCCCCCTTACCTTAAGGGTCTCTGCACAACTGATAGCAGGGCAGAGAAGGACAACACGCTCCACAACCCCCCCCACGATCCCCGGGGGCCTCAAGGGCACTCGACTGCAGACACCACTTTCCCACTGCTGATGTGGGCACCTCCCCGGCCCAGGCCAGCCACCACCGCCCCGGTACTCACCCCGCAGTCCTCCAGCAGCGTCACCACCCGGCCGGGCTGTGGGGACAGACAAGGACAACGCCATTAGAAGCCGAGCCCGCGACACCGGCACCCCGCAGCCCCCCTATGCGGCCGCCCTGTGCCCTTACCATCTTCTCGCTGCCGCGGTGGAAGGTGTCACCCTGCCAGAAGCGGCGGCTGTACCCGCGGATGAAGCCCACCTTGCGCGACGTGAACTCGAAGCCCGGCCTCCACACCAGCGAGCCGTACCCGAAGATCCACACGGGCGCCGTCAGCCCCGCTCCCTCCGCCTGCCCCGAGGGCGAGGAGGAGGAGCAGGAGGACAGGAGCGGCCGCGGCGGCGGCTCCGGGCACTCCTCGGGACGCTGCGGGTCGCGCTTCATGTCCGGGCGGGCGGGGCGTTCGTGGGGCCGCGGCGTTTGTGGGGCCGCGGCGTTTGTGGGGCCGCACACGCCGCCGCGGCGCTTTAAAGGCGGCCCGGGCCGCCCGCCCCGCCTCGCCCCGCCCCGGGTGATGCAACGAGGGCGGGAGGTTTCGCGGCGCCGCGCGTGGGGTAAAGCGGGG
Source organism: Lepidothrix coronata (assembly GCF_001604755.1). NCBI lineage: Eukaryota > Metazoa > Chordata > Aves > Passeriformes > Pipridae > Lepidothrix > Lepidothrix coronata. The sequence goes on from NW_016690181.1 coordinate 2,626,466, forward strand.
CACGGGTTGCATCAGGCGGGGCTCGGGCGGGGCCGCTCGGAGACGGGGGGTCGGTCTGTACGGACGGCGATCCGGGAAAGCTGCCTGCGGAACACTGCCTCGCCTGCGAGATTCCCGCCTGCTGATGCGAGGTCTGACCCGCTGCCAGACCCCAGAGGCCAGTGGAACGAACCGAGCGTGCCCAAAAGGGAGAAACTGGGGTGGAATGAGCGGGCAAGCCCTCATCAGGAGCCTGCCCCACGCTCCCGGCCTTGCCTTCATCCCAGAACGTGAGGTGCTGCGTTGGAAAAGCGAGCAGTTAATATTTAACTGGGTGAAGCGGCAGCTCCTGACGTCAGCAGGGCCGAGGCGAAAGGCACATGGGCGAAACGGAACAGTAACATCCACACAAATGCAAGAACGTGGTACAGAATCCGGCCAGTTGGATGCATTTTCCCTTGTACTAAATCCAGCGTCAGCTTGTAATATGTAATAATTGTTATGTGGATGGGTCCAGGTGCCGTCTGTGTATGGCATGGAGACCCAGCTGTAAAGCAGCTTTAGGCAGGTTGTGACAATTAAAGACGTAGGCTCTTTACATTACAAAGTTGTTTGTTTTGGTAGCAGGAGAGAGAGGAGTGAGAAAGAATGAGAAGCAAAACCACTGAGATATTTTATGGAAGTATTTCTCATTATTGTTCTTGTCCTTTGCATTTAATCACTCCAAACAGTCTATTTACAGTCTTTTATTTAGTTTCCTGTTGGTTCCCATCAAACAGCACCCACCTTTCCATTCCACTTAACAGGGTGTTGCAGCCACAACACATACAGGCTCTGGTAGAGTGCTCCCTGTGCCTTGGTACATTCACCGTGGGTGACAACAGCCTGCACAGCTCTCACATCTACCCCAGTGCTCTGTGCCTTACACAGAATGCCCTCCTCTCCTGCTCTGCATGACTGACTCTCTGACTTGTCACCTTGGATGACCCTTTACAAGGTCAGCCTTATCAGAGCCCAAAGCTTCTTAATTTTCCTCTCCACTTGCGCTTTTCTCAGTCACCTTCTCTGTCTTACTCAGGCTCAAAGGTATGGGGTTGGCATGGCATCCTCCCAGTGCTTCACACCACACACTCATGCTGCTACAGGCTTGCAGCCTCCTACTCTTCCTCCAGTTGTCCCTTTCCATAGGCAGAATGTGACTCTGTCACCTGTTTGTACAGCTGCCGTACTTGGAGGCCTTAGTCACAGACCAGAAAGTGCTCCAGAAAGTGTAGTTATCACCTATCTGTATCAAAGCTCTGCTTGGCAAAACAAGAAATAAATCTCTAGTCTTATATTTTCAGTCTTGTGGATCCTGCCCCCTAAGATACAAGGACTCCTGCCTTAGTGATGCAGTGTGTCAGTGCTAAAATGATGTGTCCTTTCAATCAAATGAAACCAGTTTCATGTGGGAATTAAAGCAGTCCTCTGTGTCCCATTGTAGAAAGTGTTGTACCAGTCCGTTAGGATACATGCCCGGAATAAAGACACCACAAAAAATCTTTTATTGCAGTAAGAATAAAAAAAACTAGCAAAGAGAATCAAAAGCTAAAAAAAGAATACAAAATAACTACTTTATCGGTTAGCATTCATACAATACTACAATAGCTTTTAATACAGTATTAACTAGTAAAAGGGGAACTAAAGGGATACCGAAAAAGGATATTAAAGCAATACTATGGACAACTTTTTATACAATACTAATTAGTAAAAAGGGGAATTAAAAGGAAATACTATGGACAACTTTTATTACAGTATTAACTAATTAAAAGGGAATTAAAGGGACACTAAAAGGATATTAAAAAGCATTTACCTTCTCGGTTGCTTCCTATCAATAAACTGTGCTTCCCTACACAGACAGGCCAGGGCTACTAGGATCTGCAGCAGCTGGTTGGTACCCATGCTTAGCGGGCGTCCCCGCGGAGGAACACAGTCTCTGAGTATTGCTCAGCCCAGCAGTCCTGACACCACATTTTTATCATCTCTGCATTACACTACATAGGGCCAGTACACAGTATAAGGTGATCCCTGAGTGGCAGCCAAACACCGCCTAATCATTATCTAATAGCAAGTCTGCACATGCCCTACTGTAGGGCAAGGGGCGAACAACCCCTGCCCACATAATCTTCCTCTCACCATCGTCTTTCTCACTCCTATGTATGACCTCCACCATTGTGTTTCAAGGGTATATGTATCCATATTGCAGTATGTAGCAAAACCAAGGAGGAACTCAGCTCTAATAATAGGGGACATTTAGTTGACTTGCTAAAAAGCACAATGGACCTTACAGTTAACTTGTGCCATAAAGTTACATTGTACAATACTTTAGCTGGTTTCACATCCTAATATAATTTCTTTCTCACGCCTCTATGCTCCATTGATCATCTAATTCAAAAGTACCCCCCTTACAAGTGTATATTTTTCATATTTGGTTATTTTTTTTCCCTGGTAAAATCTAAGAAATTTGAGCAAAACTCCAATATGTAGTTAATAAAAACATTAAAACATTCATATGTAGGTGCATCGTCATTATCAAGAGCACAAACAGTGACAGACAAACCAATGTCTAAAAGATAAGCTGAAGAAGCTCTTGCCCTAGCAAGTAAAAAAAAAAAAAATCTAGCCTCTTTCTTCAGATTCCCTGGGACTTGAATTTTGTCCATCTGAGAAATGCACTGGATTACACACATCTCACAAACAAAGCACTAGATATCTGCTGGTACAAGCTAAGGAACACTGGACCAGAAATAAAAAATATACCATTGGGAAGTGACTGCATACTTGCTGACAGGGGAGAAAAATTGCTCCTTTCCAGGGCAGAGCTGTCTCATTTGTATGTCTGCCTTTGCCAAAAGGCTCTGCTGCAGAGCTAGGCTGGATTTGCAATGGAGAGCCAATGCCTAAAGCAAAAGCCTTGGGGGACCAGCTTCAGATCCCACACCAGTTAAATGCTACAGGTCTCTGCTCCCTGCAATGGTGTACAACCAGATCAATTAGGTATGAGGTTAGAAACTCCTTTTGAAGTCAAGTCTCTGATTTTCTTGTGTAAAGACATTGGGATATTGCTCCATCATTAGGAGCTCAGCCTGGGGGAAGACTGTTACTGAAGTTGTGGCATACACAGCAAGAGGTTAAGAATTGGTTTTTGTTTGTTTTAAGCTTTCATTCATTCATTTCTTATATTGACTATACCTTCACTGTACTTTGGTTAAATGAACCAAGGGCATGAGGATCACTAGGGGTGAAAGGCTGAGCAGAAAAGGTGTCTTGCAGACAGTATAGATGCAGCTATGTAAGTGAAGCGGGTGGATACTAAGGAGAGGGTTTAATGTCTGTCCATGTTGTTGGAGCTTGTGTTCACAAGGCAAAGAGAACAGCCTGCCAAACTGAACCACAGGAATGCTCGAATAGGTGTGAGAGAGGATGTGGAAGAGCAGTGGAGTTAAATGTTGAGGAACATGGTGTAGATTTGGAAGTACAACAAAAGGAGATGGAAAAAAAACAGGATTTCAACAGTTTAAAAGTGACTAAAGGGGAAAAAATGGAAGATAATGGTCATACTCTCTTAATTACAATAATAATAATAATAATAATAATAATAATAATAATAATAGCTTAACAGCAGTAAGAATGCTTATTTTGGCCTGGAAACCTTTGTGAAAGAGAAAAAGGCAATCGTAGCTTTATCTGTTACATCCCGAAACTGGTTTTTCCAGATTTCAGGAAAAGGAGAAGGTAGCTTCTCTTTAGCAGTATATGCTGTGCTTCCCCAGAGTGAGCATTCCCATGTTGGTGCCGGGTGACTAGCAGTGCCAGGGCTGCCTGTTTTTCAGGATAGTGGTGAATCATCCTAGAGCCAGAAAAACCAACAACAGGACTGGCATGACACATAGCAGTGGCTTGTGTTTGGGCCTCTTATTTGCTTCAGTAAGCTGAGAGCAAACACTGGATTTCACCAAAAGTTGTTCTGTTAAGAAAATATCAGCTGGGGAAAGGAGGATTGCCAGATTATTTCCAGGTACTACATCTTCCTCCAACAGCTTGGCACTGCTTTCCTCTTTCTACAATGAGCAGACAAGAGAATCTAAAAACTAAATTCTAGCTTTTTCCTGAAGGCTTCAGCAAAGGTTACAATTATTTGCAATTGGACGTAAGGTTCAAACAATGCCACAGACTTTTTAAAGCAATGTAAATCAGTACTATTCACCTGATATTCACAATGCAACATACATGTGCATCACCAGAGGTCTTACTCACTTCTGTTTGATGAATCCAGTTCTTATGGCATTTACAAATCCTCTCCAGATGTGAACACACCATAGAAACATGCAGTCAGCTTTGTTTCAAACATGGAAATACAGAAACAACATTGTCAAAGCTTCCATATTAAAGCTTGAGGATCAGGAATGAGGTAGAGAACAGGAGACAATGAGTATATTTAGATTTGTTTGCTGCATCTGAAGGGAACACACTTCTATTGTTAAATGCTTTAACTCATGGGGTTAAATACAATCCTGAGCAAAGAGAAATGAAAATGGCAAAGGACATACCAGTATGTTTATTCCCCCTAAAATCCAGGAAATAAAGTACTGTAAGGACACCAAACTGAAAAGCAAGTCCTCATATCTAGGACAAGGGGATAGTTTGGGAGATTCTTCTGCTGGACAGAACTTAAACTGATGCTGACCTACTCCACATTCAGTCTGTTCAGCCTTATGATTGCTATGGCTCTGACTGTTGTCAGCTGTGTTGGTAGTTTTCGCCATGGGCCCTGTTCACAGATGGGACTGACAAAATTGATGGAGCAATAACAAACTTGTTTTGTATTTGAATTGGTTATATTAGGGGGGAGGGACAGGGAATCCATAGGTCCAAAGAGCATTTTAGCATGACATCAATGCTAGAAAACCCAGCATTAGCATTTTGGCTTTTAAGTCTTGTACACCAGCATGATCTGCTGCGCAATGCTTTTTGCTGACTTCCCCTCTTGTTCTCCCTTCAAGCTGGTGGGCAGTTTTAATCCATCTGGCAGGAGCTGGCCTCGATTGCTCTGGTCACCCTGTCCCTCTGTCATATTCCATGTTGCTGACTGATACAAGGTCCCTCTCAGCACTAGTCCATAAAAAATTATTCCATAAAGAATCAGAACTTGAATTTCAGACTTTTTTTTTCTTGGTTAAAGGCAGACATAGTGAGCAAAGAGTGAGGAGAGGGTTGTGAATGGTTGTAGCAGAAGCTTAGGGAATTTTGTCTTTTCTCCCTTTAAGGTAGGAAAGAAACTCAAACACTTGCTGCTATCATAGCTTGAGGGATGAACAGATTGTACACTGAACATAAAAGCTGAGTGCAGACCTGCTGGAAACCCCTTTTGCTTGAGGTCACAGCATCCCAAACCTAGGAGCTCATCTGAGGCTGTGACCCGTGCACTAGATTGGCTCATCCTTTGGTACAGTGTAACCTCCTGTTCTTTGCTCCCCATGGCTTCACTCTCTGCCCAAATACTATGCTGACACCTAGAAGGGCATTTTGAGGAGTCATGTGGATGTCCATGTTGGCAGCTTTAAGATGAGACACCAATGGAGGAGGCATGGGCTCACAAGGCTTGGGTTGGGAACCTCAGCCTTGATGTAAAAGTCAGCGTCTTATCCGGGCTGATTTAGTGTTGCCATTCAGTTTCACTTCAGGAGGTGATTTAGATTCTGTTGCAGTATAAAGAGAAGAAAAATGGGTTTATAGCTAAATTTTTAAGCAGATTTGAGAAAAACCTGAAGTAACAGTTGATACAAGCAGGTAGACTGAATAGTCCAAAGACAGAAATGTGGAAAAGACATAGAATTTTAATTCAAAGGTAGAAAGCAAATCTACGATTTGCATCCTAAGCAGGGAAGGATACTGTTTAGGGAAGTAACCAGCTGATTTCAAATAGGGTTTAAGAACTATTAGGGAGCTCATACAGAATGGAAAAGGAAAAAGTCAACAGAGAGGTTGGTACTGGTTTGGTACTTTGCTATGCAATGAAGCAAGAGCTGCAGAAGTTAGGGGCAATTTGCACATTGCAAAGAGTTTAAAACTCAGTGAGAAGATTTCTAGTCAAATAAAAAGAGGATCAAGAAGGAAGTGAGATTACAGGCAGAGTTATGACCATCAAGACCAAAGATATCTTAGATGCAAACCAATAAAAGACAAGATGGTGATTGTTATGAGGCCTTTAAAAAAATTGCCATGTCCAAAGCAAAAGGACTGTTCCAAGAACTTCTGGTGCTTGTGTCAAGGGAGGCAAAAGAACAGATGCAAACCAAGGGCTTATTAGCAAAGAATGTAGATACATTTCACTCTTGAACATTTGAGGGTTGCTGCAAGCAAATGACCTACCTATTGTGATGCTTGATATAGAGGAAGACAGATGTTTTATGCTGTTGTAGCAGCAAATGACATTTGCTTATTTCTAGAATGACTAAATGACTAAAAGTCTCACTGCTGTGACAAAAAACCCACTAAATAGTCCTGAGATTGTGGCTGCTATCCAGCTGTTTATTGTTAGTGACAAATACTGAAAGACTTTAAACGTGGCCATGCTGGGCAGAATTTTGTATTCTGAGGTTAAGACTGTGTCTATGTCTGAAGGAAATTTGCAGTCCTGCTGAAAATATTTGTATTTTAGTACCTCTGGCACATACATTGAAAACTGTTTAATTTGAAAGATTGCTGTAGATGTGTTGTATGTGAGCTAACATGTTTGCTTTTGTAGTATTAATAGGACAGATTCTATCTCAACGGTAACTGTACTTCTTTTGTGATTTCCTAAATCACGTCCACTTAGATTTTGGGCCCTTCGTTCTCAGCTATCCCAAAATAAAACCCTGCTTTCTTCTCCCTTTGATTTGGTAATCTAGGTCTGCAGTTTCCTTTGCTGAATCTTTTTGCAATTAGCCCAGCAGATCCAAAGACTTGTCCTTAGTAATTACAGGTGCTCTTCGCAAAGATGAAGAGCAGAATGTGCCAACGGTCACCACCTTCCTTAAAGCCCAACGCTATTTATTTAGAACAAAATGTTATGGAAAAAAACCACTTAATTAGCCAAGAAATGACTCACACACCTGCTAAGCGTTGCCTGTCTTCCTTGTGGTGCCCTGGCAAATATGGTAAGCAAGATCTGCCAGCTCTTTAATTCAGAGAGAGCATCTGTGTATCAGATTGGGCTTTCTGCCCCAGAAGACAAAGATGAGTGCCAGCATAACAGGCACGAGGACTTGCGTGACTACACGCAGGTTCCATAGAATCAATTCTCATTCAGCCTGGAGCACAAATGCATAAGTAACATGTGCTGCCCAGCAGTTGGTCCAGACCATCCTTCCCATGCTGTGGGACAGCAGTCAGTTCTTGAACATCTCTCCAAAGTTGGATAGACTCCTGCCTGTAACCTGGGTGTCAGACATGCTGCTCTGTGAAGTCAAGTGCCTTCTTGCATGTGGGGACAGCAAGAACTTGGACTGGACAGCTGAGAATACTCAAAAGTAATCAGTTGCTGTTAGATTTTTTTTTTTTGGTATGGCCAGTGATAGGCATTGTCCTCCTACACTCAACCACATGCAAGATCAAAACAGGAAAAGAATCTGCCTGGACAGAGCTGATGTGCTGGTGGTTGTGACCAATCCTGTGTTGTCCTGGTGCATTCCATGCTTCATAACCTTTGTGGCAATTGACTATAGCAGCATTTGAAAGCTCAGTGTTATCATTTCCACCATGGGGATATCATGACTCTCAAATACTTAAAAAGTATTATTGAATATGAAGATAAAATAATTTCAACATTAAACCTCTTTCAGTTAAGTTTAGGAGATATCATACTTCAAGACCTCTGGAGTGAGAAGTCAGAAAGTGCAGCTGTAGCCCATGTAGGAACTGAATTTTTCTAGTGAAATAAAAGGGATCCTCTTTCTAAAAGAAATCATGATTTTGTGGTCTATTACCAGACTGGCAATGGCTCTGGTCATAGCTTCTTTGAAGTCTGATTTGGCTTTACAAAAAATCCAGCCACACTTCCATGGATCTCCAGAGAGTATTGTATAGTAAATAAAGTTAGTAAACCAATCAGCATTCCAGGTGGGATAGCTGGTCCTCATGAAAGCAAGAAACACAGTGTTCTCATCTGCATCTTCCCACTGTCCAGCTCTAAAGTGCTTTTTGTTCAGAGCTTGTATGGCAATGTATATTTAAGGCAATAGCTGTGTAAATTAACAAAAATTTGGAGTCAAGCTCTGATTGGATGCATTTTCTTAAATCAAAAAGCCAAACTGTATTTTGGGTATTGATGACTCTGGAGAGTGTTAATTACACACTGTCTTTCCTTCTTTCTTTTGCCTTTTTGTTGTAGTCATCGGTAACTTCCCTCAATGAAGATGACCTGGTGACATACTTAGTACAGTTCCTTAGTAACTGAGAGAACAGCTGAACAGTTGAAGCTGTGTCAGGGGAGGGTTAGGCTGGATATCAGGAAAAGGTTGTTCCCCCAGAGGGTGGTTGGGCACTGGAACAGGCTCCCCAGGGCAGTGGTCACAGCCCCAAACCTGACAGAGCGCAAGGAGCATTTGGACAATGCTCTCAGGCACATGGTGGGATTGTTGGGATGTCTTGGGCAGGGCCAGGGGCTGGACTTAATGATCCTTGTGAGTCTGTTCCAACTCAGGATATTTCATGATTCTATGATACTTTATTGTGCTCTTTTTGGGGAAGGAAAGTTTCCTTTCTGCCCTGAATGAAACACCAGGGCCATGTGGCAGAATGGTAATGCTGACCCATACTAAGATGGAAACATAAGGCTTGTGAGGACATATCGCATCAAGTCACAGGCTGTGGTGATAACAGAAGGTAGGTAGGAGGAACATCAGTGGCCAGGCTTCAGGCACTTGACTGCCCAGCCAAGACTGCTGTTGTAGTGGCTGCAAAGAGAGAGGTCTATCAACAGGGTGAGTCAGAGCATTAGCATAAATTGGAGTGAATTCCCTGGGGCAGCACTGTGTAAGGGGGTGTGTTTTGGGGAAGCTGACTCCAGGCACGTAGGAACGCTGAGAGCCACTGGGCTGGTTCACCTCTACTACTTGTGACGCATGGCACCGTCAGTGCAGAGAGCCTCGGACTGCATGGCTGTACCAGCTGGGCTTACTGTGACCGCTGGTGTTTCTGCCCTGGCTTTGTGTCATCTAGACATGCCTATGCCTGGAGGCGCTAACTTCACCTCTCTTCTCCAGGCAGAAACAAGAAGTCATTACCCAGAGGCTGTATTTTTGCTTTTGTTCCCTGGGCAAAAGTCACAGGTGCACTTTGTGAAATGGTAGCTGTGCTGCCATGTGTCAGAATGCCCAAGCAACCAGGGCTCCCGCAGCCCTGAGCAGCCTGTCCATTAATCAATTATAACTTTCCTGCTCCCAGTGCATGTGTGAGAAGGCTTCTGCCAGCCTTTTGATGGAATGCATGGCAAAGAAGAATACTCAACAGCTTTTCTAGGTGCAGAGATGTTTCTGCTGCACCTTCTCACCATGTAAGCAGCGTGTAGGACGTGTTCACAGTGCAGTTCTGTGATCCGTGCTCCTAACTGGGAGGCAACAGGAAAGTGACTCATGAGCCATTGCATCCTCTTCTGTGCAGGGAACATGGTGACTTGAAGAACTAGACTGCACAGTAGCTGTGACAGCAAAATGATATAGGAGGGCAGTGACCAAGCTCTTGGCTGGTTAAGATAACTACTGAAGGCATCTGAGCTCCTCTTAGGAGTTCCTCAGCTATCAATGACCTGTGGGCACCGTCAAATAGACTTCTGCTCCATCAAGAGCTGTCATACTTTGCCAGTATTTTAATCCCTGTGGCTGAAAACAGCATCCAGTGTTGACAGAACAAGGTATTTACTGTTAATGTGTTCTCATTTCTGCTTGCGTAACTCCTGCATGCATGTAACTGCAGTGTCAGCTTGAACTTCTTCCTGCACTCACCACATCCTGATATTGCTCCTCTCTTGGCCGACTTTGACATATCAATATTCCCTATGAGATTGCTTTTCTCCATCTGCTCTGATTCTGGTATTGATCCTGTTCTGGCACTAACCTTTTCCAGCTCTGCCATGACACACCTCCATTGGAGATTTTAATTCTTCTCATGTTCCTAACCTCGTCCTAACCTGCTAAATGCTGAGTGTTTTTGATACTGACATAGGAGCAGAAGCTCGTTTGAGCCATGCTGAATTCAGAAACTTCATCTATTTATGTCAAGGCCAGAGATTTCCTTGTCACTCTTCCCTTTCTAATGTCAGCTCTCAGCAGCTCTTTGATAGTTTGAGGTACTGTGGTGTCTTCCCAGTGCCAAATATCCCACCTAGTTATGTCTATCTGTATGTGGTGACAATGTCACCAAAGCAGAATGTAAGTACAGTTTATCTGCCTTGGCTGGAATAAAGGGTAGTGTAGGTGCAGGGCTACATGCATCTAGGCCTATTTGGCTCTTGGAAAACAGTGGGACTTTTTTGAAAAGAGGGACAAGTGAGATTGATGTGGTTTATGTGCTTTTAAGAAGTAATCTACTTAATCCAATCTGAATTCTACCTGCATCCCTGTACCACATTTGTAGCACTCATTCCTCCAAAGCCAGTCATAACAACACAGAGTGAATGGTGATGTAGTTTGGTTGAATCTGGATGCAAATTTTACCAGGGCACCCTCCGTGTTTAATGGCCAGTGTGAAATCTAGCAGCGAGCTGTACAGTGCTGACTATGGGAAATCTCCTGAGGCAGACTAAATCTGCAGACACTCTGGTTGCATGGATGCTGGAGGCTGATGACTGGTGTGTCAGTGGAATATCAAAATCATAACGTGAGTGATTGGTATGTTATGTAGTGATTGGACTGGAATGCTGCACACGAGCAGAGGCATTGTCACCGCCTGTTTACTAACTCTGATGTTACACATAGCCTGAGGTTACATCAGGCTAAAGAGCACGCAGCCAGATTCTTATGAGGTAGGAACACTAGGCTGGTGCCAGGACAACAGCTGACAGTGTCAGGTTTTTTTGGTTGGTATTTCCCTCCTCTCATTTCAAGCAAAAACCTCAAACGTTCTCTTGATGTTGTCCTTGGTATAAAATTTCACGACTCTCCACTAACTCAAATCCTCAAAGATGTGTGAACCCCACCTTGGTACAGATTGCACTGTTGAGGAAAGACTCTCTGTCCTGTTATCTGTGTATTGGATAGAAACCAGTTCCTTGAGTCCGTATTTTCTGTAAGAAGATAAATAAGCTCTTAACCCAGCACTTCCAGACAATTATAACAAAGTAGTTGTACAGCTGCTTGTGCTCCAGTTTCTGAGGAATGTGAAATTACTATCAGCAGTGCTGGGACATGTACAGCCCATTCTTAATTTTGTGGGTTATACATACATGGCATATTGTGGAACAGTTGAGAGTTTCCAATATATTTTAATCTTCTCTCTAGTAGAAGTCCCATTTTAGGAAATTGGTGCCAGCAAGATAGGAAGGCTGTTGTTTTATGGCTCTTTAAGGGGTTAATGATTCTTTAGGATAATAATTTTCTCTTTTTAAAACCACCCTTTAATCTCACAGCCTCCAATCCCACAGCACTTGGCTACAACCTGCCAAGGCCCCAGCCTCTAGCAACAGGTAGCTTGCAGTGTCAGCTGGAGCACTTGGGCACTGTCTGGAAGAGAGAGGCTTAATGCAAAGGTGGATGCAATATGAAAGGACAATAGTGTTTTTCTCTCTAGGATCTCAGTTGGCAGAAGCCTTATTCCTAAAGTCTGTCACTACAGGCTAAGACCAAAGCCTTTATCTTTATTCCGTATTACACTGTCCCAAACTGGAATGGGCAGTCACAGTGCTGCCCTCTCACAGACTATCTGCATGTATAATGTTATGATAAGACCCTGTTATTGTTTTAAAGCTTAAACAAGAAAATAAGGATCAGCGGTTCCTAGTTGAAGACTGGTAAGAATGTGTTTAAATCACTTGATGCTGAACTTAATCATGTGCTTAAGATTAAGCAGTTTGTGATTCCTTTAATTTGAGTCTGAGTCTATGCATAACAGATATCTTCAAAGTCAGAGGTATGAAGAATCCCTCCAAATCTGCCAATGCCTCTTCTCTCCAATCCTTAAGATGTCTATGGTGATCAAACTATTGTCCAGGGATTGTTTCATGCTGCATCTCTAGTTGAATCATTGGCCGCCTATTCCTCTCCTATCCCCCACTCTGTGCTGAAGTGGGAGCCTGTAATATGAATTTTCTGCAAAAAAAGGCTGTGGATAGCTGTTCTCTTCTAGATCCAGCTGGTGGGAAAGTCCCAGCTTTTTCTTGCTGCTTCTCTAGACCTGCTGGCAGGGTTGTGTGTATATGCTTTAGCCTAAATGAACAGGACAAACAAACTGCTATTCAACAGGTTAAGGTAATATTTGCTGAAACAGTAGCTTAGAGTACACATCCACCTCCAAGCGTTCCTCTTTTCCCTTAGCTGCCTTCTTAAACTGGCTTTCCAAATTTTCCCTGCCTTGTACTGCAAAGCAGCACAGTAGAGCCCTAGGATTTCTTAGCCCTTGGACTCCCATGGGTAAGCAGACAGAGTGGAGGGCAGCAGACAGCTGTTGCTTGTAGAGAGCTTGGCTATGAGAGAGTAATTGTGGAGGGATACATGGGTAGGCAGGTTAAATGCAACAGCAGAAAGAATTTAAATTTTGCTGCAAGGTGTTAGAGTGGCGCAAAGCAGTGATGGATATAGTTGAAGAGGGCTCCATTCATCTAACAAAGCCTATGTACTGCACTTCTTTGCAGTCAAGTAGTACAAATGAGAGAGCAAATCTAAGTCAAGAACTGTCTCATATTCCTCCTTGTAAGCCAGCGTGATTTAGTGTATGTTGAACATAAATATAGTCTTGCTATTTGTCTTCTTTCAAACATCAGCAGGTGTGAGATCATTCAGTTCTGTCATGTTGTTGAGTTATGCATCAAAGAAAAGTCAAAACTAGACTCCACAGCACCTTCTGTGAAACCTTCAGCCTGAGAGGTAACTCCTCCATCAAATTTCAGCCACTTTCCTGTAACAGAGTTGGCCTATTTTCTATGAGCTATTTTGGTCTGTTCTTTAGATATATTTATGGTAGAGGAAGAAAATGAGAGCAATTAAAGAAGAATTGCAAGATGCTGTGCTGGAGGTAATGGAAGAAAAGTGTCATGATATGGTTGTGCAATAGCTTCATGTTTTACATATTGCTCATGGTGGGATGTGCCATGAGAGGACTCGAGTACCTGAGTGGAAGTGTCATTGTGGCGTGTTACAGCATTGGTGATATATGTAGCAAAGATTGCATCATATGGGTGAGTGTCAATATTAAAGAACATCTAAGTCCTTAAGTGGAAGAAATCCATGTGGGAAGGCCAGCTGGTGGCTACATATGTTTTTTCCCAGAAGACATCAGATAAAAATACTTACAGGCTGAATCCCCCAGTTTTTCTGTGTGTTTGTTGAGAACATAGTGCACTGGATTTGAAAACAATTGCTTTCATGCTCTGTGACTAGGCTAGTCAAAAAGCAGCTACAAATGGGAAACTGAGAAACAAAGGCAGGGCAGGAAACAGCGTTGAGCTCTCAATATGACCCTTTAAATTGAAAAAGTTATGAAAGGCTGCCATAGATTTCATTAAAAAGGGAGCTGGGGAAAAACAGTTTAAAAGCATAACTAGTTTTTGTTAAATCTTTATTGACACATCTTTTTCCTGTTATGTTGCCTCTGTATGAGAGAAACTAAAGCAACTGCTTAGATGCTGACAAATATTGTACCTATGGATCCTCTAAGAAAACTGAGCAGGCAAATTTGTCTTCCCATGCAGGGTTCTTGCTTGTCAGGTTTTTTGTCCTTGGCTGATTTCTCATTCTCCTCATTTCCAAGGGCCCTAAGCACTACTCACAGAATTACAGAATATTCTGAGTTGGAAGGAACCCACTAGGATCACTGAAGTCCACTTCCTGGCCCTGCACAGGACAGCCCCAAGAATCACATTATGTGCCTCTTAGCAAGCTCTAATCTGCATATGGAGAGATGATGTGAAAGAAAGATGCTGATAACCATGACACCTGAAATTATTCTATGCCTTTAGTAGACCACAAGTACCATCAAACCTCGTGTTGACCTTGCTGTATTCACTGCCTCTAGCTTGAGCATACCTCTTGCCTGAACAGGCTCAGACATTGCATCAGTGTCCTCTGGTAATGTGCAGAACTCTTTTTACACTAGCTAATTGAGTCTAACTATTCCTCTTGGAGGCAGATGAGTAAGTATTAGCCCCACTTTACACCTAGGAAGAGTGGGAGGGGAAAGTGGCTTGACCCAAGTTTAAATAGCAACCAGTGTGAGCAATGTCAGAGTACCCTGCTTGCCTGCACCTGAGCCCTGTGCATGCGGAGATTGTGAAGTTCTTTATGGAACATGGTAGAGGAGTTAAGTGTTTGGGCTACCCATACTGTGTTAGATATTATATTGGTTGCTGGGTGCTAGGTAATATATTGAGAAAGGCATGAGGAGAGGAGGCTCAGAGGCACAAGATACATTGCCAAGCAGAATAACAGTACTAGTGGCATGGTGGCAACAGGCTTGCACTGGCCTGCTGAGCACTGGCAGGACAGCCTGAGTAGTCCGATGGTAAAAGGGATGCTGGCCTCATTTCAACTGCTCAGTCTGGCTGCACCAGTGCCCTGGTTGGTATTTCTTTCCTTCTCCTCTAGAGAAGAGACAAGATAATTTGAAGCAAAAAAACCAAGACTTTGCCCTCTGGAGGGATTCCAGGGTTGCAGATGGACTGGGCTCTTCACAGTGCTGCTGGAAAGCAATTATATTTGCAGTTCAGGAGAAGGGAAGAGGAGGAGGGAGAGTCACTGAATTGACAGCAGGGATAAGAAGGTAGCTCATTAGCACATCATCTTTTCTGCACCCTTCTGTGTGGGAGCAGATCTCCATATGATGACATTCAGAGTCTGGCAGGAATGTTATCCTGGAGCTAGTAGGAATTTTTCTGCAAGAAAGTGTGAGCGAGTAGGTTTAAAGAGATCAGAAGTGAGCTCCTCTCTGGTCCAACGAACAGAAAGGTTCATCCTTCATGGTTGTTTTCAAACTTCACTATAAGCTGCTAACCAAGAGTATGAAGACAAAGTGATGAGGTATTCATTAAAGTAATTAAAGTAATAGGGTATTCATTAAAAACAAAAAATACAAAAAGCCACAAACAACAAAAAATCCCAAACCAACCAACCAAAAGAAAACCAAAAGCCCCATCCCTTCTGCTGCACATCTCATCTACTTTCCTTGTTCCAGCCTTGGTATGCATGCCAAGAAGTACCTGTTTATTGCACTGTGTATATGGTAAATAATAGCTGGGAAAGATCATGTCTCCCTTTGCTTTGTGAACATCATCTATGGCATGTGACTTTTTAACTGAACATCAGAAATAGAGAGCTGATTGTGTACTGCACAGTTACTTATGCTTGAAGAATTCCAGTAGAAGCCATGCAGAAGACCTTCCCTATATAGCATTCATAATGATTTGGAGAGTGAGTCCTGTGTCAGTGACAGTGACCTGATGGAAACCCCACAGTACACCAGTAATAAATATATAATGCACTTAATTATAGCCTGAAGGGTGAATTCCTTACAGGCTTATTCAAAAGACTCATGTGACTGCTTAACAACACTAGGGTATACAGTCTCTCATCCCCTGAGCAGTCTTCACGGTCCCAGAGAAGAATGTCAGAAAAAGCATATATTAACTGTTCCCTAAAGGAGGTAGTTGAGACTGGGAAACGTGTGTGTCTCGTATACCAGGCAGGCATAAAAGACTGTGCACTGAAACAGTCCTTCATGGCCCAGCTGTGCCTCCTTTTTAGGAAGATGTCTGTGTTACATGTGAAAATATCAGTGTGAGGATCTTGAGTCCTTTTTATTGATAGAGGGATGAAGGGGCAAAGAATGAACTCACACTGAAAGCTTTTGAACCCAGTGAAGCACCAGGTGAAGACCAACCCTTCTTATTTTATTTTAATTCTTCTGTCTCCTCAGTATAAATGTTGTCCAGCTCAGAGTAGAGGAACTAAAGTTCACACAGACCCTGCCCGCAGGACCCACAGCGCCATGGTGTGGTAACACCTCTGTTTGGACGAGCAGTCGGCTCCAGCAGTCTGGTTTTGCAGCCAAAGGGATTCTCTTCAGTATTGCCTTCAGTTTGTGGCAGTGTAGGAACTGTGCCATTCACCCGGGCACGTCCCGCAGGGTGCTAGTGACAGCAAGGTGGAGGGCAGGACTGAAGAGAGGTGTTTGTCTTTAATGATAACACAGCCTCCACCTGCTGTAACCTACAGCGGATAACAATACCTGATGGAGAACATGATGGACAGAGAAAGAGGGTGACTTCTGCAGAGGGCAGCTGCAGAGCCTGAAAAGTAGGAGTTGGGAGAGAGGAGAGGGAATAGATCCCTCACCCTGAACTCCTGTGATCCTGATTTACACCCATGTAACTGTTGGAGTAGGTGCAATTACATTAGTAGGAAAGATAGCTGAGAAATAAAAAAAATTGGCTCCACGTCTGTTCACCAGTTGTTGCTTGTACTACTAGCAGAAGCTTTCTTCACGCTACAGAACACATTCCATCCAGGTTACAGGAAATTGCATGCTGTAACTTTCAACAATGCTTTTTGCTTATAAATAAAGCAGAGAACAAGAGGAGAACACAAGATGTGTGGAATAAATACTGCACAGGTTAATGCAAAGGCATTTTAGACCTAATCACTCAGGTCTAGAAAATTACAGCCGGGGTATTCAGCACCCTCAAGGCAGCCATGTGCCTGCATGAAGAGGCGTTCCCTTTCATTTGGCAACTGCAACCCTGTGGCATTAACTGCCATCGGACACAGCAGGATGGCTGGACTAAGAGCATTAAAACAAAGGTGAAGTTTATGGAAGTAAACAATTAAATTTAGAAAGATGTGAAGAATGGCATCCACCCTCCTGGGAAATGGCTGATCTCTGCAGGTCTGCGGTGGTGTCTTCTCCTATGGTATCCTGTGTGGATACCCAGCAGTGCCTTGAATGCCTCTGCATCTCTGAAAAGTGACTTAAAAAGTTTGGAGACCTGCAGTTAGTTATTCTCAGGAAGGAGGTAACAGGGCCTGAAGAAATAAAACGGAAGTGAAATAGAAGCAGAGGTGGACAGTGAGGAATCCTTTTCAAAGTAAGTGTATGCAGTGCAGCTGCTTTCCATGACATGCTTTTTTATAGAATCTTAGACTGGTTTGGGTTGGAAGGGGTCTTAAAGACCATCTATTTCCAACCCTTCTGCCATGGACAGGCAAACCTTCTACTAGCCCAGGTTGCTCAAAATCCCATCCAGCCTGGCCTTGAACACTTCCAGGCTCTGCAGCTGCCATCTGCAGAATTTACCCTCTTTCTCTGTCTCTCACATTACCCATCAGGTACTGTTATCTACTTCTGGTGTAGGCTTACAGATACCCCTTAAACTGTTCTAAATGCCCCTTCAATACTATAATTTCAGTATGTGTGTGAGCCTGAGAAACTGAAACGAAAAGCCAATCAGCTATTCTCCAAAACATCAATGCTGCAGAAGTGACTAACTGTGCTGGTCCCTGAGGGGCCATGGTCACATCTTTAACCACTCCTAAAGAAGCACATGGTCTGCTCTCCCCACCTGCCTCCAGGCTGCCATGGGAGTCAGAATTTTTGAACCTGCAGTCCCACTGACAGGTGTGCTGCCTCTCCTCCAAACCTTCAGAAGCCCTGCACTCCACATCCCCTCTTCCTTTTTGCCCTAGTGGCAGGGATTAAATATCAACATGTTAATGAGCCTCTGACAAGAAACAAAATGCAGCATGCACAAGCTGCTGTTCAGGGGGCTGGATCTGATCCCTGCCTCCCTGAGGGCTCCAGTGGTGCCAGGGACCCTACAGCTGCTGCTGAACCAGGTGTACAGCTGTCCCCTAAAGCAAAGAGGCAATGAGAAAACCAGAAAGCTTTCTGCACCTTTAAAGCGCAGACTGGAGGGTGCCTGCTCTGCAGCCTTCTAGTTCAGCTATTTTCAGACAGTTTTGTGATAGTAGGCTGGTGAGACATGCAACTTGCTGTCTCCCACACAATGTTAGCTTGTCTGTTGTTGGTGAAGAGCACCTTCTGGTGCTATGGCTGCAGTCCACCAATCCTGCTCATGGCCAGGGAGCACACTACTGAAGGGTCTTGGGGTAAGAATCTGATACTGAGGGGAAATGATGCTGTTTGTTTTCTCCCCATGCCTGTTGCTCTGCAGTAATGCTCCTTGTGTGGAGCTGCAGTCTGAAGCTGAAACATGAGCAGTGACTGTCAGAGAGATGCCCTTCCTGGCTCTGCACACTGGCACTAAATTAATGCGTGTTACCTGGTGTGCTGCTTCACGTGCCACGAGGAAATGAAGGCCAGGATATAAATTCCCCAGTCCCTGTGGGTTTCTCAAAGGGTAGAGTTTGTTTTGTCTCATAGCTTAGGAAGAAGGGTGTTACCTTTGAGTGCCATTGAAAGTGCCCAAGTTGCCTTCCCTTGGCTGCTGGGGTCCATTCTAAGCCCTTGTCTGTACTATAATATGAGTTTTGGTGCCACACACACTCTTCCCAAGACTTCAACCTGACCCTTGAAGGCAGCATTTTGCAAGACGTCAGTGCACTTCCCATGGTTATATGGACTCCTTATTTATTACAGGGTCAGTTTTTTCCCTTGCCATTGTAGTCCCAGAGCTGTGCAAAACCTTCTAACTACATAAAAAACCACACTTTGGCCAAGTGTCTGCAAACTCTGATCACGCAGTGATGCACCTGTACTCTCAATATTAGTAAGCGATCCCTGAAGCCACAAATCTTGCTCACAGTAACAGTACATTCCTGCATGCAGCACAGGGCATTTTTATGCTCTTTTAGCCCTCCTATTCTATTCCCCATTAACCAGAGTGTGCAGGAACAGAGCACTGCTCTGTCTTCAATTCCAAGAGACCCCCACAGCTCTGCTCAGTTAAGGTGCCTTGTGACAGGCAGACATAGTCTGCCACCTACCCTGAGTCTTCACAGCCTCAGAGCTGCAGCCTCAGGCTGTGACGACTCTGTAGACCTCTACTGGCTGAACAGGGCTGGTCAGGAATGCTGTACTGCTGGCTCCCGAGGGACTGTGACATTGCCTGCACACATGCATGTGTGAGGCTTTTGGAACTGTTGCAAAGACCCCCTTTCCTGCTGCTCTCCCTACTCTCCGGTAGAGATGAACATACTTGGCTTTCCAAAGGCAAAATATGAGTGCAATAGCTAGTACATGGTGAAGAGCTCCTTCCATACCAGGATTCTCACCACTCCCACATGCTGCCAGTTTGGATTCACATGGTATGATCTGTTCCTCTCCAGCCTGTTCCCAGCAGCGTGCCCCACAGTTACTCATGGTGGGACAGTCTGTCATAAACGTAATGTACAGAAAATGCCTTGCTACTATTGCCCACTCAGATTTCTCATAAACACACTCAAATGGAATAGCCATAAAGCTTTATACTGCAAGGGGTAGTGGTACTCATAGTGGTACAGTCTTACTGCAGGTGTTTTAGTAAGAAAACACCTAGTTCAAAGTATGCATGTTGTGTTCGTTCAGGGTCAGCTAGGGAAATCAGCTTTTGTTTTTTATATCATAGATCAGTTATTGCCACTTTCATGTCTTCATTCTGCAGTTTAGAATGCCCAGGATCTTTCCTGTGTTGCATCTTTGAAGCACCTGAATATTATGAAAGCTGCAGCAAAGGACAGTTCCTTCCTCAAATACTTTACAGTTTAAATAGACTGGGTAGGCAAAAAGTGAAGGAACAGGCATGTTGATTTTGGTTTTGGTTTTTGTCTACCACAGGTGAGATGTGTGGATATAAAAGCACCAGCTCGTGGTTTCACTGGCATTCTGCTAAGCTTAAATGGGCATGTGCCCATATATGGGCATATGGCATATGTCTGCAAAGGCCATTTATTTTTCTTCATATTTGAAAGGTGGTGACACAACACAGTAACTAACTGGCAATATGTATTAACTGGATCAGACCCTGAATTGGGTGCTGGATGCTAAAGAGGGTTCTCTTAATCTAACTGTGGCAAGTCATTGCTGCTGTGACTGCAGGAGAGCAGGTAAAGACACAGATCTGAGCTATGTAAAAGCTCCTAAGAGGCTTCTCTGTGCTTTAGTGTTAGCTGTTAATAAATGCAGGTTGTTTTCACATTTCCCTGCCCCCCAACCCCTTAGAAATCAGAACTGTGGAGTATTTTCTTTCTGCTGGCTGGTAGCCTGCTCCCTGTCTCTGGGAGATCTCCAGGATCCTGTAAGGACTTCTGATACACCATCAGGCAACTGGTGAGAAGACAGCAGTCCTCCACGGGGTTGGGAAAAGGACACTTTCTGGAGACCATGAGGTCTTTGAGTGCTTAAATAAGGGTGCAGAGAGTAGTAGAAGGAAGGTGGTCTTCTCACCTGAGCCATGGACCTCACCTCAGCATTAGAGGCTGAGACATTCAGGAAGAGACTGAAAGGGTTTAGCTGCCTCAGGTACCAAAACAACACTGGAGACATCACTTTTTTACATATAAAGAGAAAATACCACATATAGGGCTAATAAGGATAAAGGCATAACCAGAAGTGGCTGAATATTGAAAGCAAATTCAGCTACAAAAGTGGAAGTGTTTCCACCATGGGGATGACGAGGCATTGGGACTAGCTACTGGAGACCACATTAATCCCCTGTACTTTGATGCCTTAATGTGAGTTCCCACAGCATTTTCTTTAGGCAGCTCAGTGTCAGGTTGCTGAGTAAGCAGAAAGCCCAGCGACATGCAGGGTGTCTGAAGAGATGGGCCCCAATGAGTCCTTCACATCACTCGTCCCGATGACTCAGATGATTTGGAGGGTACCTTGCTGCCTTCTGCTTGTTTACAATAAAACTCCAGGAGTTACCAGCACCTCATTTTGGTTTGTCTCAGTTTATGGGATGTTTATGAGGTTCACTTCTTTAGCTCAGGACTGGGCACCCAAGTGGGCAGGGAGAGGGAAGGTGATAGCATGGGGATAGGGCTGTGTTTCACATGGCAGCAAGCAGCACCCCCTGCCACCAGGCCAGTGTCCACTGTGATGTTTTTGTGTGAGTCGAAAATGGGGTACTGGGAAGCTGGTTCAGGCTTGGGAAAAACAGTTGGCATGGTCATAATTGGGCAGGAAACAGGAAATAGTGTTGTGAGGTAACAAACAGGAAGCGATGATGGCAGTACAGCACGGCCTGGTTTAGGCTCAAACTAAAAGGAAAATGCTCCTCTGTGGCGAGGGGAGGTGGCAGGAGCAATGTTTGCCTCTGTGCACTCAGGTAGCGCTGTTTGGTTTGCCCAGATGCTGTTTACACTGAGCAACTAATTAAACAATAAGATGAAACTAGTAAAGGCTTATTTGAACTTCCGCAGCCATGAGGAGTCTAAAGGATATGAATGAGTCCTCACAAAATCTTTCTGAGTCATGTTAGCATTAAGAACTCCACCTCGAACACTTCTTGCTCCTCAAATTCATGCCTAAGGATGCCTCTTGCACAGCCCAAACAATCTCAGAGGTAGTTATCAGGTTTCAGTTAACGGCATTGACCCTTTCAAGCATCACCCTTCACTCTCAGTTACTTCAGATGCCTCTCCAGAGGCAAACGCTGGAAGAGTCTACCTTTCTCCATGAACCCTAGCTAAGCCACACGGTTGGATTAAACTAGACGCTTCATGCTTGGATGGCTGCGGTGAGGTGAGATGAATCGGCATCTGCTGAAGATGACTGAGAGCAGATTGCGGAGCAACTGCCAAAACAGCAAGGAAATTCTTCCTCCTCACATTTGAAAAATGTGTATCTGATGTACAGGTTCCTTAACATTGCTGTCTCCAGGAAAAAGGAGATTTTTGTAATTATAAGCACACAGGCATTTCTACCTGTTCCTGGGATGTAAGTGAACTCTGTCTCCAGAAACCTGGCCATGATTGTATCTAGAGTTTTGAAGAACTTCAAAAACTCCTCCTAAGCAACTTAGATACCATTAACAGAGTGGAATCAATGTAATCTTTGTGAAGGGATGGGTCTGAAGGAAGAAAAGAGCCTCTGTGGTATAAGGAGATGTGAGAGGACAGGAAGGTAACACCAGGGCCTGGTGGGCTGAAGCAAAAGAGAGGATTAGAACAGGGCCATTGCTTTTTTAGTTACCACACTTCTATCTCGTGTGGGTTTTTTACCCCCCAGACACATTTTGTTCGGATTGTCTTGCGTTTCTTTGCTGACAATCTTCCAGAGAACAAATGAGTTTATGATCAGGAACAAAATGCTTTGGCAATGCTTTGGTGGTTTCTGCCAAGGCAGAAAATGTAAGGCAACTATTAACCAGTGTTAATAAAAAAGGAATTTCAAATGCACAGTGATTTGTATTTGTACTAGGATTTTCAACCCTGCTTACAAACCATTGTGGGAGCTGTGTGCCCCAGTACAGGGATCATCAGAGCTCTGGCATGGTACCAGGAATGGCCAAATCCTGTTCTGACTGGTGATGGCCTCTCCAACTATAAACCTAACTCTCAGCAGATCTGTTTAGATGTTAAATATGAATTGGTTCAATTTAATTTATAAAAACAAACACAGTGCCTTTGTGACCTTCTAGGCAGTTAGTTAGTTAGTGTAGTTAGTTAAAAATGTAATCAACAAAATTACTGTGAAGCAAGCAACAGCTCAACAAATAAGTCATAAAGCAGAGCTGAAAGATGTCATCACCAAACAGCCTCTCCTGAAACTGCGTGTTTTCCTCATTTAACTGTGTATTTGCAAAACATGACTATAAACAAGATGTTGTTTTGCACTTTGGGACTTCCCCTATGAATGACCCGGCCTTTACACAGAGCAGTCTGTGAGGCTGGCTGCAGGGATAGATGGAGTCTGAACACTGTTTCCAGCTTGGTTGGCAAGAGGAAAGACACAATGCTTGCAGAGGAAATGAAGGACTAAGCCCTTCTGTGGGAGTTATGTACTACACTGCTACCTGTGTGAGAGGCAAGTCCATCACTATTCTACAGTATATGGAAGAGATAAAGTAATTATGGGATCCTCTGTTTTATGCAGGTCACATAACATCCAGGGCTATGTTATCTCTAGATGTGGACCACTCTACTTGCCTTAGCTGTTAGGTCTCCCCTCTCACATGATATGTCAGTCAGAATCCCTGAGTGACCCGGTCAGAAGGGAGAACAATGAGATGGAGACTTGGGCAGCAGGAGTTTTTTTCCAGTCAACTCCATGCCCTGCACTTTTAAACTTCACCTGCTCTTCTTCTTGCCCAGGGGTGCGATCCTGCAGTGTGGGGAGCTGCACACCTGAGCCTGTCACTACTGAGTGACATGCTCCCTTGGGGACATGTGTGGGGTGTTGCTGCAAGGCAGTGAAGACCTCTGAGTAGAAGTGACTGCTGGATGAGCTTTGTAAGCAGATCAGTGAAGGGCTGAACAGCTCTTTGGAGGGTGCAGCAGATTTGGGAGAAAGGAGCACCTCTGGGAAGGTGATGGTCTGCCATCAAGATATAAAAGGGAGGAGGCAAAGGTACATGCTGGTATCCCAAATCAAATGATGGACATGGGACAATTGCTGTGGCACCTGAAATTATTGTTCTGTACACAATCAATTACCTGATAAATCAGAGAGTTCCATCCTAACCCTGCAGCATGATAGACCACTGTGCAGAAATACGCCCCAAAACTGCACAGGGGAAGAGGAGCAAGGATGGTGATGGTGGTGACTGGCAGAGGGCGGAGAAAGAGAAAGGGTAGTTTTATGGTGCTGAGTCACACTGTTGCCCAGAGAAGGTCTGATAGCAGAATAGCATGAATCAGAGAAGGTGCAGGAATGATCAAGGAGAAATCTCACTGCTTTGCATGTCAACAGCCAGCAGCATCATTACCTTTAAGCTCTGGGAACTGAGCTGGCAAAACTTAAGAGGAGAGGGGAGAGCGAGGAGGGGAAGGCACAGTGGGGACAGGGAAGCTGATAGGAGAGGCCATAAAATTGAAGTTGTGAAAATAGTGTAGCATGGCAGAGGGCCACTGAGTTATGTCAATTCTCCACAACTGGAGTTTGGAGTGAGAGCAAAATGTGCTGGGAGTGTCATATCTGCTGCATAAAACCAATGTGTATTTATGGGTCAGGTATGTGAGATAAGGGAATGATATGCAAACATAGATATGTAACTGTCACTTTAAGCCACTGTAGTGCAGGTTTGTTAGTGACCTACTGTGCCTTTTTCTTTTTAGCATGAATTAATGAAAAAAAACTGAAGAGCAATGAAAATACTTGATATGTGTTTTTACAGAGATGGTTTCTTCTTTTGGACTAGGTGGTTGCAATTGCACAATAACTAACTTAGGCTTTCTCAGCAGCTCTTTCAAGGCTGAAAGTTGTTGCTGGATGAGTATTGCGCATAATAAATGCATACTGCATTTTAGCCCATTTTAGGCAGATCCTGTATCAACCTTAACTTCTACAAGCATCTCTCATTTACACTAACCTAAGTGGTGAACTCTGTGCCCTGTGCTGTGTGTTGCTGCATGTTGTCTCAGCACCAGTGGGTGCTATAGCTACGGGTATATCCCAGCATCTGTCTCCCCTCATCAGCAGAGTCTTTAAAGAGGTAACTGATGTAGGGCTGGAGCCGAACACGGAACAACTCAGGCGAAGCACTGCATGAAGCAGCACCCTTCTCACTCACCCCAGCTTTAAAATCACTTGGACTGAGGGGCTCTGCATGGCTTTGGAATAGTGTTTATCAGGATTAATACAAGGAAACATGAAAGAGTTTCTCAGAGGCAGCAGTTTGTCATGTTTGGCAGTTGTTTTGTCACATGGCTTTTAAGTAAATTTGTGCACTCTTTTAAAACTGAAAGCCAAGTTTAGGTGCAGTCCTTGAGCCAAATCCATAATCTCGCCATTGTTACTGCAAATTTTGCTGAAAGAAATGAATGGTACAGTCAGGTCTGAGAACTCCATAAGCTTTTTAATAGAAAAGGCACTGTTGTTAGTACATTTATGGTCCCGATATAATCTGTGGTCCTCAAGAGGAATCTCTGAAATTCGGGTTGAGTCTTTAAAGCCAGAAGGATCTCAGCTCCTCCTAGTGATTCATACACTGTGGCTCAGAGATGTGCTTACCTGGGGAGAGCCAGGCTGGTGAGCACTCAGTGCACACTGGCCCTCAGTAAGGAAGTTTCTGGCCAAAGACGTAGGTTGAATCCAGGTCATATTATGTGTTCAGCTAATTTGCTTGTAGTTTCTTTGGCAAGGACTTGGGGATGTGCTCACGTGCATAGATTCACATATGCTTTCCATCTCCTCCTGTGCGGAAGTAAGCACTGCTCCTGTTTTTCCTGTGTAGGATCTGTGATCTATTCCAGTAGCTGCATCTCACAGTACTGCCTCCAGTAAATATTCACAGATTTCCTTGTAAGATGATGGTTTTTTTTTTCCTCTCTCCTGTGTGGATACACAAAGGCATGTGTTGTACCTGCTTTACCCCATGGGATCTACATAATCAGGTCCACAGGTTTTAATGGATTTCAACTCCCTTCTGTCTATGGATACAGTTTCCTGTCATGTTTTGAGCAGGAAAAGCCAAGTCTTTTTTGATCTTAACATTCCTGCTTGCCTAGGCTTTGGGAAGAGTTCTCTGTCTATTTTCCTGTTTGATTTTTGTGTGTGTTTTGTTTTAAGCAGGACAGAGTGCATGTGTGTATGTAATCCATGTGCTCAATTAAGAGAGGCATCTGTTGGGTTTATTTCACATTGCCGAGGAAGGACTGCAAGCAGGGAGCATCTGCTCGGCTTTTTGTCAATGGCTTGTTTTTCATAATTTGCTCTACAGGGTGAATGTTTGGGGAGGGGGAGGTGGCATTTTATTTCTGAGTTTCATGTTAAATTTATTTTTTATGGTAGCTGGGGAAATTGGCTGGGATATTCAAGTTAATTTCGTTGTGAAAAGGACTAAAGAGGGAGAAACAAACCCATCCAAAGTAAATAGTATTTAATAGTAACCTTAATAATATGATTAGAAGGACCCTTACGAATCATTGTTTGCAATATTTTAATGACAAGGCGAAAATAATTTGTTATGGTGCTTTTTTAATGCCAGTGGGGTTTTAATTTTGTATTACAAAAAAAAAACTAGCAAATTTTGTTAGATTTTATTCTGGGGAAAGATAGGAAAGGCATCCCATATTCAGATGCTTTTTTTGGCATTTTGTCAACAACAACAAAAAGTCTGGTTTTAAAATAGAGCAGCAGTAGTTTCCTGTTCTTATAGATTTGCTTTTGTGCACTCAGATGTTGGCTGTATTGCACCTAGCTGACCTAGTGAGAGATTTAATTGTCTATAAATGTGTATGCTTCAAAGGCTACTAAACCTGCTAGGAGTGTTTATACAAGTGTGCTTTTTACACTTTTTTTTGGCGGAAATGTCCTGCAAAAGGGTGGTGGAGGGTAATGACTTTGTGATGCCCTGGGAGGACACAGCTGCTGGTGTAGCACAGGGAACTCGGGAGGAGAAAGCTTGAAATTCCCCCTAATCCCACAAGTGAAAGACAAATCTTACCCCTTGCAATCAAACAAACAAGAATAAAATCTTACAAATGTAGATGTAGATGATGTGGTAGAGTAACCTGAGGACAAGATTTGGATCTTACTGAAAGTATTTAAAGAAATGAGATTAAAAAAGATAGTGATTGTATTTTGTTCTGTAAGGGAACCCCAAGCCAGCACATTTATTAAGCCACTTCGAAATGGTATTAAATCTGTATCTTCCATGCCATGAGTTGTCATGAGATAGGAAGAGTGAAGCATTAATAAAAATAACTTTCCTGACAGTTCAGTCCCACGCTATAGCAAGAGAATATATATGTATATATGTAATTTAAATGTTATCTATCACAATATAAATATGTATAACATTTCAAAATGTCAGATGAATGCCACTCAGATGAACAACTTTGCTGACATTAGTTAACAGCATAACCATTTTATAAAAAGCAGCTGACATCAGCTGGTGTGCAAAATGTAAATGTAGGCCTGAGTGCAGGGAGCAAGCAAGAGAGCTTACTTCTGGGGGACCTCACTAACTTTGGCTGTCACGGAATAACAGGTGTAAAAGGACAAACCACAATAAACTTTGTAGTAGCAGGAAAGTATTTTCATTGCTTGAAAAAAAAAATAAAATTCAAACTTTGTCATCACATTAAAAACATTACATGAGAAGTAATAAACATATTTACACTTCTGTTTTGATTATAAATATACATTATATACAAAATAATGTTATAAAACGTAGAAAGTTCAGTGCTTCTGATTTTCTTTAAATTACTGAAATACTAGTCTTCAAAATAAACTACAAACAGACAAACTAAAACCCATATTATTGATTTCTGAAGGTCATCTTCAAAGTGGTCCTACGTGGTCAGAGCAGAAGGTCAGTAGTGGACAATATGAAGGGGTCTTGTCTGCACAGTTCAAGGGAGTAGATGGGCTAGTCCAACAACAGGCTTCACAAGGGCAGGAATATCACTGTCTGAGAGATAGCACAGTCCAGGTTTCTTTGAAGAGATGGTGTTTCTCCCTCCTCATTCTGCCCCATGCCATGGTCTCGTTCACTAGTGTCACAGCACTTTCCACTGGAGTGTCCGGTAGTATTGTGGTAAATATGTATATAAGAAAAGAGCTTCTGCACACCTCTGGTTTCCAGGGACAGGCTTCCCCTTTTCCATGTAGCAGTGGGTGGGTATGAGAGAAACAGGATGAGCCTAGAACCTTCTGACTCTAATCTCCACCTGTCTTGGCAGAGGGCATCTCAGTGGGTGCTTCGCTACTGGGCATTTAGAACTGGGACAAAGGACAGGAGTTGGAGTTTTGCAACCAGATGGAGAAATGGGGGGGTGGGTGGGTTGTGTCACACTGCTGCTGCTTCTTCAGAAAGTAACAGCTGCGATTCTGAGACTATTTGCAGTAAAATGTGGCACCTAATTCAGAAACACAACATAAACCCCCAAATTCGTGTCAAAATAAGGCAGAGGGGGAGAGAACGAGGAAGGAGAAGAAGAGAAGTAATGTCTATTCACAATCACTGGTAGTGCAAAGGGCATGAAAACAGCTGAGACAGCTCAGCACATAAAGGTTCTAGGAGCTGATTGATTTTAAACGCATTTGTAAGGCTTTATATAGAGCTAGGATCACGTCTCCTCCTCATCAATGAGGAAGAGGCAGTACACATTCCTTATCACAACTTCACAAAAATCATGTCCCACAGAGTGGCTTGGGTCAATCAGTTCTCCAAAGCATCACCAAATGAGATGACATGTAAATTCAGCATTCTTCTTTTCTTCCTCCTCTTGCTTCTTACACAGTCTCCAGTACATGCAGTCGGAGAGAGGAGATGCAAATAGAAGTGTAGCAGAAAGTATCAGCCACTCCTGCCCAGTACTGTTCAGGTAACTGCAGGAAGAGCAGTCAAGTGTCTGTTTGAGTTTGTTAGATTCTCTTGACACATTTTAGGCACTTTTATACCCAGAAAAAAATGGAGACTTCGTTTATATTGTATCCATTATCTGCATAGCAATATGTCTTGCTTCGCACCTTCCATGGCAACATCTGTGACTGTTATGTGCCTCCTCATCTACCAGCACCTCCCATAATCAGAGTTCTGGAAAGCCAGGGGTCTGTCCATGAGGAAATGGCCTCAGCATCTTTTAAAACACCAACTTCTTTAACCTCTCTCTTCCCTCTGCCTCCCCTTTTCTAAAGCCAATGAGATTTCTGGTATCAAATTTCAAACAAGGGCAGTAAGAACAAAAAGGTGTATTGCATCTTTCAGGAAATTCACAGTCTGTCCAGTTCACCCAGTTCCATCCTCCGCCTGAGAGCAGCAAGTTGCATGTAATTAAAAACAGTCCAATCCAGTTCTGAATTGTAAACAATGCAGCAGGAACATCCATCTACTGGCATTACCAAATCTGAGGTGCAAATGGACCCATCTTCAGTCTTATACCTATCAGGATATAAAATAACACCAGGAATGAATGAGAAGGAATCACAGCATACAGAGTAGTACAGAACTAATACACTGTAATTCTTGTATGTCAAACCAAAGCAGTTTAAATCAGACATTACTGAAGTTTAACTCTCAGTGATCAGTGGTTTCAGCTGGGTCCAGAGACAAAGAATCACCAGCACAAAAAAAAAAATAGTCATCTGTCTGATGAGTGACCTCTCTACCTGGACCGAGGGGAAGAATGCTTACATATATGGGTGCTTGATATTAGGGCTCTGTAAAAAGTACATGGTATAGTTAAATAGCTTGTGTTTAGAAGCGTTAAGCCTGAAAGATGTGGAGAGAAGTTTCAGAGGCTGTCCCTCTGAAAATAAAAACGCTTTCTGGAGATGCCTGACGTAAATTTAGGAGCCTGGCTTCAGTCAGAAAGATCTTTAAAGGAAGATATAGTATTTAGGTCAATTAATGGGAATGAAGCATCTAGCTGTCATTTGTATCTTTGAAAATACTTTCACTTAGTCTTAAACTTTTAATATTGTCGGTTGACTTGTGTTCCAGCTTCCTTTCAAGGGGAAATCTGATATCCACACTGGAAAGGGAGACAGAATCCTGCAGATCTGACTTCACAGATCACTGCTGTATGGCACAGCAAGCTTCTCTTTCCTATGGTCTGAAACTAGTTCCAAAGAAGGCTACACTGAAGAAAGCAGGTATTGGTAAATGCCAAATCGTCATTAACTTCCATTGAGACTTTTTCCAAAGGGTCTTTAATTCTTCAGGAACTAGTTGGTTCCTTACTAGCTTCTTAAAGTCTTGAAAGTTCAGTGTTAGCCCTTACTTCTTTTTGTGCATCCAACGTTTTAATATAACATAAAGATCTAGATGTGTTTATCAATAACAGCATTAACTTCTGTTAGAGAATATTTAGCTGGAGCTTAAATACTGAGAGATTGAAATTACATCATTACAGACTTCCTAAATGGCTGTTATGCCTATCCACTAATACATTCAGCTACCTTCCATCTTCTGCTGGAAATCTATATCTTTGCCTGTTTCCACAGACCACAGATTTTCCATTGCAGTTACAAGAAAAAGCATGGCTTTACATCAGTGGGCCTAAGAACGATTATTATTTTCATTTTTTCTGACCACCTACTTAAGAAGAACCAATCGTACAATGTGCTGAATTTTTATGGGCTGATGTTCTGTGTTTTCATCTACCACTGATTTATCTAAGCTCAAAATCTCTGGTTCAGTAAAATCAGAAATGCTAATTTCTTTATTTTCCCTTATGTATGCTCTGTGTGGGCCACAGAAGATGAGATGTGAATGTTGGGAACATCATGATCCCTGGAAATAGAGTAACTTTCTCAGATACAATACTAGAGAATAATTTACCCCTTTACTTTGTAAATTTATGCCTGTCCACTTCTGTACTTACTTACCTCTGTGGCTATGATGCACTCATTCCTTTCTTCTGTTATCACAAAGACAGACTGGTACATTGAATCCCTTGGAGAGCATATCGCCGATATCCTGCATTCTGGTTTTTCACTAAGGCAGGGCAGAGAGAAAACAATGTTAGCTGACTAGTAACAAGCCTGACTCTCAAAATCTACCATGAATATGGAGTGGTGGAATGAGATAGCCATGAAGGTGTGGGAGGGAAGTGCAGAGGATCAAGTTTCACACTTTCTGTATGCTGTCAGGACATTATACTAGAGACATGGAAGTAAGGAACAGTTACTGTCTTCCTATGCTTCTGCCATGTCCAACATAACAGAGTTCCTCAGAGCCCTCAGGGTAACAGCCACATGCAGATCCTAGATAAGAACTTCAGTACATGAATCAGAAGACTGATAAGCCAGTGAATACTAGCCCTTTTCTCCTTTTGAAAAGGAGTTATTATTTTAACTCTATCACTCTTCTTGGTAAGCAGATCATCTTGCCTTCTTATTTTTAATCACTATATGCCTTAACTGTTCTTCTTCCAAGATCTATTGAGGAAGGAAAGACACTTCTTAATTTCACCACTGACCTAGCCACTCCCGGTCCATTTACAGTACCCATACTAGCAGCACCTTGCACAAACACTCCATTTAAGTGACAGCTAAGGATATCCCTTGGCTGTCATAATCCAGTATGAAGACTCCTGGTTTTACTCTGTTTTGTTTTGTGTATCATCTGCTTGGGGTTTCTCTTTCCCCCTATTCTCATTTGCTCCTACACTGGTATGAAGAGGAGCGGCTTTAAGAAAGAGTAGAAGAAAGACTGTATTCTCACCTGTGTAGTCGGAGAGGAGACTTCTCTCCTAAACACTTTTCACTTTTGTAATATTTATCTTCCGGTGTCCCTCTACTCGTCAGGTCTTTTACCAGGTTGTAGTCCAGTTTATGATTCTTGGGTTTGTAGTTTGATTTCTCCAGCCCACAGTCCACTTCAAGGTCTTTATTTTTATTGGTGTTTTTGAGCTGGGAAGCTGGAATGAGATTGTCCTTCTGGAAGTCAGAAAGGTTGTTCATTGTCTCCAACTCCTGCTCTGGGTGCATCCTCATCTGCCTGATGACCATTGCTATCATGCAGAACAGTATGAGCAAAGCCACCAGACCCACCCCCATAGATATAGCAATCCAGGGGACTGGTTTAGGAGGAAGTGTAACGGGCACTGAATAAACTGGCAATTCGCAGCGGTTGCCCATGAAGCCAGAAGGACAGTAGCAGACAAAGTTGGCACTATAAAGTCCACTGTAGCATGTGCCTCCATTCTCACACGGCCCAGAAGCACATTCATCTCTGGTTTTGATGTCACAGTTCCTGCCACTGTAGCCTGGCAAACATGTGCAGGTGTAATCGTTGATCAGGTCATGACAAGTTCCCCCATTGGAACATGGGTTTCTGGCACAATCATTGATGTTTATCTCACATTTCTGACCAGAGAAACCAGCCCGACAACGACACACACGAATCTGCCCAAGGTAAAAGCAACTACCATCTGAGGAAAAAACAGAAAATAAAAATTAGTCTGCAATGGACTTCATTTGGAAATCTAAACCTCTTCTTGGTCAGCATTTTATACTACCTCAAGAAGAGGGAAGTTATTTTATAAAACAACTGCACATCTAAAAGTCCATTCTATTTTCTCTAATTGTATCATGATGCCTTAAAATTATGTCCCTTCTAAATATGTAATAATTTAGTTCTGCCCTCTTCCCTATCACATGATAAACCTTGTGCATTGTTTTGTTGCATAGAAAATGCCAGTGAAAGCCTCCACCCCCCCAACCAGCAAGAGACTAAAATTAGGGTAAATGTGGAATACAGTGGGGGAGAGGGACTAATGTACTAGAGGAAGAGTAGAGGTCAGATTGGATTTCTATCACTTCTGCACTGAAAAGCACAAATGAGTCAAGGACGTAAGATTTTTTGATAAAAAGACTCACCATTTGCACAGGGGTTGCTTGTGCACCTGTCTACTTTTTTTTCACAATTTGACCCTGTGAAGCCGAAAGGGCAAACGCAACTGTAGCTGGCCCCTTGTTCTTTTTCCAAGCATGTGCCACCATTAAAGCACGGAGAATCTATACATGTCAAAGCGCTGTGCTCACAGTGGGTGCCATAGTAGCCAGGGGGGCACAGGCAGCGATAACCATTCTCCATATCCTGTAAAACACAATGTTACGCCACTGTTATTTAATGACACCAAATGATAGCTGCTTGCATGCTCATTTTTGGTTGGCAGCAAGTGCTGTTCAGTCCCTTCTCATGCACAGCCTGATGTGGCAAAAGTGACATTTGGAAAGTAAACAACTGCAGGCTGGACTGTGAGGGTTGGAGCTGTGAATCATCTGTACTCAGCGTACAGGAGTAATCATGCAGCTACACACGCAGAGCAGATGTAGTTGTAGGGAGCCTACAGGCAGCTAGACAAAAACACTGCTAACACCACTACTGTCTAATGGGATCCCTGAGGTCCTCCTAGAGCAGAATGGTATGTGTTGTTGACATACACAGCTGTCATCAGGCCATTCATCCTCAGCCTGAGAGCCCTTTTTTATTTTACAGAGGTTTAAGTTGCTTTGGCTTGGGTAAGTCCCACCACTTAGATCATAACTGTTTCTTCATTCAAGTACTGTATGTCCAAGGCCTTGGGAGAAGGGAGGTGGGGTCTTGTGCCATTAGCTTTAATCTAAACATGCAACAGATTACATTTGATATCTATAATCAATCAGTCTTTACCATTCCATCATTGGTAAAGAATCTATCATTGACTGGGTCCGAAAACATGCTGAAACACTAAGCCGCAGGAATCTAAAAGTGCGGGATCCTATTTCACAGAAAGTTTCAGGTGCTTGCCCCCATATTGTCTGACACTACCCTCCCATAGCAAAAAGCAGAAGTTTTCTTTTATTTGCTACTAACATACAGAGTTAGTGCATTTCTCTATGAACTGCGGTTTGAGAAGCTTATTTTTAACAGATCTGCTCTCTCACCAACCTTGGATCTTGCCAAGTTCTCATAATGGCTGCCACAGAAACCTAAGGATCAGTTGACTAGTTCTAATCTAGATGATACATCTCCTCCTGTAACAGACTTCCTCCCGTGACACCTCTCGGAAAGGGTTCAGTATGATAGTCGTGAGCGTCAGTAATGAACCTGTGTCCTATCAAATTCCCATTATGTTGTTACAGAACCATTTCTGAAAAGGTATACTGGGGTTTGCTTCACATAAAGACTTTACATTTAAAATGCCCCTACCGTGCAACTACCGCCATTCCTACAGGGATTGCTGTCACACTCGCTGATCTCATGTTCACAGTCAACACCAGTGAAGCCGGGCTTGCATGCACAGGTGTAGCTGCCCTGGCCAGTGTTCATGCAAGTTGCTCCGTTTTTGCATGGTCTGTGGTGAGTGCAGTAGTTCAGATCTGCAAAGATACCAGGAGTTAGAGAACATAGCTTTGACAGCTGAGAAAAGATACACAAAAAAACCACACCGTAGTCAACAAAAAAGACACAATTTCCAATAAAGCATATCATTTTGCTATCAGCAGGAATACTGGAGATTATTATCCAGGTTATTATCAGTAATAATCAGATGTCTCAGATTATCAGTGATTTTAGATATTTCTCCATATCCATCACTGTAATACATGAGCTCTGAATTTTGAGAGAGCTGGCAAAAATTAAACTTTCCTAGTGCTTTGCTATACCCTCTCTCTTTTGTGGACTTAAAACCATTAGCTGCAATGGGATTTAGGTGCCAAATTGGAAAAGTTACTTCATAAGTGTGTGTTCTCTGGAAGATATGCCACAGCACTATAGATAATTTGTGTATAACATGTCGCATACTAAAACAGTGAGCCCCACCTTTAAAAGGTCTGTGCGCTGATGCACATTCTGGAGAGGCACAGAGGAAAAAAAAAAGATGTTTTGGCTTGGAGATTTAAACAAACACTAGAAAACTTTTATTGTTTATTTATCATATTTTCCTTTTATGGATGTTAGTACATTAAACTGTCAAATGCCCTGCCAAGCTCGACAGTTTTCTTTTTTTTTTTCCTCCTTTAAATTTGAGACAGAGGTTAAGCACAAAAGTTCATAGGACATAAGTAGAAAAACTTTATTATCTCTATAAATACCATAGAGTAATTGGAAGACAACTGGTTAATAAATAACTACAAGCAGAAAAAAAATCTGCAACTTTACTTTTCCTGCTTAATTCAGACTTTGCCATCTTAATCCTATAACTGTCCTGAAAACACTTAGCCTGCTTTGAGCACTTAATGATCTCAGTGCCAGCAGTGCATATATGGCCTTGAGGACATGACTGCTCAGCTGGCTATGGTTCAGTGATTCAGTGGGTTGAATAGGTGGAAGTGGTCTGGTGTACCTTAAAATGGAACCTGTACTTTTCATTCTTGCTTATATGATTTTTCTCTCATGCTCCAGACTTATCACATGAGTTAACTTCCTTGTATGCAAAATAAGGAAGGCCCAAATGATGGTGTTTACTGCTGCTAGAAACTGTTTAGTAAATTTTTACAGTTGTACAGGGAATAAGTTAAACTTAGCTTGAGCAGGCAGAAAACTCGCCTGTTCAACACTCATCCAGATTGTTAGGTATTTTTCCAAGGCAAAGACTTCTTTTGCAAGAGAAAAACTGCACCTACCAAAAAGGTTTCCTTGTTTTCTAACAAAATTACTACAACTACAAGAATTGTATCTGAGGCAGCAGTGGCACAAAATGATGTCTATGAACGTGTACCTTGTGGAAATTTAATTCTAGATCCAATGGGTCAGATTCCTTAGTACAGTACTGACGAGTACCCAGGCCAGATATGTAAGTGCAACCTCCAGAACTAACCTTGATCACAGAAGAGGCCACCCCATCCTTCATCACATATGCACTGCCATTGTGTTTTACAAGTCCCGTGACGGCAGCCTATATGGGGTATGCATTCATCACAGTAGCGGCCTTGCCAACCAGGGCGGCAGCTAGAAGAAAAGTCAAATTAAAACATTAATGACATGGAGAAGAGTTTAAGTTTCTATTGCAAGGAGACATTTTAACTGATGTTCACATTGCAATTGCCATCTACTCACATGCACTCTCCAGGCTTGTTGCAATATCCATTCTGTTCAGTACATCCGGCCAGACAGATGGCTGGAAAGAGAACATAAAAAAGCATAAATGTTTAAGTAAATACACATGGCACTGCAGAACACACTTCTAAAGGATAAATGCCAGCTTTAAAGAAACATTTTGAAAAAACAGTTTTGCACTTTCAAAGCTTTGTTTCAAAACTTCTTGGTACGGGGAGTTCTGGAGCAGGAGGAAGTGAACGAGGAGAGCCAACACTTGACAAATTGTCCTTTAGTTTTTCTGTTTATGCAACAAACATGAACTCTTGCAAGAAAAGGAGCAAGAGAAGGCGGCTTTGGCTAGTGCTAGTGAAAGACTGAGTAAACCCAACGGGATCCTGAGCTCAGAGTAAAGATTCCCGCTATTACACCACAACACCTGCCTCATATACTCTGGCAGCAGGAATGGTGGAAGCATGTGTGTGAGCAAGCTGCTAGCCTTTTACCTTGGAATACTGCTATTTAGGGCTATCAGCCAAGACTGCCTTCCCTGCTAGCTCGCTCTTTGCTGTTAAGGCTAGCAGAGGTGCAGCAGAGACTTGGTGGTTGCAGCCAAAGAGGGCAAAGTCCTCAGCGCACAACTTTGTCTCTCCAGGCAGGGAGTGGAGAGGTAGGCGTGAAAACATGTCCCGGGAGATGGGAGGCCTCTGTGAGCTTTCCAGCCCCGCCGGACGCCCGCGGTGCTGCCCGTCCCGCCCCGCTCCCCGCGGTGGGTACTCACGGTCGGTGCAGTACTCGCCGGCCCAGCCGGGCAGGCAGGCCAGGCTGCCGTCCGCCGCGCACACGTAGTGCCCGAACCGGTCGTCGCGGCGCTTGCAGAGGCGGGAGCAGCTCTCGCCGTAGTAGTTCTCGCTGCAGACCACGCGGTAGGAGTAGCGCAGCTGGGTCAGTGGGCCCTGGTGCACGTCCTGCGACCAGTCCTCGCCCACCGACAGCGACCGCTGGATCGACACCTGGCTGATGAGCCACTCCTCCGGGGGCGGCCGGGAGCCTGCGGGAGAGCGGGTGCGGGTCAGTGACTGCGGCCGCCTGCAGTGCCCCGCGCCGCGGAGACCGCCCCGAACCACCCCGCCGCTCCCGGGGTACTCCGCTCGCACGTGTATATACATATATATATATACATATATATATATATTCATACATACATATACAAAGGCACGCGTGTGGCTATGAATGCATGGAAGGGTACGAAAAGGTGGGCACCGGGGTGTGCAAACCCCAGCCGAGGGGGCTCAGCCGAGGGGCCTGTGAAAGCGAGGGCTGCTGTGAAATATCCTTTTCCTCTCCGCTCAGAAAAACATCCCAAAGCCATTATTCCTTTCCAAAGGGCGGAATTCGAGCAAGGTGTAAAATACAGGAAAAGGCGGCCGGGGCTCGCTGGCAAGCTCCCGGCTTTCTCACCGCAGCCTGCCTCGCTTTCCCACGCCAAAAATAAACCGGAGGAAACGCAATTGTGTTGGAGATTAGGCTGGGGCAGAATCAAAGCGGCCCCTGATGGATATCGTTGGGGGACCGGCTCCTGATGGTGGGATAAAGCCAGCCGTGGAGTTATAGTATAAACAGCTGAGCCGGGGGGGGCGTTTCGGGATGGGGGGGGTGGACGGGCACTCGGGACGGGGCCCAGCGGCGCTCCCGCCGCGCGAGCTCCCCCTGCCGGCGGCGCGCGGCAATATTCACCTTCCGGCAGGTAGTTGGCAGGCGCGTGCCAGGCCTGGATGATCAGGGAGAAGGTTCCCTGCGGGAAAGAAACCAGCGTCAGCCCCGCACCCCACCGCACCCCCGCACCCCACCCCTGCCCTGCCCCGCATTTGTGGGGTCCCGCATTTGTGCTCTCTCCCCACGACTACACGCTTCCCTCCTTTAGACCACGGATACACATCCCCACCTTCAACCCACCCCACCCCCCCAGCCACTTCACTTATTTCACTTAATAACATTGATTATCCCAAGTGCTTCTGGTCTGGATGAGTTTTTTCATCGCTCATTTTCCCCCCCCTTTTTTTTTAAAGGAAGTTCTGGAAGTAAGTCTAAAGGCGAAAGTAGTTTGTTTACATTACAGGTTATGAGCGCGCCGCGGTTAGCCTGCTCTTGCCACCCTCCTGTCCCACCACCGCAATCGGGTTTAAAGCAGAATCTCACCGGCCACGTGAAGTTAAAGGGCAGCTTAATGGGGCTGTCAAATCTCTCTGTATCCTTGATGCTGAAGGAGTTTATTCCCAGAACCGGGGTGATGATGCTGCCGAAAGTGCAGGAACCCGGGGAGACCACTGCCTGAAAATGCTTCAAACAAACGCGAAAGAAGGTCCTGCAGTGGGGGGAGCAGGGCTTCCCGCTGGCCAGAGACCCGTGGCTATTCACGAATTCGTGCAGCTCCAGCTGGAAGACGCCAGAGCCGGACACCCTCTGCACAAAGGGGAGACACACAAAACAGCCAAATCAGACCTTACCCGGCTTTGCCATGCAAACTTGCTTTCATCACCCACTTTACATTTCGCGAACCCTTTTTTTTTTTCGATGTGCGATTACCTGCTGCAAAATCGTTAACAGAAACGTCAAGCCAAAGATGCGCAAGGCTGTCATCCTTGTGTTATTCGAGGTTTCAGTTCTTAGTGGGTTTAGTTTTCCTTCTGTATTCCTCAAATGGTCCAAGCAAGTGCTTTCTCGGTCGAGGGAGAAAAGAGAGGCGTCACGGCGATTCTCCTGGAGCAACCTGCTTTTCAAAATATTCCCCGAGCGCGAGCAGAAATCGGAAGATAAAATCCAGGTGTCGATCCGTTCCCTTCTGGGAATTAATCCTGCAGCCAGCCGCCGACCTCTGATCGCTGTCGTCGCCTTTATAAACTCCAGAGTCGGGTGGGTTTGGTGAGAGACGCGGAGGGGAGTGCTTAGTGTGGAACCGCTCCTCCTTTAACCGGTGCTAACAGCGCTCAGTAAATGGAAAACTTGCTTGGCTTCGAGCTGTTTATATAGTTGCCTCGCATCCTCACAAGCTCATTATGTAAACTGTCAGTCAGACTCACGGGCGATCCCTCCCCTTTTCCATCTTTCCCTTCTGGAAAAAAAGAACCAAATGTTGCGGAGAGCCCTCATATCCCGAATTAATACCCTGCTGCTGCCGCCGCCGCCGCCGCCGCCGCTGCCGCGCTGCCCGCCGAGGAGCCGAGCTGATTACGAACAAGCCGAGCATCTGTTGAGATATTTACGGCGCTCACACTGGGAGAAAGAGTTCCCTCGAAAATCAGACGCCTCTCCACAGGGCAGCCCTCTACGGCGGCCGAACAATAGAGAATGAAATGTTTTAAAACCACGCTTGTTAGTTAGTTAGTTAGTTTGTTTGTTGCCCCCATCTCCACGCGTGTCCCCCTCCCCCGGCCGTTCCTCGGGGCGGCGGGACGGGGCGGCGCGGCTCCCTGCAGCCGCGGCCGGGCCGGCAGGCAGGAGCTGCCCTGCCCGCCGAGGGCTGGCCCCGACTAGAAAGCAAAAGTAAAACGGTGCTTGCCAGGCAGGCGGGCACCGGCACGGCCTCGCCGCCGCCCCCGGGGCGCAGCTCCCGGCTCCGAGGGCGCCCGTGCCGCAGGCCGGCCCGGCCTCATTCCTGACACCGGATAACGGAGCCTACCGAGGAAGGGGGCGAGCGGGACGAGTGACGGCAGGGAGGCGGGCACGGCGGGGATCGGCAGGCGCTCGGTCGCCCTTCCGAAATCGGTGGCGAACGAGCGCTCCAGCGAGGTGGCCGGGGTTGACAGCAGGGACCGAGCTGAGTTTTCCCGGGGCTGCCCCGGCTCCCAAAAACATGGGCAAGGGGTAGACTCGGGCGCCTGCAGGCAAGCGGGGCGGGAGCGGGAGCGGGACCGCGGGCCGTGTCTGGCCGCCTGGCCGCGGCCGGGTTGCGGTCTGGCGTGTGCCATAAAGCCCTTGGCCTGATTGCAGCGTGCGCTTATTGTTGGGTCGCGTGTCCCTCATTAAAGCCAAGCACAGAGAAGGCCTTTCATGTGGCTTTTTATTTCAGCTTGTTAAATGGATGGGAGGCCGGAGGGGGGAGGGAGAGATAAACCCTCAGCTGTATGGTAATGAGGTCTTGCCACCTTTCTGCCAGCGCCCGGCGCGCCAGGCTGCGGGTCTCCGCGGCGTGGGTCACCTGGGGAGCAACGCGGGGCGTAGCGCGCTGCCGCTCCCCTTCTGCCCCTCTGCTCTCCCAAAGGGTCTGTCCTCGCGTCGTTACCTCCCCACCTTGAGCTGTTTTGGGGGGGATTAGGAAAGCCGGGGATCTGGCTCGTTTGGAGGCGAGGCATCACGGGGAGAGCACACCCCAGTCAAACTTCCCAGGCCGTACTGCTCCCTCGTGCGTTTAAAGCGGCCGCTCTCTCTGGAAACCTGCTTCGTCCCAGGATGTGGTTAGGGCCCAAACGCCCGGGGTATCACCAGGAGGGCACGACACGGCTTCGTGGAAAATAGCCAAGCTTTCTGCGGGGGAAAGCCACGGGCACCGCCGCCGTGGACTGGTTTGGGGAGGAGACCAGGCTAGGAATCGGGGTCGCCTCCAAAAGGGGATTAAAACTTCTCCCGGTCCCCACTGCGCCTGTAAAAGCCGGAGCCGGGGGAGCACAAACTCTGGCAATGTCGAGGGGCTTCACTCGGGGCCGGGCACCATGGGTTTGGCTCCGTCTGGAGTAGCTGGGCTGTCGCCTCGGGTACCTGTTTGTGCGGACGGGAACCGTGTCCGTGGTGAAGATAAACCGCAAGGCAGAGGCACAGGCGAGGATCTCTTTTGTCTCTGCCTCGTAAACAAGTGGGAAGGAGGAATGTGTCGCCGCTGATGAACTCGGAATTTTACAGCGATCCACCCGGCCAGATCCCGGCTTTACCAGCAGCAGCGTCAACTGTCAAAATCAAATCTGATGCTAATAGCTTCGGTACTAAATAAAATGAGAGGCCAGATAACATCAGTGCTTGATAAATGGTAATG
Source organism: Lepidothrix coronata (assembly GCF_001604755.1). Taxonomy (NCBI): domain Eukaryota; kingdom Metazoa; phylum Chordata; class Aves; order Passeriformes; family Pipridae; genus Lepidothrix; species Lepidothrix coronata. The sequence goes on from NW_016690181.1 coordinate 2,667,268, forward strand.
AGTGTCTAACCTAGGGGAACAGAAGGGCTGTGGGGCTCTTTAATTCAGTATTGAAAGGCTAGCTGGGTACTGCAGGCTCTAGCAGATGTTAGTATGTGTGTGTTTTGATTTTTGACTTGTATTGGACGTTTATTAGGCTAACCAGAGCCACCCCACGCATGGCCACTTGGTCCAGGCACCATCTGGCACAAGCAGGGCGGCGTGCAAGAATAGGGCCTTGCTTTGGTGTTGAGGATCCACAGGCAGCATCTACCATATGGACCCGGAGCTAATGTAGGTTAAAGCAAGACAAGCTGATCTCTGCTTTTCACAGCTCTGCCAAACCTCTCTGCCATCCTGGCGGTGTGCACCTTGGCAGCTGGAGAAGAGCTCTCACCTCTGCCTTCCCCCAAACCTGACAAGAGGCGTGTAAGCCCCCCAAGCACTCCCCAGCCCGTTCAGCTGCCTTTGGATGGCCACTGCTTTTCGAGACAAGCTTTGCACCAGCTTTGCTTGTTGCCGGCAGGAGCAGAAGTTGCTCCAGCTCCCCACGTGCTGTCGTCCCGCAAAACAAATATTTTCAGAAGCTCGAGAGAGTGGGGCAAAACAGACATAAAATCCTCCTCGATAGTCCAGACCATTATTCTGATTGCAGCTATAAAAAGAGTCCATAATAAAATAATAAAATAATAACCGGGGAATATAATAAACCACCTGCTGCATGTTGACACACACGCACAGGGAGTTCAGAAAAAAAAAAAAGTTGCATTAATAGTATCAAACAGGTGAGCCTGAAAGTCGGCCGAGAGCAGATTAGAAGTGCAAGTCTTGCAAACTCTTTCCTGTGCCCAACACGCCATCCTGGTTTCTTGGAGAGGCACAGCGCATCCACCTTGTCCAAGATCCTCGGCTCAGTTGAGGGGCGCTTGTCCCCGGGACGGGGGGTAAGCCCGCAGAGTCCCCGGCTTTTCCAAGGGGCGGCAGCGGGGTGCCCGCAGTCCCTGTCGGGATGCTAGGCACTGATCGGACCGGACCTGCCCAGTGGTCGCCGTCTCCCCGTCCTTTCCACCCTGCTACGTCTCTCTCCTGCTCACTTACTCGAGGTCAGGGCTCTTCCCCCCCCCTCCCCCCTCTTTCGCGCCTCATTTGCTGCCGGTTTATCTGCAGGCTGGCCCGGCTCAGCATACGCGTGGCCGGGCCAAACGCATCTCGCTAACGAGACAACGTTAATTAATTCCGGGCGGGTGAAAGTTGCCAGCCTGCCCAAGCCATCCCTCCCCCCAAACCCTCGTGCCAGGCTGCCCTCCTCCGCTCCCGGGATGTGCCCGAGCTCCCCCACGGCCGCCCGTGTCCTGCTGCTCTCAGGCTGCCAGACCCCAGGAAAGGATATCGCCCAAACTGTCCCAGTCAGGAGCAACTGCATCGCACCTCCCGCCATCAGCCCCACCTTTCCCTCTTTCTGAAGGCTCTGTGCTTTCTAAGAATCTGCCCACCAGACCCACGGCCGTAAGCGGCTCCCGTGAGCTTTCTACGTGGCTTCTGCAGGGCTGCTTTTAAAGTCCTGCAGTTACGGAGCACCCGTACCTGCGGCTAGGGCAGGACCTGTCTGATGCTCCGGCTGCACCGTCGTGCCACCCGGGGTTTTTGGAAGGGGACACGTCCGAGCTGTCCCAGCATTTCCTGTGTCCCAAGTGTCCCAGGCTGTCCCCTAAGGCAGCACGAAGCCGCAACCAGGCTGGCAGGGCTTCTCGGCCGGATCAAGCTTGGGTGGGGGCGTCCTGCGTCTTCGCCATTCCCGTAACCTGGGGGACGAACCTCTGGCCATTCCCTGTGCCGGGGAGCGGTGCGGATGCCCGAGGGGCACGGCTGCTCACGCCCCTCCCCTGCCCTCAGCGCCAGCCGCTGCTCACCCGCCTCCCCTTCTTCGCGGGGCGCGGAGAGGGGGGAGCAGCGCACTAGCGCCTTCGAGCCCTGCAGTCGCCTTTCCCCGGGAGCCGAACTCTTTTCCTCCCAGGGCTGTTGGCTGCGGGGCACCCAGAAACCCCTCGAAACTCCAGAGCCCTGCGGGCTGCCCCGCACTTGGTCAAATTTATCGTAGCGTTTTTGTCGGTCAGTGCAGCATCCCCAGCAGCTGTACGAGTGCGGTATTTTATTATGCAGCTTGTGCGCCTTTCTCGGGAGCGTTCCTGCTTTCTGGCTCTGCCGTTTGTTTCGGGGCTGGCCTCGCTGGTCGCCTTTTTGATCCCTCAGTCAGAGACTCGCCCATTTATTCAGTGCTCGCTAGCTCTTCCATGTGCACAGTCCCACTTTTTAAGTCGGATTCCCCGATGGCTTTAAAACTCCTTAGCTAGAAAGTTGCGCATCGATTCAGCGCTGGCACACGCCGAGAGCCTCTAAGAAAAAAGAGAAAGAGAAAAAAAAGAGAGAAAAGAAGAGAAAAAAAATCTCCCTTGCTTGTTTTGTTTCTGCCTAAATGCCCGTAGCGTGGAGCATCCCTCCAGGGAGCGCCGCTCCGAGGGGTGTTAATGTGGTCGATTTGGGGTACAAATGTTTGGAAATGTTTCCCGATTCGCACAGAAGGAGGGGGGATTTGCAAACTGTTGCTGCCACATGGCCCCTCCAGCCTGCCCATTCTCATTGTAATGAGGCCGGCGCGTGCCTCATCTGCCGCGGGGCGCTGCCACGGGCCGCCCGGACACGCCGCGCCGCAACTGGGGCGGGCGGCACCGCCACGCAGCGCCCGCACCGCGCGGGGCCGGGGCCGGGGCCGGGGGAGCCGGGGCAGCCGCCGCCGCCGGACCCGGGCCGGGCTGCGCTCCCCTCGGCCCGCTCACCCCGAGCCGCCCCGCGCTCAGTGCGTGAAAAAAAGCACATTTCTGTTAAAGGCTGTAACGATCACTATTGAGTCTCTCGCTACAAATCGATGGCTTCTTTTCCATACAAATGCCTGCTTATGCCTTTATGTTCTCCATCTGTTTGTAGCTAACACCTGCCATTCAATAAATCGATTTGGCCATTTAATGTAACAGCTTCCCGGGACATTTTTTCATGCCAGATGCCACAGCAGCTCCAAACCTCTACCCTAGCCCAGCGCCCCACCAGCACAGCCGCCCAGCCTGGGGCTGCGCCTTGGCAGAAACCTGCTGCCGGGGTGTGGAGCAGAGCTGAAAAGTAAAGCAAACATTAAAAAGTGCCTTATTTAAAGAAAAATATTTTTAACACTAACCCCACAGATTTCACCTTCTTTTTTAACACTCTGATTTCTGTACTCCTGGGACGTGGTGTCTGGTCCTGGCTGCCAGTGGCAGGTGTGCAGGTGGTGCTACAATTCCTGTGGGCCACAGGCATCAGGGTGGTTTGTGACATTTTTGGCTCCCTTCTATTTTACTCACAAACAGGCACTTCACATGTGTTGGGAGATTTCGAGTTTTAAGGACACAAAGACACTCTGCCTGCAGTTTATCACGCCATGGGATGGGGCAAGCTACCTGCAAGGAACCTGTGGGATGGGAGGCCCCAACATTACACTTGTTTCGGGGTGGCAGCCATCTTTGAGAGGCCACTTTGATGGGCATCAGGGCTGGGCCCCCCAGCCTCTGAGCTGCAGCAATGCTGCAGGAAGAGCAAGGGAAGATGAGTGCTCACTTGTGTGCTGCTCTGCCCCATGCCGTGGCAAATATTGGGTTTCCCTTTGGCTGCCCCAAAACATGCTCTGTGCTAAGATGAGCAGAGAGAGAAAGGTAGATCTCTCTAAATGTCACATCTTAGGTCTCAGGGAAGGGAAAACAGCATCACTAGGGATACGAGAAAGTGATATAATACATGGGGAAGTTATGGGGCTGTGTCCTCATGGAGCAGCTCTGCGCTGGCTGAGTTCCTCCAGAGGAGGTGATTTCAGTACTGCTGGGATTTTGTTTGACTGCATTTGTGGTATAATTCATTTGGCCTAGAGCTTTTGAAAGGTGCCTTTGCTTTAAATTTGAATAAATACATAAAATTAAATGTAATACAAAAAATAGTTATAGATATGCACATATTTCAGCTATGCGGGTCTGTTTCTTTATTAATTAGTTCAGTGCAGGCCATGGAAACCATTTGTAAATGCACATAACTGTAAAAGCCTAATTTGCTTTGAAAATCAGAGAGAAAGTCATGCAGTCGTTTGGCACTTTTACCTGAGATAGCTGGATAAAAATGGGATTTCTCATAAAAAGCACCCCTGGAAGCTATGGTTGGAGCTGAGAGTAGTTATCTGGGAGATAACTGAATCTTTCTCTTTAAGTCTGAGAGTTGTGGGTGAGATTGGCAGGGGAGAGTTGGAGGGGATGGAGATTTCTCACTTAGAGCAGAGGTTCCCATATTTTGTTTCATATACAACTCATGTATGGATCAACATTCACGGATGGGACACTGGCCTGAAGCAGCATAACAAAACAAGTGCAGGCTGGCTTCTTAAAGGGGAAAAATTTCCTTTGCAGGCTTCATAGTAAGTGTCCCATGGGCCAGGCTTTGGGAACTCCTGCATCAGAAGGTCTGTGTCTTCAAACAGATGGCTGGGCAGCTCTTGGCTACTTAGAATATGTTTGGGTCTATATTATATAGCACTGAGTAAAGAGATCTGTCACAGAAAAACCATAAAAGGCAGTTTTAACCCTTCCCCTGGGGAGTGGCATGGATCCACGCTCTGCCTGTTTTACCAGTCTCTCCTCTCCCGTCCCCCATACTGAGCCCACGGGATGTTTGGTTGGGGCCCAGCATTGTGGCACTCTCTTTAGACAGTCAGAGGAAGAAGCCTCAGACCTCTGGCATGTGAGAGTTGGCAGAGCAAATCCCAGAGTACGGCCTCAGTGCATCCACTGTGCATCTTGTCCCAGATGACAGAGGAGAGAGTGGAACAGAGTTGGGAAGCACTTCTGGAGTGGCCAGAGGTGCATGGCATCCAACCCTGCACCCAACAGAGGTTGATAACATGCCATCACCCCAGTGGTATCTACGTGCTTGGGGCTGGTCCGCTGTAGCAGGGATTGTCCTGCCATCAGGCATGGTGGCTGCACCAGGTTCTTGCTGAGCTCTTCTGCTTTCCTCACTCTTTTGGTAGTCTGGCATTGGGTAGAAGCTGTTAAATGCCCTGAACTGAATTTCTGGAGAGATATGGAGGCCAGCACTGGCAGGAGAGAGTCTGTGGGACTCAGTGGAGTTGCACCTGCTTATGCACCAGGATAAGCTGCAGCAAGGCAGCAGCAGCAGCAAGCTTCTCAGAGCTGCACTCTAGTAAAAGTTAAGGGTATTTAAAATACAGCTGGCCACTTAAGTAAGAAAATCTACTTTAAAATCCCTTCAATGAAGGTAAAACTTGCTAATGACTGGAGAGAAAGACCATTCTGACTTCTTATACATAGCATTTATATTTATTTCTAGTAAAGAAAGATTTTAAACAGGACCAGCTGCTTCCACAGCCAATCAAAAGCAATCCTAGATTGTCCAGATGGAGTCACTCAAGACAGAGACATGAAAAAGGGCTGCCACCGGCTCCAGGATTTCTGGGTTTGTCCTATTTTAAGAAGATCTCACATCCTGCAAACACTGCTTATGGGAAATGATTGGGTGCAGAAATCCTAGTGGGAGCCCATGAGGCAGCCTCATGTGGAGATGTGGTGATGTGGCATGCTGACATTTTGGCATAACATGGTTATGATTGTATGTTAGCATCAGCCCTCCAAGGGGAAAGTAAATATGTGACATATTGTTCAGGGAAACAAAACAAACCAGACAATGAGGTCCTGTGCCCAGTGACTGATGTAGCCTCTGCAGGCCCATGCAAAACCTCTATTCCTTTGTGATCTGGGGATGCCGGGAAAACGAGTGCATCAGGGTATCCAATACCCATCCCTGGACCATCCAGCCCTCCTCGCTTTTTGTCTTTGTGTGCGGCCATGCAGGGAGCAAACACAGAGCACCCGCTGAGTTTCTATTGTTTCTCCTGTCTAATGGCCCTACTTAGCCACGGAGGAGTGGGATGGATTTGGGCCTTGCAGCACATTGTTCTTGGGGTTCAAAAGAATACTTAAGCCAGAGCAGTAGTTAGTATGACAATGGAATAGAAATGAACATTCACTCCAGTGATTGTGGATGGCACAGAGGCTTAGATAATGGGACAAGGGAGAAGAAAATTAATGAATCTGTCTGTTTGTCTGTTGGCAAATCAGCATAAATATCTTGTCAGTAATATTTGACAGCAGATCTAGTTGGCTGGTAAGAGCCCGGTTTGCCCAGGATCTCAGATGTATTCTTTAAATCGAAAGTTTCATCAGGTAATTTAGCAGGCTGAAAAAAGCTAGTATTTGACCACATAGTGAGCCCCAAATGGACAAGCAATAAACACTTCATTCGTGTGTTAAATGGTGTAAACCAGTGATACACTGAGTGCATGGGTACCCACTCCTTCCTTCCTCTCTGTGCCCATGGATGGTCAGAGATGCTCCTTTGCAGCCACACACGAGCCTTTCTTCAGCTGAGCAACTGTGAGGACTTCCTGTGAGCCTATTTAGTGCTCTTATAGCCTTATAGTGCTCTTATGCTCTTATAAGGGCTGTGCTGCCACCCTTAGCCAGCTGGGAGGGATCAAGAAGTCTTCTGTCACCAGCCCTTTGTCAGAGGCTGCTTAAGGGTGGCAACCACTGAAGTCTCTCTAGGTGACAAGATCATCTGTGAGAAGGCAGATAGCAGCATCCATCCCATCCTGAAGGGAATGAAGCTGTCATGATGGAGCAATTAAACAGTTGGGTAAGGCTGACATACTGTTTTGTTTAAAAGCCTGAGGTGAGGCATGGGTCCATTCTGTGTAGTTCTTCTTGTTCGTGCACACACAAATGCTGTGTGGAAAACCCTTCTCAGAACTCAGGATGGGATTTTTCTCATCTTACTTTAGCCTTTTAATAGGTATATAGGCTACGTTAATTATCCACATTTCCTCTTGAGTCAACACTGAGAGATAGGATCATATCACTCATTCTGGGAGGGGACTCTGAGATAGACAGGATGAATAATCATCTGCAGAAACCCTGCTTTCTCCATTGACTCCAGAGGAACCTGCATGACTAGATCAGGTGAGACCCCTAATTTTTAGAAAGCTAAAGAAAAGTGAGATTGATCCCTTCCTTAGTACACCAGTAGAGCAGGGATGATGTCATCTGCCCTAATGCACAACAGCTCAGGTGCCATCTGAGCATCAGCCACTGGCCAGTGCTTGGAATATCTGGCCAAGATTAGGATCAGGGTTGTCTCAGCTCTGGCAAGAGCACAATCCTTACGACAAAACTTGCAGAACTAGGTGTAAGGTGTAAATAAATACAGTTTCATGGACTGCTTGCATGTTGGCACTACTTCCATTGAAACTTGCCTTATGTGACAGTAGGACACCTGAGTAAAAGGCATTGTTACAACCTGATAAGGGTGCGAGCTGGGATATCTGGATTAAGCAAGGGATCTATACCACAATCATGATGCTGAATGGATTAATTGGTAAAATCAGGTTGTGCACTGTGGATTAGATTTTGACCACCCTTTCAACTTTGGGGTCAGAGGAGTCTAATGCAGGATTCTGTTTTAGGCCCATTCCTAACAAAATCTGGAGCATTCAGTAAGAGTAGAGGAAGGAATGATTCAAATGACATATACTACAACTAATTAACTCTTTGTAGGTTACAAAGCATTTCTATCTTATTGTTTATACATTGGGAATGCTCCAAAACAGATAACACAATGAATCAATAGCTTTTAAAATATATCTGGGTTTTATTACTTCATTAGGGGATCTCATAGTTAACTCTTGAATAATCAGCTTAAAAGCAGAAGGCAGATTTTCTGGCATACGGTTTTACATGGATGTTTTGCTGGTCAAATGCCAAGATATATAACAATTTAGATTTCCAGTGTGTTTATTATCTAGTATCTAGCAGAGGCATTAGCCTTCAGTGTTGAATCATTGAAAGGCAGCTCAAGTCTTTGGATAATATCACCAAGCTGGGATTCTTTAGCTTGTATACTGGGAAACATTTTTATTCTGTTTATGATAAATTGTCCAGTGAAGGCACTGTACATAGTATATTGTACAATATATCTTATTTTGGTGCCTGCTTGTTTTCCTGCTTAAGAGTTTTGGCCACATTTTCATGTTTGGTTCATTTCATTCTTGCAGCAGACCCCCTGTGGACGAGTGCTGCTTCTCATCTCATTTTAGAAACAATTCACAGCTGATTAATTTCTGTTAACTCTTCAAATTGATGAAAACATCAAGCATTCATTTGCAAGTACTAATTCCAGCCTCAAAGTATTCCTAGATGTAGCTTTTTTTACTAAGCTTCTTCTTAGTAATTTCCTATTTCTTCTTCCATCAGAAATGGTATCTGGAACAGGAGGATAGTCTATGTCCTATTGCCCTGAATTTTAACCACCATGATATCTGTTTTTTCTCAGATCGAGTCTATATGACAGGGCAGAAAAATTGCCAGGGACAACTTCCCTTACATTAGCTCTCCAGCAGTGACTGCCGCCATTGGAGGTCTAGCAGGGAAGCAGTGACAGAAGATGCTGAAGATAAAAGTCTGGCAGGGTATGACTGCTAGTCCAAATTCTGCTTGCTCCCTCCTGCCTGCTTTTCTTGCCTGGGGAGAACCTAGTTCACTGTACACTTAGGGTGGGTGGCACAGGAGCCATATAATCCCAGAAAATATCCTCTGTGATGGACCTGCATAGGGTGGAAAAATGGTTAAAGATAGGAAATATATTTGCCTGCTATTGTACTTCTGTGGTTCTCATGAGGCTCTTAATGAAGGTGGCATCACCTGAGGCAAGGCAGCCCTGCCAGGAAGCTCTTCCTAAACCCAGAGGCAGGTGTTCCATGTGATGGAAAACACCACACTGACCTGAACTCTGTTGTTAGCCAGCACTGTAGTAGGATAATAGTGGTGAATTGGAGAGAGATAGGCTGTGTGACGGGAAAGACACTTATCCTTGGTCTGTTGCTGGTACAGTTTTGCTAGGAGTTTGCAGCTGAGGCCAGAGATTGTGGGATGTTCTGGATGTTTAAAGAGAGAATAAGCACTGGATAGGTAAGGTGATGTTACCCGGAAAGATCTCAGCATAAAAAATGAAGGAAAGCTGAAAAACGACATAAGAAAATAGGAAAAGGAGAAAAAGTATGGAGGTAACTTCTTTGTATGATGTGGAGAAGGAGGTGGGACAGAGGGCAGGTGACTGGATTTCAAGAGTTGCCCAGGAAGTCTGCTTTAGCTCACAAACCTATGATACCCTAGACATGGGTGTATCTGCTCTTCTGAAGGCAACCATTTGGGAAAAAAATAACCAAAAACTGCATGCTTCTACTGTGCATTGGTTGGCATCAGTTCTCAGAACAGGTTCTTAGTTCTGACTTGTTCTCTTCTTATTAACCAGACTGGCAAACTGATGAAATCGAGCTTGATTCTACTCACGTTACTTTCATTCATGTTACACAGTCATTCAGAAGCAGCCAGCAAGAGTGATTAGAAAATTCACAGAAATCACCACAGTCTGAGTGACTGCAGCCTGGATGAGGAAATACCAACAAAAGCTGCTGTACAAGTACAGTACTTAAGGAATAGGACTTTTCTTAGCAAAACATAGCAATGATCACAGTATGGTTGAGTTTTGTGGTGTATCAACATGAAAGTGGTTTCAATTCACTCCTAAAATAACAGAGATTGCAAGTTTTATTCCTCAGAAATCTGCTGGAGAGTCAAAGCCTTGTATTGCTGTGGATGCCAAAGCTCCTCTAACAACAGACTCAGTACTGCCATATTTGTAGAATTGCTTTGTGTAGAGCTTAGATAGCCTGAAAATGTGCTGCTCATAATCCTATCAGTGTTAAAAAAATGAAAGGAGCCACCAAATTCTGTGTCAGTGGGTCACAGTTCAGACCAGATTCCTGTGCTGCCCCAAACCAATTTTTCTTGAATTCAGTGCCTCTGGGCGATTTTGGACCTGCAGCATTATAGGCTGATACTCACTCTTACTAATGGATCCGCTACAGCCCAAGCTGCAAAAATGCAAAATATTCTGTGCTGCTCACCTGTTGTGGTTTAACTCCAGCCACTCACTCACTGCCCTGCAGTGGGATGAGGGAGAGAATCAGAAGGGCAAATGAGAGAAAACTGATGGGTTGAGATAAAGACAGTTTGACAGGCAAAGCAAAAAACAAGGGTGCAAACAAAGAAAACAAGGAATTAATTCACTACTTTCCAAGGGCAGGCAGGTGTTCAGCCATCTCCAGGAATGCAGGGCTCCATCACACATAACAGTGACTTGGGAAGATAAATGCCATAATTCCAAATGTCCTCTTTTCTTCTTTCTTCCCCCTCCCCTCTCCCTCACCCCCTACTTTATATGCTGAGCATGATGCCCTAAGGTATGGGATATCCCTTTGGTCAGTTGTGGTCAGTTGTTCCAGCTGTGTCTCCTCCCAACATCTTGTGCACCCCCAGCCCACTGGCTGGTGGGGTGGGGTGAGAAGCAGAGAAAATCTTGACACTGTATAAGCGCTTCTCAGTAGTAGCTAAAACATTCCTGTGTTTTCAGCACAAATCCAAAAAACATCCCCATACTGGTTACTATGAAGAAAATTAACTTTATCCCAGCCAAAACCAGCAGATCATCTAGTTTTCCTTCATGCCAGCATGAAAGGATAGCCAGAAGCATTAGAAAGTTTGTACTACACCCATCAGAAAAGATGCTTGCATGCTTTGTATGTGGATTGGTACCCACTGGCAGTAAAGCAGAAGTCATCCAATTCATTGTATGCAAGACAAGTACTGTGTAGAGGTGACAGTGTCTTTTGGTCACTAATGTTGAGTGGTCACTTGGAGGGAAGCCACAAGTTCCTGAGCCAGCAGGTCCTGCTGGTGATTTTGACAGAGACTGTTGAGTTGCTGATTTTCATTGGTGGTTACCTTTGGGTGTTGTGTTCCAAAAAGTGTCAGGGTTGGATGAGATGTGGAGCTCTCCGTTGCTAAGAGATGGAAGTGAATTTACATTGCTTTGACCTAAAGGTTAGTAAGTAACAGAAGTCACTGCTGTCTAGGAGTCCTTTGCAATTTCGAGTCCTCTGCAATTTCAAGTCCTTGAAATTTGAAGTGCAAGGTTTGTATCTATATTTGGTAAAGTTATGTGGGAATGGTCAGAAGGTACCTGATTCTCCAGAGTTGTCTCCCTCCTGTCCCAATGTACTGCTAAAGTAATGGGAAGAATTCCCTTAGCTGAGCTCAGGGCAGTGTCATCCATCAGAATTTAGATACTATTACTTTTCTCTCCTCCATCTAGGAGGACACACATCTTGCAGTGTTTATGGCTCTGGACTGCCATTTCTTGCTGCTGGGACATCTGCAGAGGGAGAGCATTTGGGTAATAGGGAGCAGAGCAGCACCAAGCAGGCTGTAAGCCTAATTCAAACATACAAATTAGGACCAATGTTTTGCATTGATCAGAGAGGGTTTTCTTTGAAAGACCCAGGTCTCCAGTGGCTGTAAGCGCTGAAAAGTAGTCTGGTGAAGGAAGCTATTTCTGTGAAGATGAGATAACAGGTAATGATTTGTGCCATCACTTTATCAGTAAAGCAGCTCACAAATCAGAGTAAACCAAAGTATGAAAACTCTGGGAGCAATGACTGCTTTGCTCTGGCCATCTCTCTGGAAATCAGGTGTGTGGAAATGTGGGAGTGTGCATGCTAATATTCAAATGAGATTTCTTACTAGACCTATCATTAGTGTTTGTTTCCTCTCTCCCCAAACCAGGGAGTTGCTTAAATAATTTATCAGAGGTTTAGAGATATGTGATGAATTCTGTGAAGTTTGGTTGTGAGCTTGCAGGTAACACCTAACACTGGTTATCTGTCTGTTTTGATGAACTTTCTCTCCAAAAGAATGCAGAGAGCCTCACCACATCGACACCGTGTACATATCCAGTCTGAAAACTCCCTGCTTTACCCAGGACACTACTGGATACTGCATGGTTATAGAAGTCCTTCCCTTGCTCTGTGCACAGGCAGGACCTGAATCCCAGGTGACATTTGATAGCCCCATGTTATGCAGAAGGTGATAACTTCTGCCCACTGAGTCTGTGAAGCTCTCAATAGACCAAACTGTCTCATGCTTGCTGTCATTTTCACACCTTCCTTTGGGAACAAGCAGGTAGAATCTCAGAAGATCTTAGGACAGGACTTGGGGTTAAAACTCAACTGCCTGTAATTCTAATCTGTAATACTGTCATCTTTGGAGCTCTGCACAGGGCTCTGGTCTTTCCATGGCAGGAAAGGGACAGGAAATGGCCATAAAATCTTTGAGGACATGGAGTGATGGCTCCATCCACATCCACCAGCAGTGGAGTGAGGGAATGTCCAAAGACAAGGCTTGAACAATGCAGTTAGTGGCAATATATATGACCTTGGATTGATACAATGAGAAGAGACTGTTTGGTTAGTTCAGTGGCTAAGTAGACAGTAAATGACTGTTTAACTGACATCATATCTTTATTTCTTCTGTCCGTCCAGAAATCTAAATTATAGGAAACCACTTGAATAAACAAGAGCCACCCATTTCTTTGGTGCATTGTCACCCACACACGGTCATGCACTATTAATCTTTACAGCAAGTTCTTTTTCACTCCCCACCTACAAGCCCTGTCATTCAGCTGATTAACGTGGTTTCTTTGAATCCTGGTTGTGGCTTGATACAACTATTTTAATAACAGCTGTAGCTGTAGAGAGCTGCTATTACCTTGAGATTATTGTCCTGATCTTATCATCTTGTGAACCCAAGTCAGAGTTTAACTGAAGTGCAACTTAGAGGAACTGAAAGTAGGCTGTATGCACTCATTTATTGTAAATAAGAAGTTTGCTGAAGAAAGGTGGATTGTCTGTAAGTCAACACCTTTACTTACTTTCCTGGTGTGTCATAGCCTGGTATTTGCCAGACTGTGCAGGAAGGGCTGCATCTTGTTCCTCTTATGATTAAAATGACAGGTAGGGTAGTACTGAAATAGGTACCTCACTTGGCTGTGGTCCTCACCTGTGTGACTGCATGTGGACAGGTTGCAGGAGCTGGATGAGTGTCATGCTATTCTCCAGTCTCTGTGGCCCTGCCTGGAGGCCACTGCAATTCATGTGCTTTGGTGTCTCGGGCTTCCCAGCATTAATCTGGAGCCACTTACCTGAAAATAATCTTGTGAAATAGCCCAATGCATCAGCAGGATTGTACACTCTGTGCCCTGTAACATGGTCCCATAGCCAGAGAAAAGCCACAGTGCACATTTTCTCCAGTCTCAGGTGACAGATAATGCATTCCCCCAGCCAGAAAGGCTGAGTGCTGCTGCCTGATGCATCCTCAGCCCAGACCCATGGTGTAGCTTTTGAGGGTTATGAGCCATTGCATATCAGCTACACATAGAGGGTCATGCTGATGTTTGCTTTGCTGGGAGCACAGAAGTGGTAGATGTGTACAGTGGATCAACGAATGTGTGGTAACATTTTCTGCACTTAGCTCTCCCTCCAAGGAGAAAATTCATGCTTTCCTTTTTTTTTTTTTCAGAGTCGCAGAAACGCAGCTGGCTCAGCCAGGGCCCATCAGAATATGGTTTTGTTGACTGAAGATTATTCATTTAGCAGATTTCCATTGGAGATGCTCGCAAATGTGGGAGTTGCTGGGTTAATCTTCATAGAAGATAGAAAAATTGGCAGCAGAAGGAATTTTTGAAAAAAAACAAAAATTAAGGAAAGAAGCGGGTGTGAAGTAAATTATTTGCAGTAGAGTATTTTCCTTTCCGAGCTAGCAGAGAATGTAAGGGTATTTCCTGGAGACAAGAATGTCACATTTAGAGGTGTCCTTCCTTTGCTAATAGGGAGGTGAAAATCCCTTAACAGTTAAACATTTCCTGCTCAAACATGCCCATTACAGGCAGAAGAGGTTCTGTGATTAGTGTTTACTGGCCCTTTGGGTTTTTGGTTTAGTTCCTACATATATTTAATTTGCCATGAAGAATAAAGTTGCAGTATACCAATGATTAATGAACTTTTTCCAAATTGTGTTATTGTTTCGTTTGTGCCTGAGCCATTCCTGCAAAGAAGGAAACATGAACTAATATAGCGTATTTATTGCAGAGCTCAGAGAATGCTGTGGCCATTGCCAGAGGAGATTCTGTTCATAAACCTACCTGCCTATTGGATTTTTCCACCACAGGGAAAAAAATTTCTAGGTGGCAACTCAATTCAGTGCCTTGCCCTGTTGGTGTCACTTTGAGAACAACTGAGCTTCGTGAGCCCTGAGGAACAGGGTGCACGGCACTGCTCTTGAAGCATCCTGAGGATCTTCATGCTACAGCAAGAGCTTTGGGACCAAAAACTGATGCAAAATTTCTGGAGGCAAAGGGTCAGAAGCTTATGAAATGAAAGCAAATTGGTGGATTTCTGTGATCTGCCAAGTCTGAGCAACTAGATGAGGGCATAGCCTCCTTGAGTCTGATAGACCTGTAGCTGTTTGCTGTCTCTTCATCCCTCGCAACATGATCTGGTTGAAGATGTCCTTGCTCGTTGCAGGGAGGTTGGACTACATGACCTTAAGGCTCCTTTGAACTCAAGATATTCTATGATTTTATATTGCAAGCAGAAACAATGTTTTGCAGTCATTAGAGCAACATTCAGCTTAGAACTGGCTTCAGGACCTGAAGGAAGAGATGCAAGGAGATTCCAGTATAGATGATATACTTATCTGAAGATGGTAGACACATATCTGAAGAGGGAATTTAGATCTTTTGGTTTTCACTGCTGCAGCCAGCTGCTCTTTCTGGTGGGCTTGTGCAAGTCTACTCTCAGCTTATTTTCAAATCTAACTTGCAAAAAAAAGAGCAAAATACTTTTTGTTTTCCTTAACAAGTAGGTTCTGTATGTTCTTAGGTTCCTCATGTCTTGCAGGCATCTGGCTTTGCTAGTACTATGACTCTTGAGACACAGCCTAACGCAACCTGGAATGACACTACTTGAGAAATGTCTCCTACACGAAGTCACCAGCACTCCTGACTCCCGTCTGAGTGAAGAGCATCTGGAGAGAAGTTTTTCCCTTAGACCTGGAAAGTGTAACCCCTGGTGTGATCCTGCCTTGCACTGTGAATGTGACTGTATGTGTCTGTGAGTATGCAGGGGAGCAACACACTCAAAACTTCTGAAGTTGGAGTTGGTGTTGAGCGTATGGAGATCTCATTGAAAATCACCCTTGCAATTTAATGTGTTCAGCAGAGCACTGTACAAACTGCAAAGCTTCTGTCCTGCTGAATGGAATGTTCCTCTGACTGAGGTGCTTTGGGACTTGAGCCCATGGTTGTGCCCACTGCAGAAAGATCATCACCTGAGTGGCAATGGGTTTGAGGGATGTTGATATTTGGAGGTAGGAACAATTCGGATTCCAGGTTTCAAACACTGAGTGTGAAATGTGAAAGACAGTTTTTAATCACCCTTCAGCCCATTGTATTTCTATCATTAATTCTTCAGTGCAACTAACCTTCACAGTAGGTGAACTTTTTCCTTTTTCCCCTTGTCACACATCTAGGTCCCACTTCATGCCCATTCTAATTATTAGTGAAATACAGCATCTTTATGATGCCCTAGTAGTCCAGAGACTCTAGTCCAGGGCAGGAAATTCCCATCATTAAGGGTTTACTGAACTCTCTCTCTCCAGAAAATGACATTTACTAATTACATCATTTTGATGTATATGATACCCAATCCAAACATGTTATAAATTAGCAAAGGCTCATTTGTTTCATGAAAAGTATTGTTCTTCTTTTATTCAATGACCTTTTTGTTCCTCTACATCCTGGACCAATCAAGTGCTGGTGCAGTCGCTGACTTCTGAGCACAGACAATAGCTTATTCCGTCTATTCTGTTCAGATGACTGTAGGAATAGGCAGTCACTTTGTCATGTGGAGACTGGAGGTTGTATAAAACCCTTTTTCCCACCATTTACAGAGAGTCTAAATCCTGAGAGGAAAACCCTGTCATAATAATAATAATAATCCAGAAGCTAGGGCCCATTGAAGTTTTCTCAGCTTTATGATTTGGGTGGGGTTGGAACGCAGCCCTCCCCAGCCAAGGCTCACTCAACTTTTTAGAGCTATAGCATGGATTGCCTTTCCCTAAATTTCTAGCAGCAGACTGTGTTTTTTTCAATGAGCTTCATATGTAGTTTCCAGAGAGAAACTTCATTCACTCATAGATGCAGCAGGTCCAGGGGCTGACTGGTGCAAGCCCCTTGCTTTTTTCTCCAAACCTTTTGGGACAGGGAGTGCTTTTCTTCTGTGTGCTTGTCAAGTGGCCCAGCACAACAGTCTTGGGCTGGACTGGTTGCTGCTGTTGTTCAAACCCACAGCAATCCTCAGCCACCTTCTCAATGCTGCAATGCCTAACAGTGGGCTCTGCTCAAGATAAAGCATCCCATGGGAGATTCCTGTGCGAAGGCTCTGGCTGGAGAATGGAAGGAGCAAGGTGATGGGGGAACTGACACTGTAGCAAAGTTCTTAGGTGCTTCTGTGAGCGGCTTCAGCAAATGCCATCCTGGAACTGGGGCGAGGGGTGTTGATGTGCTGGGGGGTGCAGGTGTATGATGGCAGGGGCTGCTGCTGTGCTAGAAGGCTCTGACTGGCAGTGTTTTGTACCATCCAAGCACCAAGGCAACTCATCTACAGTATTCCTGTGGCCAGCCAGAGAGAAGCAGCATCTGATGGAACCTCTTGGCAAGGTCCGAGCTTGCGGCCGCCCCACACCTGCAGCCTGTGCAGCCCCAGCCTGCAGCAGCCTCTTACTGTGCCACAGGGTCCTAGGGAGCAGGCAGGGACAGAGTGAGCAGGGAGCAGAGGCAGCAGGAGGACTAAGACTTCTGTAAATCAATCCCAGGAACGCAGCAGCTCTCCAGTGCCACTGTTATCCACAGGGGAAGCATTGAGACACAAACTGAGAGGCGTTACACGTGTTTGGTGGGGCTAGAAGAGGGCTGAGAGACCTCATTAGAATCATTCATATATTTCTGAGCAGTCATTTAGTACCGCTCTTCTTCCTACCAACCCTTTTGGAAGGCAGCGTGTACCATTCACAGCAAGTGTTTATCTTCCAGCTTTAAAGACAGACGTCAGAATATTTCCCTCCTTATTCATGCTCCATTTTTTCTCACAGCCCAATTATTCATGACATCACCACCTTTTCCTCCTCAGCCCCAGACACAGTGTTTCTGTGGCTACAATTTCCTGGACAAGAGTTTCCAGTTTGCATTGTTGGGGGGGGAAACAGGAGGGGAAAAAAAAGGTTGTTTCATGTGGAAATGTTAAATGAGAAATGCAGCCATGGAAAACTCAGATGTGCGCACACAAATACACACATGCACACACAGAGAGCAACAATAACAACAACCACCAAAGTTATTATAATTAATTTAAAATCTGTTTAGAAAAGGGTTCCTTTTATGTTGGACAGGCTCTTTAAGCAGCTCAAGAAGTATGAAAAACAGGAAATCAAACTGCCTCATTAGGAATTGACTCTGCTCAGTAATTAAAGGCCAGAAAACAAAACAAGGAAAAGCAGGTGGCGAGTGAGCTCCAAGCAGGCAGCTATTGTATAATTTTCAGTGTTCTATGGGCTAACAATGTTATTTTTTTCAGAAAAGTGTTACTTCCATGGAGAAATGACTATGAGAATCATCTGAAGTTTAATGGGAAAGCACTGCTCGCTCAAAATCAATCCAGAGGCTGCTAACTTGGCTCGGCCTCGGGTTTAATTCATAATTAGGCAGTATTTTGCTGCGTTTAAAAAGACAACTCTGTTCTCCAGCATCGACTGTTCTCCTGCGAAAATCATGTTAAAAGTAATTACCAAGTGATCCCATATTTGCTGATACAATCAGATGAGATAACCCTAGACATTAATATCAATTATATCTTCTCACAATAACCTTTGCTGAGCAAATGCTGTCAGTGATTTCCAGCAAATATCTGTTTATGTTTTAGTCATGCCAAAATAAGGCTTTGCTTGCTGCACTCGCTTGCTCCTTCATTTTTGAAGGAATGTGCTTTTTGCAGAGAGCTCGCTTCCAAATACCACCCCAAATAATTTGTCCAAACTGAATTTGAATGGTGTGAGCAGTAGTCACCCTTTGAGAGTGCCTGCTCTGCCCCTCAGGGATGGTTGCAGGGCTTTCTGACTCATTTTACTGACTCATATATTGCAAAGGGCAAACACTTGTGGGGAACAGGGATAGCTCCTCATTGATCCACAATATGTTTGTTAATAAATCAAGTCTTTTCCCAACAACTAAGTAGATAGATGCAAAATATCTAAGAAAGTGATCCAAAGTCATCAAAATTTTTTGTGTGGGGAATAATGATAAAGGAAATTGCTCTCTTCACATAGTTCTCTTGTGGGCAGAAAATAGAAGCTACTTTTGTTGTACACATTTTTTTTTCAGTGGGAATTTTAGTCCAGGTCTCTAAAAACAACAAATACTAACCAATGATAAAGCATGAGTATTTACCTACTGTTTACTGCTGACATCCTGTCAGGATATGGTGTGGCTGAGTGAGTGCACTTTGGCTCAAGACGGGCCTGGTGACTGCAGGATGAAGCCCTTGATTGGGAATGCTGAGCGAATGGAGGCAGCGGAGCTGTGCAGTTGGACACGCAGCTGGATGGGTACTTCATGGGTCTGTGGTGACCTGTCCCTTCGGGCAGCCAAAGATTGTGGTTGGGACAATGGTGCAAGGCAAGTCTGGTGAAGGGAAGCTGATAGCCAGCTGCAATCAAAGCAGATTCCCTGGTGTAAACAGGGTGTCAGTAAGATTAAGAGTCAGCCTTCCTGTGTCTGAGCCAAGCCACAGAGCCAGGGAAGAGCTGCAATTGGCACTAGGCTGATTTATGCCAAGTGTGGTACTGCAGGAAGGACTGTGGCTGCTGCAGAGGTTTGTGGTCTCTGGCACATTTCTTATCCTGTAACAAAACTCAGGCGGACAAAGAGGGAAGTGCCTGCTGGGTGTTCAGGTTTACCTGGGAACAGCTGCCAGCCCACTGCCCACAGGGACAGTGTGAGCACGGGAGCTTTATGCTCCAGGAGTGGTGCCAATGGGCAGGACAGGTGTCACAGGTCTACAAAAGCCATCAAATAAAAATCAAAAGAAATTCTATCAATTGTTATTAAAGATGACTCCTTAAAGCACTTATTCCTTCATGGAAAGAACTTTCAGCATCTAGGAGGGGACATGGCTGAGCCTCTGCAGTTATGAAGAAAGCTCCCTGTAGCTTGCTGCTCTGCTGTCAGCAGTGAGCGTGGGGACCTTTTTCCACACACAAGCTCCGTTCTGGGCTGCTCCCTGCCCTGGACAAGCTGCTTAGAGGGGGCAAGGTTAGCAAGGGGTGGAGTCGTGCACAGCCAGCCCAGAGCTGCCCTGGGCTGCATGTTGCTGCCCATACTCTGCCTTGGGAGAGAGCTCTGTCTTCTTGTAAAAAGTGGTGGTGGCAAAGCCTCCCATTTGCATGAGTGGAGGCCCCGGTGTACTGTATGCAGCACAAACATGCCATATATCACTTGATTTATCAATTAAAAAGTTTCTTGCTCCTAGCCAGGAGAGTGGTGTGATGAATTGGTCTGTTGGTGGAACACAGGCAAGTCCTGTGTCTGGTGGAGAAGAAAAGGTGTGCGAGTGTCACCTTGCCAAAGGGTGCAGGTGAGCATTAGGGACATATCCAGATGCTTATGTGCTGTGCGCCCATATGGGAAATGTGCCCCTTTCACCTGGCGCCCGGTGGCTGCCTTGGAGAACAGCTCTGGGCAGCTGGAAACCACCCTGCTGAACAAAGGGACCTTGTGTTGGCTTGGAAGATCAGATATTCTGAAAGCACCATAGATTGGCAACCTTTCCGTGGTGGAATAACCCCAGAAAATTTGGATGTAGATTTGACTGTGCTTTTCTCTCCCATCACCCTCCTCAGAGGATTTCCTTTAGTCAGCAGGTTTGTGTTGCTTTCCTGTTGAGATGCATGCGTTTGCTGCCAGGCTAGGGGGTTTCCTTACAGGCAAGTTGAACCTTATTCCTAGATCTATTGACTTTTACTGTAAGTACTTAAGCTGGGCAAATAATCTATGAATATATGTTGACATTTCTAAACCAATTTGCTTTGACTGCTACTACACCTGTCTAGAGATTAGTCTTTGCAAACATTCAGTGGACTGACTTCTGCTGTAAATATGCACAGGAAGGGTCTTTCAGCATCTCAGAGACCACATTTGAAACCAGCTCATAAATGTGTGAGGATTGGACCTGCCACTTCGTGTATGTATTAGGGAGCAGATATAATTTCATGGCTTAATTACCTGATTGTAAGCAACGGTGCTACTTAAAACCAGTGTAACTGCCACATGAGAGGCCTTTGAACCCCACATTGCTATGCTTAAACAACATAGCCAAACAATAGAAACTGCATAAACCAGCATCACAAACAAACCCACAAAAATCTTTAAACAAACAAAAAAATCTCTGAATACATCAAATGTGAATAACTTGTTGGGATCTAAAAGTTCTTAGCAGGCACAGCTAATGATTTCCTGTGGTTTCACAGCGTAGTGGCTGAAAGGGATGTGGGGAGGAATGCCACACCACCTCCTGTATTGTTTAAATCAGGCTCTTGTAGGTAAAATTTGTGAATTCATGAGAATGAAAGTTTCCCAGCACTGGCAAGGATCCAGGCAGAGTTTGGGCAGACATTGTGCAAACTTCCCTGTGCATCTCCTGGGGCTGATTTACTGCAGGATGAATGGGGTCCCCAAGCCACCCTACTAGCCCAGCCCAATACTGTCAGTATCTCCCACTCTAAGGGTAGGTGAGCATCTGGGCTGCCTGTCAGTGTGGCTCTGCCTCCTTCCATCCCTCTCTCCTGCAAGAGGAGGAGATATTGCTCCCTCTTCCAAAGCAGCCTCAATCCTGATTTGCATCAGGCTTGCTATTTCAGTCCTGGGAACTCCAAAGTTGCTGGATTAAGTTCTTTCTTTGTTTTTACGCGTGTCCCTTTGGGTCTGAGCTGAGCTGTTAAAAATAAGGCACTAGAAAGACAAATGGTTTCCGGGGGGGGGCGGGGGGGGGCAGGGAACATAGGGGGAAGGGAGGAGGGAAGAGGCTTAGGACAGCTGTAAAATGCTGCAAGGTTAAATAAAACTTTCAACTGCTTGTGTAGCTCTTCCTCATGTTCCTGAAACCACTGACGACCTAAAGAAGCTGGAGGAATCATTCTGCTTGCTGTGTGTGGTTGTTTTTGTTGTTTTTTTTGTTTTGTGGTTTTTTTTTTTTAGCTTGTTACACAAAACATTGTTTTTTCAATTTCAGGAAGTCTCTTGATGCCCTTTGGTTGATTTTGTTTTGCTTGTTATCTGGACAACTAATATTTTTTCCTGTTAGGGGGAAAAAAAGATTTTCCCAAGCAGATTAAAGATGTTTTTTAAGCATATGAATGGTGACATGGTTCACTTTCATTGCTTTGTTTATTTTTAATAATGAAAAACACCTTAATTTATCGTAGCAAGACGTCCATCCTGGAGTAAACCTTGAATTGAGTTTTAGCTTCTTGTTTCTGATTTGTTTGTGGCTTCTTATCTAAGGGAAGGCTGCTACCGTTTTCTCATGCTTTTCTGAAATCAAGGCATGTGACAGAATTTTCTTCACAGCACATCGATGTCCGCCGACAACAACAATCACATTTGCAAGAAAGATGACTTTATTTGGTGATTTTGAAGCCATCTCTTTATTCTAAATTAATTAGTTTAAAGAAGGTAGGTCCGTCCAGCCCCGATATCAGGGGGATTGCTAGATGTGATCTCAGTTATTTTAAACAAAGAATAAGAAGGAAATGGACTCTGTGAATGAGATGCACGTCTGCAAAAGGGCAAATGAGGTACAGTCAACCAAGCTCATTTTTGGGAATGAGGACCCCCGGTACCCTTCCCTTCCTTTGCATCTTAGGTTGCAATTCCGTGCTTTGCAAAAGCAGCAATACTTCAGTACCTTCAGGCTGGGGGTCTATTTTGCATTGACACAGATGTAAGCAAGGCAAGAGGAAAGCATGCTGCCAGACTTTAAAGGAGAAAGGTCAAAACTAAGAGGGGGAAAAAAAAATCTTAATTATATATTGTGAGTAAAACCCCTAGATGTTCTGAGTGCCCGAGGAGCCCCATAAGGATGACTTTTCAGCCATGAACCCAGCACCTCCCTCAGCCTCAGGCCAGGCCAGCTGCAAGGGCTGAGGGCAGCCTGGATTTGCATGGGGGTCTGCCAGCCCCAGGTAAGCCAGGCACCAGTGGCAAGTGCAACACCGACTGCTCAGCAAAAGGCAACAGATCTCTGCACCAACAGATGAGTGTAGGTGGGCAGGCAGCCGACTCCAAGCACAACACACGTCCCTGTTTGTCCACTTGCTCACTGGTCTGAGGAAACCACTTGGGCTGTCCTGCCCACCAACAGCACAGAGGAAGTATGGCCATGTTATTTTTCTTGGCACAGGGACCTCCAGCATTACAGGCTTGCACATGCTGCCTGACCCCAGCAAGCTGCCTCCTCCAGTGACTGCAAATTGTTTCCTCCTGCTCCAAAGGGGAGGCCCTGCTGCCCCTGTATGCCAGTGATGGCATTGGGATCATATGCATGCAGGTCTTTTTCAGCTCAATAACAGCATTGTTCTTCCCAAATTGCACTGGTCCTGTCCCTGCAGGAGTCACTGATTTTTAACTGCTTCACACATTTTCAACTATCTGTGCAAATAGCAGCTCGAACTCATACTAAGGATCAAAATCACAGAGAAGA
Organism: Lepidothrix coronata; assembly: GCF_001604755.1. Lineage (NCBI taxonomy): Eukaryota > Metazoa > Chordata > Aves > Passeriformes > Pipridae > Lepidothrix > Lepidothrix coronata. The sequence continues at coordinate 2,690,153 of NW_016690181.1, forward strand.
TGAGAAAATCTCATCTGCTGAGAGGACATCCTCTCCCTCTCTGGTTTATCTGAGTTATTTGCAAAAGATTCTATAGATACTTTCATTGTATTCACTGCCACAGTGATCTGCATCTTCCTAAGCCAGCCTACTTGCAAGAGGTATGTTAATTCATACTGCCTATTTCAAGCATCCTGTAGGTAGAGGGCAAGTCTGGGGAGCAGAGATAGGTGAATTTATTAGCAGAGCTTATAAGAGAGGTGCTTCCAACATGAGAACTCACCTCGCTCCACAAAATGCCTGAAAGCAGAATTCCTCTTTTGCCTTTCCTGACTATCTAATAACAAAACCAGCCATGCAGTTCAAGCAGGTGCTTTCGAGGAAGAAAAACCATAAAAAATCTGTAAGCAGGTTTATGGCACCATTTCAACAATAACTGAAAGGATCTGGGTCTGGTGGTGAGAACAGCTGCACGTCGAGACCTCTTGGACAAACAGCTAGACCAGACCCAATTGCCACATTATTATGCTAGCCACTGAAACATGCAAGTCGTTGAATGTAATCTCTTTTCCAAATGACAGTGGTATAGCTACCACTATCTCTATAAGCTCTTATTATGGCAATAAAAGTTCAGTTGGAGCCTGGAACCCTACAGTATTAATTTCTGCACAAATATGTGGAAAAACATTAACATAAGGGAATTATGGAAAATTAAGAGGGGCAAATGTCAAAATCGCGTTGTGCTAGTGTGTGCAGACACATGCTGCCCTTGCACAAGGAGAATACACCACCTCTGTCTGAAGGTGGATGCAACCAGTGACTGTGCCAGGCCTCAAGGGCACCACAGAGCAATGGTGGCCCTGACAAGCCTCACTTGAGGCTTCCCTACACCCATGGGCTCAGTGCACTATTTAAGCTCAGTCTAGGGCCCTCAGCCTCTTAGCCTCTCCACCTCTTAACCTTCTTGTCCTAACCTCTTCATCAAAGAGCATTCGGAAGCTCGTTGCCCTGTTTTCTACTGCTGACTCATCCAGCCTTTCATTTGTTTGACCTCATGGCAAGTGTGGGAAAAAGCTGAGATGGGAGCGATGGAGCCTGGGTGGCTGGGGGAGAGGGATGGAGAGGAGGTGAAGGACATAACCCAAGTGGCAAACAGCTCACGGGGGTCTTGCTGCTAATGTAAGAGGTTCATTAACGGTTTCGTTCTACAGCACTACTTATTCTCTGAAAAATGGACCACTTTTTAATAACAGGAGAACAAAGGTTGGGGGAGGTATGGCCAGCACTCCAGGCACATAAAAATCAGAAAGGAAACTAAAAAGTTTCTGATGAGGTTTAAATGTGGGCCTTGTAACAGTGCTGGGAAATGATGAAACATCCTAGGCATCCATCATTACCCTGATTTCAAGACAATAGGTCTGAGGGCCTGCTTGGTGCGGGGTTAGGTCAGCCTTTCCTGCCAACCTTGCAGCCACAGTGAGTTGTGAGCCCAAGGACCCCCTTGCCAGGGGCCCAAGGGGAAGCACCAGGGTGATGCGGGGAGTCGTGTGGACAGCTGCTGAGTTGGTAGTGCACAGCCAACAGCCTTGAAGTGCAGGTTGTCTTCCTGTCTCCTCTACTGTTGCTGCCTGGCTCAGATGGATGGCCTTGCCCACTCTTGGCCCTGTTTAGTGTGAACCCTGGAGACCTGGGGCAGAGGCTTGCTGTGCTGTTCCCAGCACTGATGTAGTTGCACTCGGCCTGTCTCAGGTCCTATGTTAAGCAGACGTGATTACTCTTACCCTTGTCACAGGGCTGATGAGCTGTTGATGACTATAATCTCATTTGCTCAGTTCTGCAGCCGTCACTCTGTGGACAGGAAGCTCTGGGCATTTGCTTGCTTTGGCCAGTGTTCCCTCAACTCCTTGTTAAAAGAAAAGCCTATTTCTGGATTCCTCCGACTCCCTCAACACAGTCATACATTATATTTCACAGTGAGCTTTGGTTTTGCATTTCCACCTTCCCAAAGGGCCACAGAGGGGTGCCTAGCCCAGAGCAAGGCTTGGCTTTCTCTGTAGGATTTCACATGTTATTTGTTCTTGCTATACTCTGCTGCTGTGCACAGTAAATGACTGACTCTATGTAGGATCCTGTGATGTTTCCAGCCTGACATGGCCCTCCAAACATGTACTCTGCAGCCGGCTGTCTCGCTGGATGACTAGGTCAACCTCTTTTATTCCCTGTCCCTCCCTGTGATTCCTATTTGCTGTGCAAGGTGCTTTGAATGCTCTGGATGGAAACCTGCACAAGGAGTTTAGCAGCTTTCACTGTTTCCCTTCTGCTCTGGTGTAGGTAACCTCCAGCACAGTGACCCCCATGTGTACATTCGGTCCTGACCACAGCACCATGCCCAGCTCAGGGAGCTTAGCTCAGGGGCACGATCTTAAACTGTGCCAGGGGAGGTTCAGGTTGGATATGAGGAAGAAAATTTTTACAGAGAGAGTAATCAGACATTGGAATGGGCTGTCCAGGGAGGTGGTGGATTCACCATCCCTTGAAGTTTTTAAGATGAGACTGGATGTGGCACTTAGTGCCATGGTCTAGTAACCACGGCGGTAGTGGATCAAGGGTTGGACTTGATGATCTCAGAGGTCTTTTCCAACCCGGTTGATTCTATGATTCTATGAGGGACATGTCTGAGACCAGGGCTATGTTTGCCCTGTACGAGGCAGGCAGAGCAAGAGGAACTTTAGCTAACGTTTTCTCTTCCATGAAAACCACCCACAGGGCTTCACAGAGCTGTGTGTGTGAGCCCTGTGTGTCCAGAGACACAGGACGCGTGTTCCCACTTTAGCCATTCAAGAGCAACAGTGTAAATGGGCTCCCCAGGGAGCCCTGGCTGCCCTGCTGCTGGAAGAGACACAGCTGCAAAGCATCACTCAGGACAAGAAAGCAAACATGAGAAACATGAAGGTTGTCTCATGTTTTAAAAAGCTGGTAGTATTGAAGTTAGAGCTACTGTTTGCAGACTAACCTCTCGATTTTGGGGCAAGATCACATGGTGAGGTTATTGCTTACAGCCATACAGCAATGTAATTTTTTAAGGACTATGAATTATGATCCTGTGAGTTCAAGTAGAAAGAAAATCTGGATCTTAAGCCTCTAAACTCTTAGACAGGCTAACTGCAAAAATAGCCAAGACAGTTAGGAAAAAACTTACCCAAATATATTCCAGTATGTATAAATAGGCTCTCTTCCTCCAATGTTCTTCACTGCAAAAGGAAATGTCACATTGAGTCAACTTGTGACCCAGATGAAATTACATGTATTTGTTTATTTTAGTTATTCTCCTATTTACAATGTGTTGCACCCAGTGCATATTTTTTTGTGCATGCTCTTGCACTCCAGGAGCAGTATTATCAAAATGCATTTTTGTATTTGCTGCCCAAACTTTGGCTGAGGAATTGTGTTTCTGGGTATCAGTCACAAAAATGAACATACTCTGTGTGTGTGTGTACTTACTTACAAACTAAGGACTCATTGCTCTGCAAATTAAACCTAATTATGCATACAAAATAGTGATGAAAGACTCTGCTTTCTATCAGCTACATGATTTTAAGAAGGAGGAGGAGATGTGTTTGCTGCCCAGGCCAATTCCAGGAAAATGTTTCAGTGGACTCTACAATGCATTTTAACCCTTTGTTTTAAGGTCTGTTATATATAAGGCACTGTAAGATAGCAGTCCAAAGATTATTTGGGATGCTCCTTTCTACACTCTAAATGTGTTTTTGTGGCTCTGGACATGACTTGCAAATAGAGAGTGTGAACGCTCTGGTTGGTGGTGGATTTTGTGGAGAGGACTTGCCGCAGTGTGACTGACTTTCCTGCTGTGTGTGTGCTGTGCAGCATTGTTTCAGACCCTTCTTGGGGTGACGTATGCCTCACAGATGGGGATGCCTTCTAACTTCTTGGGAATCATTGGTAGCTTCAATGCATTACTTTACTTGATAAGAAGCTATTTTCTCACTGGCCACCTGGATGCTTCCCATACAAACTGTGCACTGAGGGTCTATTCATGTTGGCCTACACAATGGATTTCCTTTCCATGAGCATTCTTGGAAATAAAGCTGTGCTCTCTGAATGTTTGTGAATAACAAGGTTTATGGATTCCACCTAAACTAAGTAACAGTTTCAGTAGCAAGAGCATTTGTGGATAACATTGTGCTGCATTTTCCCAGCTTGGGGTTATTTCAGCAGCCCACCAGTGGCTCCAGCTTGTGTTTGACTGTTAGCGCATATGTAGAAGGCTGTAGAAGAGAACGTTGCAGGATGGAGACATGAGCCCTGAATTTTTTTATTTCAGGAATTGGATTAACTCATATGAGCTCATTCTCTGGTCTTCATTGCATTGTGTTTGGCAGTTCCTGCAGTATGATTGCATCTAGGTTAAGTAGCATTGTTCTGGAGTCCAGCAGGGAACAATCCTGTATTGACTAAGTGTGGGGGAAGGACAAGGTGATCTCATAAATTTTCACCATTTTTGGTATCTATGTTTCACTTGTATGTCCATTCTTATAACCTTTTTCTCTGCCTGAGGGTGATAATTTTCCACATTCAATGACAGGATTGCTTCATGAAACCATAGAGTTTGGCTCAACCAGGCCAGTGGATTTGGCAGAATGACTTGCCCTCCATTAATATTGGCTAGGAGAGACACTTATCCAGTCAAGCACTGAACTATGGGCCGGCCTACTTTAAGTAAGTGAAGGACCTGATTTGCCCAGCCATTAATGTTTGTACTTGTCAGCACTGACTCTCCTGCTTCCCACTGCCTCCACAGAGTGCTGCTCTCCTGAGGGGAGGTTATGGGAAAAGTTGCAGTGCACCAGTGCAGAAAAAACTCTGACTGTCCCAACTGTCACCCAGAACTTGAAGGACTGCATCATTCAGGCTCACTGAGGTCCACATGAGCATCTTTTGAGTGGAGCTTACGCTGTATGAGCTGCCCTAGGAGTGTAGATGGAGCACTATCACTACGGACTTGAACTTTCCTGGAGAAAAAGGACTTCTCCAGACTAACGAAAGTGTTTGGACAGCTAATGTCAAAGAAAGTCAGTTTCTGACACTATGAAACTCTGGATCTTGCTTTCTTTGTTACTGACTTACAAACGCTCCCCTTTAAAAGCCTTCTTTTGTTACCAGTAAAATGTAGCTTTCACTGAATAGTTTGACCATGTGCTATAGATCGGAGTACAGATCAGGCAAAAAGACTTAGTTAAAGCATAGGAAAAATCTGTCTTGAACAGTAAAAGTAGGGAAGTTTATTTCTGACTTGGAGGTGAAAGTAACTGAAAGATCTCACTATTTTTTTTTCTCTTCTCCCTGAAAATGCATCCTAACCTTAATGATGAGAGTGTCCTAGGAGCAAGAACGTGAGAATGGAAGAGAGACCTTCCAACATCACTCTTCCAAAAGCAGTGGTTGTTTCTCCCAAAGATCTCCACATGAATTGTTGTTGATGTTGTGTCCGCTTAGTGGTCTTTTTTGCATTGCATGGGGGCATCTGTAGCTCTTGTGGGGCAGATGTTATAGAGGGGCTGACAGGCAGCAATGATCCTGGGGGAAGTGGGTTACATGTTCATGGAGCAAAGAGTATGGAGTCACTATGTGAGTGCCTCAGCTCTTTGTATGTACCCAAACACTGATCAAACTGCAGGACGGGAGAACTGCCCCCAGGTTTGTCAGTGGTATGATCATCTGCCTGTTACAGTGATGTGAGAGACTGTGATCTGCATCCACCACCTTGGCGGGACCTGCAGCACTTGGTCCTCTGCAACTTTGAGGCACATAAACTTACCGCTGAACATTTTGGTCACAAAAAAAACCAAAATAAGCAGGAGTGTTTCTGTTTGACTTAATTGGAGGCAGCTGTTGAAGGTGGAGAGGCTCTTCCAGTCCTTCTGAAACTGTTTCATAGGAAGAACTTTGCTTGCCACCAGGATTTCCATTCTCCATCTCAATTTCTGTCTTTCAGCATCAGTTTCTCCGCAAATCCCAGTTCAGAAACAGCCAGAATAGCTTAATCCCTGTCACACAGATTTTATTTAATCATAATCATGTTTTACGCACTGCTTCCTACACACCTGTGATGCTCAGTGTCTAGGTGACACATGGTGTGTGCCAAGCGCTGGGACGGGTCCCCTTACAGCCAGCTGCCAGACAGGACTTTGCATAGATCTCCCTCCTGCTATGTTTTGTGAATCTGCACTTCTGTGGCCTGTGTGCAGGTCAGGTACACATGCCCATGGGTCAGAAGCAGCACACGCACCTCTGGGAGCTGTCTGGATGAAGCAAAGCATGGTGAGCTGGAAGCATGGTAAGTCATACTGGCATTACTGGTTTGTGCTATTTTAAGAGAAGCTGGGTGACAAAACTCTGCCCCAGGACAATTTTAGAAGGATTTTTGCTTTCTGCTACGGCAGTGGCAAGCTCCAAAAACATAGTGCTTTTCCTGTTACAGGAAACTACAGATGCAACTTTTCGTCCATTCATAGAGATTTTACCAGCTTGTGTTTTGCTAAAGGCATCAAAATACTTCTGAAAGGAGAAAAATGTCATTTTTATTTTCCAGTGAGGGAAACTGAGGCACCAAGTGATGAAGCGATGGTTTCAAGGCCTTCTGAAGACCAGGTACAACTTGAACATTACATGCACATAATCTTCCCAGCATTTTCTTACATACAAGCTACACGTAGCCTGGTGTAGGAAAGCCTGGTGCTCCTCCTCTGCTTGGAGAGGGGGACAGGGACCTGAGCTGACCTGAAATTGTTTTGGGACAGTTAATTGGTATGAACATACATCCTCAAAATAGTGTCAGAAGCAGAGGAATTGTAGTGATACAAAGGGAATGTGCCAGCTGTCTGCATTGGAGAGTAGGGTGATAGATTAGGGAGAAACACGGATGCACCTAGTTCTCACCATTTTCCCCCAAATTTCTTTTAAAAAATCCTGAAGGAGAGGGCAGTGTTTCCCAGCTGTGGGTGATCTTCATGACCACACTAAAGACAAGGTAGAGTTGTACTGTTACTGGAGGACCATGACAAAAACGTTGTTAGCTATGGGGCTCCCTCATCTGTGGTGGGCGTTGGAAGATGGATGGAAGATACTGGATGGGAAATGGAAACTTTGGACTCTATGGAGCTTGAAGAAGCAGGTGAATCCTGAATACCTGGGAAAATTTCAGACCCCTTTCTCAATTGCTCAGGTGGGATTAAGGCATGCTGTGGATGTGAGTGAGGGGAAGGGCTGTACAGCTACTCAGTAGTCCAGGCTTGGGCACACCACTGCCTTTCCTGTGATGGGATGATGCAGCTGGAGGAAGGAGCAGGGTTTAGAGGTTGCAGCCCTCAGCCTCCCTCCTACAAACACTCCCTGAACACTCTCCTCACACACAAAAACACAATCCTAGTTGGCAGCGTAACGCTGCAGCTGCCATGAGAGACCCAGGCAAATCCCATAATAGGGGTGTGGAAAGAAAAAGCAATCCAGTAATGAAAAGAGCCCTCTGCCATGTGCAGGTTATTTTCAAAGGATAGTGTTGCTGTTTTCCCAGGCAACAGCAGGCTGCAAAGCAACTTGGGTGGGCAGGTGATTGGGGCAAAGCAGAGAGCTACCATCTCCAGCCAAGATGGGGATGCTGTTTACAATAAACAGAAAGCTGTAAGAGAAGGGAGGGACTGCTAAGAGGGAGCTGGGAGGTCTCCATAGAGACACTAACTTGCTTGAATGTGTGCCCTCGGGGACTGGCACTGACCAGGTCCCTAGGAAGAAAAGCACCTGGCATGGGCATGGCAGGATCCTTGCCACATGTGCTGTCTGCAGCGAGGTGGAGATTTTCAGACCTGCTATTTAGCACAGAAGAAAAATGGCATTGAAATGACATTAAGGCTGGGACCCAAGCCACAGAAAGCCAAGAAATACAAAAAGTGACAGCCAGCTGTTTGCTCTCAGCAAGGGGCCTGAAGCCCTAGGAGCAGGGGGAATGGACAGAGGAGAGGAAGGGTAGGGAGAAGATGCTGCCTTTACTGAGCTGACAGTATGGTAACTTGCCTTGTCTCAGGGTGGCAACAAGTATCCTTTGTTTGAGAGCAATTATTATCCTCTGCATTTGTTATTATTCTCTTATTATTTTGGAGCAATACTTAAGAGTGTGAGAGATGTGAGAATTGAGAGTCTTTACTGGAGGATAAAGGACTAGATGGTAAATTTGTGATTCACCCAGAGGGGGGAACAGCACCTGTTCCTCTGCCTGGGAACATGGGCAATTTCACTGCCTGCTCCCTGCCTATTCCAGCCCCTTGGGAAGGCCTGGTCTGATATATGCATCTGAGCTCTGACTGCTTTACTTTATTACACTGAAGTAAAAATTCCTCCCTCTCTCTCTTTCCAGCCCTGGGGAAAGTGAGGTTGTCTACCCTGGTGTGCATTTCGCCTGTTCACAGTCTGGATACATTCTCTGTCACTATCCTGCCTGACGACCCTATAGTTATGGTTCTCTGTGAGGGAGAGAGGGGTCTGAGACTATGAGTGCTCAGGCTGCTCATTTTGGGGTCTCAGAGGGTGTCTGCATAGTGAGAAGACCAGATTCATGATCCCAAGCTTATTCACAGCCAGAAGGTTGCAGGTACACCCTTCATCCTTGAATTCAGATATTCCCTTCACTTTTCCTGAGGAAACTGGGGGACACAACCAGCTACTCATCCTTTGCAAGCCACAGTGCTCTCCAAAACAGAATGCAAGATTCATGCCATTAGAAGCAGGATGTACACCTGAGCTTTGCTGCATTTACGGCTGTCCTGCTTGAAGGAGGAAGGGACTGAAGATGAAAGGCTGCAGTTTCCATTTGAACTAGTGCAGGAGGATGAAGGGAAATGACAGTGTAGAGCCAGTCCTTTTATCTTCTTTTCAGAAGAGTCCACAATGCAGAATACGATGAAATGATGGTATGGTCTGTGCTCCTGTGCCAAGTGCTGTGTCACATGGAGATGGAAACCACCGAATCCACCTAACTATAAACAAAGGAAATGGGGAAGTAATTTACTGTAAAATTAATAAAAAAGTGATCTGTCTCAAAAGAGAAATGCACAGACCACACTTTGGGGTTTGGGAGGGGTCAACAAGACAGAAGGGGGAGTAGGCTAGAGTGAAAGGTTTCCTCTACAGCCTTAAGTTGGACTCATCTAGCACTGCCATGCTCTAGAGTCTCTTGGTAATGACACAGCAAGCCCAGGAGGACAGCCTTGAGGGAAGGTGGCATTGCTTCACACCCTCAAGATGTCATTGGGCTCTGCCTCTGTAAGTGGAGGCAAGAAGCATGTCCTGTCAAGATATGTTTTTTAACCATTTCAATTATTATTGGTTTCCATAAAAGGGAGTCCCAGGGCTCCTGGCCCTCATCAGAGTACATTGCTAGTGGAGAAACTACCTCTGTGGTGTCAGTCCTTGCTTGCTTTTCTCCTGGGCACGTGGTGCAGGGGAGCACACTCCTATTCACATGGCTATGTGAGAGCCAAAGGAGCAGCTGGCTGGCTGGTGAAACTGGCTGACCAGAGCAGGAGTCATTTCCCCTTTCCCATATTCCCTGCAGGAAGCAGTGTGGTGTCAGCAGGTTGTGTGAGGTTAAACAGTCACATCTGAAGTATTGCTCAGCTGTGGCATGTCTAAACATCTGCAGCCTTGTGCCTGGCCCTGCACACTGGCTGCTGCTTATAAAGGTGTAAAGAAAAGCAAAATATATGGAGGAAAAAGAAGTAAAAAAATAGGAGTAAAAATTATAAGGGAGTTACAGGGACAGACACTGCCTGACTCTCCTCTCTCATCCACCAAAAGAGGAGTGAAGCCATGAGAAAGACAATCACATCAATTAATTATAATTTTTATACTTTGCAGTTAGCTTGGCTAACTGATGTGTAAGTATAGACTGGGCTGTTTGCAAGACTGCAAAGAGGATGTGTTGAGATGGCTGATGGAGGTTAACAGTTCCTCCTGACATCTGACATGCAACGTATGGGACAGTTTCAGGAGGAAAAAGGTGTTAGTGTCATTTAAAACTACTCTGCTGGAAATATTAAAAACAAGTGTCCAAAATAGTATTACTGGTTGAGACTAAGCCACTTTGTCTCGAGATATTTTCTGTCTCTAATTTATCAAATTCTTTGTAACAGAAGGTAATTAGAAGAGTAGACATTCATATGTGTTTTCAAGAGGAGATTCTGGCCTTCACTCTCCTTCTTTTCGTATTTCTCCACATCCCACCGTCCAAATTCCACCATTTAGAGTATCCCTCATTAGCCCTCCTGCCACATAGAAACTTGCAGGTCAAGATAAAACACACACAGACAAACAAAACCACTAAAACCAGGTCCTCTTATTGCTTTGGTAATGCTATGGCTTGAGGACCATGAGATCTCATGCTTCATGGCATCCTCTGGGCAGAAGAATATTGTTTCCCTAAACTATCCATCACACAGCAACAAAGTCCGTGAAGTACTTTCTGAGGGAGTTTTCCTCTGAGTCCCAGGTCTGTTAGAGATGACACACCAGCGCTAGCAGAGAGATGGTGTGAACAGAAGTAGCAGTGGGAGCTGCCTTCAGGACTAGAATGGCTTTTGGAGGGCATTACTCTTGACAGTCATGTTATATAGCCCAGATGTCCACTGATTCTCAAATGTTATCTTTGAAATCTCCAACACATCTTCATTCTTACCCGGTGACAGTCCTTTAGGCTCTTCCCCTTTGGGCTATTAGGAAGAAAAGCTCGACAGGGGGGACAGAAAGGGATGAAAGAATGGCTGCATTTGAATGGATAGACTATTTAATAAGTAGATACAAAGCAAGAACAGTAGGCCACTGTTGGGGATGGTGGATCCACTGCTGGTGGAAAGGCATGACTCAGGAGATGCAGTCATCAGTTACCTGAATCACTAATTTGCGTTTCCACATGCAGAGTCACTTTTCTGAGCTCTGGCATTGCATAAAACCTTTAAAAGCTACGAAGTTATGTAAACTAAATGATTAATAGACCAAAGAATTTTTACATCATTTTCAACACAATGTTTCTTTAATGAAGCAATGCCAGCTACTAATGCAAGGACAACTTCTTCTGAAAATGTTGGATAAATGCCTACTTTTACTTGTTTCCACACAGCTGGAAAAAATTCCTTGAGTGGAAAAGTCCCTGGGCAGACAGCATATATCAAAAAAGATCCTCTGTGGACATCTGTGAACATGCACATCTTCAGAGTCTTTCCCAGAAGCAGGATCAACCTGAGGAAGGTGCATTTATGAGGGCCTTGGCTCTGCAGTGCTTGCCCAGACATCCTCAGCAAATGGTGGGGCAGAACTGGGCTGGCATTTGCTGCTTACAAGTGACCAGGCATTTTGTTCATAGAGAATCTTCCACAGAAGGTACACCTTCTCTTGAAGGACATCTCTTTTGGTGCTTTAGAGGCAACCTGCCAGGTCTCCCTGCGGCTGTGTGGGATCATCCATGCTGGGTCTTTGCTCTCCAGCAGGCTTGGTCCTACTCACTGTCACACATCTGTGTTGGAAGGAGACATCAAAGATGTGTACTTGCTGTATGCATCACGAGGAGGTGAGCAGGTCTTGGGGCCACTGTGCCTGCCTCAAGCTGTGAGGCAGCTGGACCAATGGGACACGTGCACTGAAGGACTGGGAGACAATGGGATCTGCCATGCCTCTGCCTTGGGTAACAAGGGAGATTAAATGAGTCATGAGTCTGGATCTAAACTGTGTCCCCTTAGGGCATGTTGACTTTGGTCTACCCATGCTTAAGCAGTAAAGAACTGATCCCAACAGGTAGAATGATTCACACGGAGCCTTCTTTTTTTTGTTTACATTTTCATCCTCTTCTTTATTTTCAGAGTCCCCAGAGTACCAGAAGTAGGTTTGTTGAAGCATTTTGGTACCTCTCTGACCCAAAGAGGCTTGTAGCAAAATCTGCTTTACTAGTTCAAAATAAAACCATTGCTACTGAAGCACAGGAGAATAGATGGGAGAGGCTATCTTTAGTAGTTTTAATGTATTGTAGTCTTGTAGTGGGTTTGTTAATTTAAATATCATTTGGCATTAAAAATAATTTCTGCACGTAGTGTGGAAAAAATGGGATTCTTTTTCAGAACAGAGAACCATAGATTTATTGACCAAAAATTATTGCTTGCACATAATCTTTCATTCCCAGATCATCATATTTTCTGAAAATATATACAGGGCCCTATGGCAAGTTGTAATGGCTCCAGACTAGCTCTTGTAATGAAGCTGAGGCATTCTGTTGAGCAAATCAACTATTTCATCAGCCTGCATTTATATTACAAGAAACTACACTGTAGTATGATAAATTCACCATCTGGTCACTTACCGCTCTACACATCTGGATCGTGTTATTGGTTTAGACCACGATGGTAGGATTCACCCCTTTTTTATTTAGCAGATGGGTGTTTAGTCTAAGTCAGTTGTCTGTGTTTCCCAGTAGACCATGGAGGCATCTTCAAATAGCGTTTTGACCTATCCTCTCCTTGCTAACACCATTTGTCTTGGGATGGAATGAATTATCCTTTGGAAATACCTCTCTTTCTCCTTCAATTGACTTTAGACAGTGCAAAGATGACTGGCCTAGACCAGATGACAAAGTGGGAAATGGGCTTGGGCTGCATCGACATCTCCACTGCTTATGAATGCAGTAAATATGAACATATGAATACAAAATATGACTGTTAATATCTGCAGAGAAGGATGCTTTAAATGCACCCAACCAGGCTCAGACTATCAAGACTGAAGGCCTATAGCTAGCAACCTAAAGGCTTTATTTAGATATTAAAGTAAGAGCCTGGCTTTTGAACTCAGTAGAAAGGTTCTCACTGACTTCTGGTTGGGGTTGCCCCCACTTCCAGGGGTGCTGTGCTCTCACACTCAGTCTCTAGTAGGGGAGGGTTGCCTGAATAACTGTTCTGGATCAAGGAATGGATTTGGCCCCATTGTAGAGTCATTTCCTGGAAGTTTTCCTTCTGTTGTGTCTCTTAAAACTCTGAATATCCCCTCGATTTTCTATATTTACTTTTTTTCCCTCCTTTTGTGGAGTGCATTGTACAAGTCCCTGGCTATGACAATGTTCTTTTGTTTCAGGAAATGCTCTGAACATCCCACTAGAGCAGTTGCTGTTCAGTGGTGAGGTCATTTCAAGAGAAAGGTTTTGCAACATGTGCATGATTTGTTTTGCCTGGAGACAGATGACCAGGTCTGGGAACTCCAGCCGGACAGGGCACACAGGGAAATGCTGATGAAACCTGTGCAGTACTGAAGTCTCCTCAGTAAGAAGAGTGAGCAGAGTCCTTCATGAAGGAGATGGAGTCCATGCATTTCCCAGGAGCATGTGGTAAGGAAAAAAACAGATTACCTGGAAAGCACACAGCACAAAGCATGTGCAGCTTGTGGTCACCATGGTCATGTCCACTAGGAAACAATTGTCTCAGTAAAATACAAGGATCGAGGTAAGTTTTCTTAAGATACATCTGAATTTGATTCTTGCCTTCTGTCATCAGTGACCATTTAAACAACAAAATGACTTGGCAATATCCTTGTTCTTTAAAACCAGGCATGTGCAAGGGTGTGTGCATTGAGTCCATGAATATGACTGCCAAGGATCTTGTCTTCTGCATTCAGAAAGGTTATCTTAAGGCAAAATTAAAAGAGAAAATATGAATGAATGAAAATATAACGTGGATGTTGAGTACATGTGGCCCATCATGAAAGGTTCCTGTCCTCCATGGGGCATTTGTGGGAAAGCCACACATGACTTTTATCTCTGCTTCCCTCTGTGCATTGTCATGGCCCACGCTGCTGCTCAGCTCTAGCTCTGTCAGGAGCAGGTAGGCTTTCAGAGCTGTTCAGACAAGCCATCAAATTACACAGGCCATTCAAAAGGAAAATTTGCTGTGGTGGTGACTCTTATCCAACCCACAGTTTCCATGAAAGGAAACTTATGATTTTATCAAACTGGTGCTTGTCCTGCAAAGCACCATGCAAGACTGATCATCCTTCCAGACTGAGTGGAGATCCAGATTAAAAATAAGGTTTTCCCAACCATGAACAAGATAGACATATGGATGGATCAAACTGGAGATATGTGAACACATATATTAAGCCTTGACTAGATTGAATGGTGCATTTAATGAGACTTTCTAGAGAGTAACACATTATTAACTGAGGCCTGCAGAATCTTTTCTTCCTTGTTTTAGCAGCCTAAAACATTACATCTGCAGTTGTGCATACTTTTCAAAATTTGGCCCATACACTTTATCTGAGCCCATCTACCTGAATCTGCAGTTCAAACAGGCAGAATCTGGATTCCAACCCAAGGAAATGCATCCCATGAGCCACCTCAAGGGCTGTGGCCATGTAGGGTAAGCCAAAGCTGCCAGTGATGTCTAATGCCGGTCTAAATTTGACCAGCAGAACCCACCATTTTCAAGTGTAGATAAAATAAATATATTATGATGAAGCTAAACAATAAAAAACTGGTTTCTAATGCAGCTAAAACCACAACAAGTCAATCCAATTTGGAGAAACCTAGTGACAAAGATACAGCCTTGTTTTCCTCTGGGTTTTTCATTTGGATCAGAGAAATGAGCTTAAGTGTCGCCTCTTTATGAGAAACTGTGCCTTCCTCTGCACTTCCAGCAACAGCAAAGCAAACAATGCTTTGCATTTGTTGCCAAATCCTGTTGTAGCTTAATTTATTCTTTTCTCTGTGAATGCACTGGCCTTCTCTGCACTTCCACAGCACAAGTTCGCTCCAATACCAAAGGCACCAGCAGTGCTGTAGGCTGCCCACCAGCGGTTTTGCACCCTGACATTTCCCTTCTTAAGAGCCAGGCTTAATGTGATGATGCAATAAAAATGCAGCAGTCTGATGCAGGGAGCTTGGGGTCTCTTGACTGCAGCTTTTCATGCAGTGGTACACAGTGTTCCAGAAAAGCCGAGAACACGCACTGTCTTGGTGCATCACTGTTGAGAACATCTTGGTGTGGATGTGGGTAACTGGTCTATATTGCACACTAGAAAAGGACCAATTCACTTTTCCCATATCTCACTTAGTGAATCCAGTTAAAACTTGAAATGTTTCCATCAACAGCTATCTCAAAAAGTTCATGCTTCTTCACACAGGCCAAGGAAGTTTATAGCTTGCTCTGAAAAAAGCGTTCATGAGCATAGACAAAAATTCTGCATTTGTTGGAGACAGTTCACAAATAACAAAACTGGCTTTAAGGCATCTGTGGGGTGAAGTGAGATTCCCGCTCAGCCTGATCAGTACTATGGCCAACCCTTGCAATGTTCCTTTAAACAGCTCTCTAAAATTCCCAGAGGCACTGTCTGAAACCAGCACTTCAGTGTGTGACCTTTGCGGGTTATGGTAGTAAGACACTGGGCCACTCTGTTGCAAGTTCCGCGAAGCCGCAGCCCATTTCTAAACTTCCATATTGATATATTTCCTGGTTCCAGTGGTGCATAAAAGAAACAAACTCCAGAAAGCCCCGCTCTGGATTTTCCCTTGCTCTCTTGTGAATCTTAAATCCATCATGTTATTTGTTAGTAGTGCCCAAGCTATCATACAGGTTCTGTTGGGTGTCCTGGAAGAGCTGCCCACCTTCCCATTGCTGATGTACTCAAAGCCCAGGAGGGACTAGCTGGGCTATAACTTCAAGATATTTCCTTTTCATGGATTCCATTACAGTGATATATTTATTTCTTTTTTTTCCCTCATTGTCTGTACATGGCAGGAGTTGATCACATTACAATTTGTCCCAGTTCAGCTGGGACAGCACCTGTGGTGCTTCTTCATCAGTTTTACATTGAAGAAGGACAGCTCTTATCCTTCTCCCAATTCTGTGTCTTTGCAGGTATATTGCATATGTCTGCCTGCACAAAACATCCCTGTTGCCAATGAGTTCACCCAAAGGAAGGCTTCTTTACAAGGGATCCTTCAGGGATATAATCTCTATGTAAGCTTCCACTCCTTCTCCAGCATGTAGCTGATAGCGACATCTTTGTGTCCTGATGGCTCTGAGTACCCAGATTAGCCCTTGTAAGCATGAGTAGCCAGCTCAAATAGCGACCAGTCAGTTACCTAAAAGCCCAAAGTGTGAAAGAGCATACATTCTGCAGTTCTGCTTTGTGCCCACTCATATGTGGGTTCATATAATATAATTCAGCCACTAATGTCTTTTAAGCATTAGTGTCACATCTTTAGCCTTATTTCCTTCTTCCTTTGCATCTTCACATCCTTCTCCACAACTTCAATTCTCAGCTCTCTTGTGGTGCATTTTCTTCTGTGGGGCCTCTAGCAGAAAGGGTTCAAAGACGGTCCTCCATGGCATATGTGAAGTGAGGTGTGATGAATGAGGACCTTGCTCACTATGCCCCTACCTGGTTGGCACTAATGTCTCCTGAGACCAAACAGGGGGGTGAAGAAGCTGGAACAGCCCAGCCTGAAGCCCAGGGAGGGTTTATTCACTGGTGTGTGGCTGGCAAAGGAATACAGTGGCAGGGAGAGCCATAACAGTGCCATATTTGTGCTCGGGGAATAGATGGAGATGCAAGAGGCCATGCTGGGGTGGAGGCCAGTACACCTTTACTGCCACCTCATCCTCCTTACAAGGTCAGACTTCAATATCACTAGTGTTTAATGACTTGACTTCTCTGCAAATGAGGAGATAGGGAGTGGGGAACAAAACAAGTCCTTTCTTCACCCTTTACACCTCTCTTTGATCTCTTTCCTCACCCTTCTGCTAAACCTCACCTTCTTCTGCAGGAATAGCTCAGCATGGGCAGTGACACTCTGCCCCACTTGGGCTGCAATGGTGTGTGAAATGTGCAACTGGCTTCCTCTGGGCACTGGCTCATTGCAGCTCAGTGCTAGGTAGAAGAAAACATCCCTGGGAAGCCACATGGTGTGACAGAGAGAAGTGCTCAAATAGTAAAAAAGGCCGATGTTGCTTGCACATGGTGGAGCCTCTGGAGGCCAAGTGAACTGTGAACACCAAGGATGTCTTGTCCTTTCCTGTCTGCCAAGCTCCCTGTGGGACAAGGCAGAGCTGAAGAACTTTTCACTTTGGATTTTTTGGGAGTAAATAGCAAAGTATTTAAAGTTTGCAGAAGTTACTAAGTTTTCTAGCTCTCCTCTTCAGAAAAAAAACCTCCAAACCTGTGAAAACCTTCTCAATATCTATGTCTTTTTTAAAATTGCCTTTGACTAGTGTCCAAAACAGCAACCCACAAAGAGAACAGTTCAGTGTTAGCGATTGAGTGCAGAAGGCCAGGATTACTGCTGAATGCATGATTTGTGGTTATTACCCAAGCATACTTACATTGTCTCACAGCTTACCAGGCTGACACAGATGTCTTTGCTTCTTAAATTTTCACAGACAAAACTGAACAAAAAAGATTTAAAATTCCACATCCCTCTTTTTCACTGTGGAAAGCTTCCTTCTTGGGCTCACATTTCATCCATGCCGAGTACTCAGATCCCTTCCTGTCCGAGGGAGCAGCAGAGCACCATCTCATTGCTGTCTGAGAGGCATGTGGATCCTCCTGCCTTGCTTCGGACATGTCTCACCGGCTGTCAGCCATATGCTGAAGCAGGCCTGTTTTGTGCATGGCTATTGCAGCAGGATGGGTTTTCTCCATGTGGACCTAAGCTGTGGTAGGATTGGAGCTGGAATTTCTCTTAGGGTTTTCTCAGCCTGCTGCTCAGCCCTAATTGCTCCCAACAGACATCGATACTTTGGAGATACAGTCATGAGCAATTACTTCTGTCTTTCTTTGTAAGTATTTTCTCCCAAATTGTCTGATATTTGCTACTTACGTTGTCTCTCTGTGGTGCTTGGCTGCCGTCATCATGTGGTGTTGTTTCTGTTCCCTAACCAGAGAAACAAGCCAGCCTTTCAAGCAGGACTTCCCAGGTTTTCAGACCTACAAATTGGTTTCCATGAAGCTTTACATCCACAGTTCCAGTGCCGGGAAGGCGCTCACTAGCAGGACTCTATCACAGTACTCTTTCTAAACTCTGCAGGGGCTCAATGCCAAATCAAACCAAAAATCCCTCTTTTTTTTTTTTTATTTTTATTTTTTTTTATTTTTATTTTTTTTATTTTTGCATCCTATTCCAGTTAGAAAAGGTGAGGTTTGCTATGACCTACGAATTTTGCAGTGTGATTCCCCTAAAGCAGGCAGGGAGTGTCTCTGGCATTCCCTTCTCCCCTCAAAAATGCCTGTTTCCCCCTTTTCCTCTCACTACACTGGCCAGCCCTCCCACTCTGAAAGGTCAGGCACTCTGAAGGCAGGTGTTTGGAGGGAGTGCAGCAGCGCAGGGCCTTGACAGACAGGAAGCCTTTTACTCTAATTAGTCCTTGCAGAAGTTTGGCATTTCTCCTTGTAACTGTTTCCCCACTGATGAGGAGCACGTATCCAGCTCTTCCTTCTCACCTCGCACGTCTGAGCCTCCTGCTGTCTCCCGCTGGGCTACAGGGGTTTAGTCATGGATCACGTTGCTTGGAGGAAGCAGGCAGGGGATATGTGAGGAGATAAACACTATTTTCTGATGCTAGGAGGGTTTTCTTTAAACTCAGCCACATTCACGACCTGAACCTGGATAATTTTTGCTACTTGCTCCCACTTGCCTCCTCCCTTCTGGCCTGGACCCGCCAGTCTTTTGTCTGATTAATCAGTACAACTCCTTCCAGGGCTTCCTGGGGGCTCTTTGGCTGCTGGGTTATGAAGACCCATGAGTTCATTGTTTAAATTAAGTTCTTCTATATGGAAACACCACTGGTTTCCCATATGGTCTTGGCAAAGCCACCATCCGCTCCCCACCTAAATTAAATTTCACTAATTGAATTAGTTACCATTTTATCAGCTGCCGCTTTGCAGTAGTTTGTGAACCCCCAGGGGTTCAGGCCACGCGCAGTCAAGAGCTTCCCCACCTCACTCTCTCATTTATCATCATGACAATGCACAGTGCTGGGAGAAGCAGAGGGGTGGAGAGTACCTTGCCCTTCCCAAGCATCCCAGCCATCTCTGAGCATCCTAATGATTGACCTCTGTGAGTGAAGCAGCCCTGCACTGACCCCAGACTGCTGAAAGGAAGCATTCTCCTCTTTGTAAAAATCCCCCTGTGATGTTGGCGTGGGCCAGGCTGAATGCAGGAGTGTCAGAAGGGAAGCCCCTCACGCGGGCAGTGGCGCCCTGGGACATTGCAGCTTCCATATGCCAGGGGACTAATAGCGACAGGCCTGGGCTCAGGGGACAATGCCATCAGGCTGTCCCACAGGCAAGAAAGGGAGAGGGGACACGTGGAAAGGAACAGCCTGAAGTGAGTCTGCCAGCATCTGGCAGTGGAGCGTGAAGCGTGTCACCTGCTTCAGCCCTTTCCTTCCCTCAGCAGGCACCAGGGGCTTGGCTATTGTATCCCAGCAGGATGCTGGGGATGCAGTGCTAGAGTGGGTGGTGGACACCCAACACTGCCACAGGTGCTTCTGGCTGCTGGACTGGACCCACTGTTCAGGGCTGTGGCTGTCAGCAGATGCTGATGACCACTTGGAAAAGTATTGGCTCTCATGTTACAGCTTTGGGGGGGTTAGGGAAGTATAAGAGACATGTAGAAGCATCATCACCCCATGCTCCCTGATCCCCTGTTGCTGCACAATTGTCTCCTCTCTGTAAGGGAGGAGAGGGATGCATAGAAGCATCAGGCAGGCTGGGGATGTAATGCTCTGGACTCGAACCTTGAGGAAATACTTTCTAGGAACACATCAGCCCTGCATAATGCTTAGTGGTGTGGGAATGTGGGAATGCCTCTGTGATGGATAGTAGGGATGGTAAAGCCAGGAGGGCTGTGCAGGCTTAGCAAGCTGAGCTTACAAACTGCTGGTTGATGAAGGTAGATACCTTCACCTCATTTAGATGCTTCCAGACCTGAGTTTGCTTTGCAGATAAGGCAGAGACCCACCAGTAGTGATGATCAAGGTAGGTATTTGCAGGATGTACTTGGGTAAAAGCCACTGGCTTCTACAGCCAAACTCCACTGCTTCCAAGATGACCTCTCAAAGGGTGACCTGGTTTTCCTCTGTAAGGCAGAAGATGCTTGAATGCTCCTGCAGGGAGGGAAGCCAAACCTGAGAATGAAGCTGCTACTGCAGTGTTGAGTAGGGATAGCACCCTTCTGCCCACAGCCACCCACCCACCCACTTTGCCTTTCTGAGGCATATACTTGCAAAAAAACAAACAAACAAAAATCTATTAAAAAAGGATTGAAGCTGAATCTGCATTTCACTGAAGTCTGGCTAACACACAACATATCACATGTCCTTGATAAAATGCTGACTTGTTTCAGAAACTCCACAATAGTGTTTGAATGTCTGAGAAAGAACAGTCCCAGGAGTACTCACTCAGTCTTTCATGCTGAGCAATGGATTGGTGATTAAATTTATTACTAGTCACAAATTTATGCTCCCTGACCAATTTTAACATTTCCTCATAAATAATGAAAAAATATATACAGAGGTCACAGAAACAAATGAGTCAGAAAGTGTTCAGAACAGATATCCTGGATAGGGAGTGGGATTTATTCAAGCTGATTACCAGTTTCACCTTGCTGATTCATACTGTAGATTTTCACCTGTTTTTTTGCGAAGTCGTATCTATTGGCTCCCATTTTTACCTCTGCAAACAGACTGTAACAAAGGTCAGGTATCAATTTTCAAAGCAGACCATAGCTGCATTAGTGAGGTTATGAGATAATGAACAGAAGATGTGAAAATGTGTGCAAAGTCGGGCACCCATCAAAGTACTACAAAAGCAGAAGGGTTGAAACCTGAGCATAGCTCAGAGGTTTGGATCTACATCAGTGTTGGGCATGGCAATATGGAAGTGTCCCAGCTGGTGAGGGATTTGGAGCAGCAGCTTCAGCACCAGAATGGAGAGGAGGTCAGCGGTGGGATCAGGAAGCTGGGGTGGAGGGAACAGGCACCTGGGGAGGGATGCTTGGCTGTGGGATGTTGAGCAGGGATGGTTGGGACATGAAGCACTAAGGGGAGAAGGTGTGGGATGTGTACTCTGGGTGGCACTGGGATTTTTAACTAGGCTGCCTCACAAGATGATGTTGTGAATCAGAGATGGAGAACGCCTATCAGTCCATCACCTCTCCACCTTCTAGTGCAACAGGTTTAAATGTGGCTGAACTTGGGTGCAATCTCTGGACACACCAGATGCATTATTTTAGGCCTGTACGGCACCTCTGCACTTTCCCTGTCCACGCAGAGCTCATGTTGAGCAATCCCCCAGATGTTTACTTAGCTTTTGGAGGACAATGGAAATTTACTCCAGAGCTTTACCTCATCACTGCTGGGACATTTGTGGGCAGCACTGTTTCCAGCACTATTTTGGTTCTTTCTCTGTCGGCTCCTCCTGTACCAGAGGCAGCTGGCTTTGCAGCAATGTTATTTTTCCCCCAATTTCATTTGAATCCATTGCCTCCAGTACTTCTGTGAACACTACATTCACATATTCTTCTGAATTTGCATCAGCCAAAAAGTTAGTCATCGAAACCTCCTCTCCTTGCCATGTATGGGCCCTGCGGAGCCAGGGGTCTGCATGGGATAACATCTGCTCTCCAAGTGGTGCTGGCCGTGGGGCGCCTCCAGGAGGGAAGGCGGACTTGTTAGCACCCATCCGCTAGCTCCATCTAGTGAAAAGACTACCGCGGCATCCATCAGCTTAGGGACGCAGGGCCAGGCCAGATTTCTCTGGGCCCCTGGCAGGATCACCCTTGGCTTCTTCTAAGCCCCAGGTGGGTTGCACTGGAGGATGTCAGGGTGGCTGAAAATCTGTAGGCAGAGCGCCAATGGGAATGTGGCTGCAGCATGAGGTGGGAGCAGGACAAGGCACAGTGTGTTGGCTCTGTGGTGTCCATGATTTCCTCTCTGAGTGAGGAATGAGCTGAAGCATCTCCTGGTGGCCTGGGGTCCAGAGTCCTCTTCTCCCAGGACAGTGAATTTACAGTGTGGATGCAGAGTGGGTCAGGCCTTTACATGGACCTGCTTTAAACTGGAAATGTTTTAATGCATCTTGACATCATGATTCTGTGACCATCAGCATCACATCTGTCGATGTCAGGCATCAATGCCAGCACTAACAAGTTCATCCTTCCCCTGGACTAACTATTGAGGACAGAGAGATGAGTGCAGTGAACCTAAGTCTGCATCATCTGCAAGATAGAGATTGTCCTTTAGTGTGAGTCTCTTTAGGTCTGCACAGGTTGAACAATGTCCTGGTCCTTTTTACAGCAGGCACAACAAATACCATCACTGTACAGAATTGCACCATTCCCTGGGGGAAAGAGGTGCTTTTGTTCTATCCAGAGATGACAGTCTTTCCTTTTCTACTACTGGCACTCATGGTTCACCTTTTGGCAAGCCATGCCTTGCCCAACTGCCCCTATTTATATAAGCTTATTAAGAGGATGGCTTTGATTTTTCTGTTCCCTTGGCTGTTGAACACTTTGGGTTCAACCAGGTTGTTTTTCCAAATGCTAGGTGAAGTGCATGAGTTTTAAGGTGATCTAATAGATCACAGTAATTTTAAATCCTGCAATGGCATGACAAATCTGAGGTTAAGATGGGACTCCGGGCATATTCTTGATTGCTGCCGTTGGACAAGATTGGTGGAAGTAGGGATTCACTGGCTATTTCCTTTGTTCACTCTGTAACTCTTTGCTCTAGTCAGTGGATTGCTCAGTCAGTGACCGAGATGAAACTTATTTTTATGGTCTTCATTTCTGTCACCTCACCACCTATGGAATTCATTGCTTTCGTGTGAATGACACCTTGAAACATGGTAATCTGGGAAAAAAATGGGAAGAATTATAGATTAACTTTTGGGCATGATGACCAAATGTGATAATTTGGCACAAAAAAAACCCAAAAGGGCCTGTACAGGCCTTGTGGTGTGCAAAAAGGGAAATCAGGATGCATCAGGAGGTCGCAGAGAGGACGCACTTCAGTGGTGAAAACCACAATGGCTTATTGGATCTGTTTCTGATAGCCATGCTTGGAGAGGTTGAAGGAGGCTGGAAAATTATAGATGTGCTGGATAAGATCTAGAAGAATAAAAAATATGAAACTCCCACTTTTCAGTTTAATAAATATTATACTCCTTGAAGAATGCTAAAAAGTGATTTCGTCTTTGCCTATAAAAATCTAGATCAAAAGGAAGATCCAGATATAATTAAATTTTTTTTTCATTTAGTCAGCAAGACTAATACACTCTGCTGGCTGGAGGTTTAGGAATCTAAATCTGGAATAAAGGTTACATTTTAAAGAATAAGCATAACAATCCACTTCTTTCAAGCAATCTGAGGAACTGCAGTGTTATTCATAGATTACATTCCTCTCTGCAACAGAAAAAGGATCATTAATCTGTTGTGGGTTTTTTTAAGAGCAACATTGTAGTAATTCTGATCTCCCTTCCAAGCAAAAGCAGAAGATTTATGTATTTATGTATGTATGTTTTGTGCTTGGTGTTCCTGCTACAGAGGATGAGACTGTGTGACTCTCTTGTGTTTCTCTACATTTTGTTTCATTCCCTCTTGAACCAAAGCATTGGGTTGAACTTTTCAGCAGTTTGTAGGTTAAACAGTGCTTGGAGCATACACGTGGCACCATGTAATGAGGCAATGAAAAAGAATAGCAAAAAGTAAATTTTTTCTAACCACATGAGATCTTCCACTAGAAGGGGAAAAACTGTGGTCTTATGTCCTATTTCTGTCTCACTCAGGTGCTACAACCTTGAAGCTTCATTTTTCACTGTCACCCACTGTTTTTACGCTGCCTGATAGAAATGTAAGGAAACATGGCACATACCCTCACAGTAAGAAAAGCATTGCAAGAATGGGAAGATTCCAGGAATAGCAAATGTGGTATTACTCAATACATATTAAGTAACAAACACTCCCTCCAGCCATAGAAGAAAAAACACGTTCATTGACCTTTTTGGTACAAAATAATTAGGAAAAGAGTGTGTATGATTTGAAGACGTTTTATGTTCCTTTCCAGTGTGAATGCTGGATTTATTTACCGGAATGTCTAAGGCTCAAACTGGAATGAGAGGAAGCAAGAGAGGGGTTTTCCTGCGCACATACTATAATGGAGAGAAGTCAAGTGTCTTTGAATTGTGCAACACATGATTTCTGTAACTTTAATAGAAATGTGTGTGTGGGGTAGGGGGTGGTGGTGGTGGGGGAAGTTAGATTGTGTTGATAGGATATTGCTTAGAGAAATTCCAGTTCCTGAAGCTCTTAACAAAAATATTCACCATGAAGAGGGGAAACGGTTGGCAATGAAGGCCTTCTTTTCTCAAGAATTCCCATTTGGAACATATTATGCTCTTGCAACATGGGATGGATAAACACTGTATTAATGATTAGATGGAGACCAAGAGCTGAATTTGTTTGCATTTGATAATGCAGTTGTTCTATTGACCATATGTCTTTACTCTAGGGAAGAAGTAGCTGTTAAGAGAAAGCACGTCTCTTTTTGTGAAAATTAACTGAACTTTGTGTGGAAAGGATGAACAGTCATTTGAACTGTGCCTAAAACCACTGACATTTTACCTCTGTGCCAGTTTCACGTTCAGAAACCAGCTGTCAAGTTTCAAGGCTGAGAGATGATCATTTCAATCTGCTAGGTTTCTGGTGATATGCATGCCAAACATCACAGGTTCATGATGAAATGGAATCCAATGTATTGAAAGTCAAAGATAAACCATACATATTTATAAATAGGTAAATATAGAAGTGAAGCATTGCACCTGGGCTAATCTGAAGGTGCAGAGAACCATCCAGATTTGTCCTACACCAAAATTCCAGCATGTTCTTCCGGGTCTTTTTCCTAAATCTACCTTTTAATTTTTAAGACACAGTCCTCCAGTTTTCATGTGCTCTTTCCAGGTGCAAAATGTTTGTTGGAAGAACTACATCAAAATCTGAGCTAAGCTTCCAGCTGGCTGCCTGGACAGGCAGTTCCACTCCCATTTGTTCTGGTTGGCTGAGATGGAGAAGGGATCCTTTGAGAGAAATTGCTCCCTGTGTCAACCAACCGGGCTCTGGAAAAGGCAAATGTGCAAAGATGTTTCTCAAGATTTTGCACCTAGTGCCCTCCTACCAAAGTTTTTAGGATTTTTTCCTCTACAACTGAACACAAAGATTCAATTTTTAGATGGGAAATAATTAATTGGCAGTTTTTGAGATAGAATTTCTCTCTGACTGCTCTGTCATCAGGAGAAAGCCCAGCACTGGGATGACAGCATTAGAAATTTTTAAATTTAGACCTCAGTTAAGTTAGTAATTTATTTGGTTTTCCAAAATGAACCATAAGTTCTTTGCTAGTTTTCATATTTTATTGAAGATGTGTGACTTCTATGGAAAATATATATTTTGTCTACGTGCTAAAGATTACCTCAGGTATCATAGATAGTCACAACCTCAGTTCTGAGCCCAGTAAAGAATCTAAAGCTCCTGAGGATGAAAAATACTTCTTTTTGATAAAATTAAATACTTATTAAGTAGTGGTAACATCCCTAGATAATGCTCTGCCAGTGCAGAAAGGTTTCATCTCTTGCCTCTCGGTGGGATTTTCTCCCTCACTGAATCAAAAAGGCAGTGGGCTTCAAGCAGCCTGAAGTGTTGAAGAGGGCTCAGTTTTGAGTGAGATCCGCTTTCCCTCCTTCAGTGTAAGGGCAAATCTCATTCCTCCCTTATCCAGGAATGGGAATGTCAAGGAATGATAAGCAATGAAATTTGGGATGCAATAGACCACAGGATTATGTGGTGAGACTGTTGGATTGAGAACAAATAAGACAGGACAAAGAGAAATGAGGAGGAACATCTACGGACAGTCATCATTGCGCAGGAATCTCAGCTGTGTGGCTGGAAAGGAGGTTATACATACAATGTGGTTGGGAGGGATACAAACTGGAGAACAGAGACACTCCTCAAACTGGAAAAAGGAGAGTAGCTGAGTGAGCTGCCAGGGTCACTATGACCAAGAACCTGCCTTTAAGCTGCCTGAGCAACAATACGTTTCCAAGACATGATGCTTCCTAAAGGAGGCACTGCCTCGAGTGAGAGGAAAAATTGGGCATGTCTCAAACAAACACATGGGAAGGACAACGGCAAGTAATTCATCCAGACTAGACATGTTTTCAGGGAAAACACAGGAGATGGAAGCAGATCACTTGGATAGGTGCCCCACTCAGAGTGTGAAAAGGACGATGGGAGAAATTTGGGTACCTCATATGGACAAGCCAGATAACTACGTGTACAATGCAGATTTACCGAGGCATCGAAACAGGATCCAGGTAGGAACAGTTTACAGAGAACTGGATTCAGACCTGAGAAGGGTGCAATGATGAAGACTGTATTTTAGACATAATTTCTGGGTGTGCTCTGGAGGTCCATGGTTTTGGACCACTGGGCCTGGCAGGGCCAGCAAAGCATAGGGGATGTTCTTCTGTGCTGCAGCTGGGAATGGAGTTATCACTTGATTTCTTTTAGCTGGATGTGAGTTACTTTTGTCCCACCACCTAGGGTCCACAGTATCAAAAGCAAAAGAAAGAACTTCCTATAAAAATTATTTCTAGCTGACATCTTGCCAACTGCTTTCTGCAGGAGATTGCAATTGTTTTCTTCAGTAACTGGTAAAAAAATAAATAACTCCAAAGGTAAGGAGCTGCTGCAAGATATTTGCAAGCATGTCACATGCAGTGACAAGAGCTAAGTGGTGTCTTCTGCTGTCCTCTCTGAAGAAGAGGTAGGGTGTTTTTACAATTTGTTTTGAAAGGGAGCTGGTAGTTAGGTCAGTGCCATACAGAAAAGCTATGGCAAATGTCAGTTGCCAGGTAGAATAGATTGCTGGAAAAGTTTTCTATGGCTTGATCCCTGATGAAGTTTGCAAATCCAGGAG
Organism: Lepidothrix coronata; assembly: GCF_001604755.1. Lineage (NCBI taxonomy): Eukaryota > Metazoa > Chordata > Aves > Passeriformes > Pipridae > Lepidothrix > Lepidothrix coronata. Next base: position 2,717,200 of record NW_016690181.1, read on the forward strand.
AATAACATTGTGGAGGCTTGTGAACAGTCACTAGTTAGCTCTTTACCTGATACTGTGCTGCTAAATTAAGCTTGGAAGAAGGGTTGGAACATTTTGAGCAACCCAGAAGCAGCCAAGGAAATGTAATCAGAACACAGCAGTCTTTCTAGTTCCCTTCTCTGGACATTCATTTATAGTTTGGTAGATGTGTTATGTGATATCAGCATTTTATATGTCTGTAGACCAACTCATTGTAGAGGCATCTCAGAAATCCTCATTACCGACTGCTGGCTGGAGATTACATGTATGTGAGAGCTGGAGTGTGGAAATAAAAAGCTGGAATCAACCAATTTTGGAAGACCTCTATGGCAACAGGAAGGATAACTTCCAGCATGTATCTGAGATGCAATGAATGGTGATTGCAGAGTTACAGGATCTCAGCTGAAAGATCCCACAGCCTGTTGCCAGGGAACCTTCTACATCCAAAGCAGGTCCCTCTCGATACTTGCTTTCTCTAGGTTTTAGGTGAGTGCCAACCTCCTCCTCAGCTATGGTTATCCTGCACATACCATGGCTCCTGGTTCTGACACTGCTCTCCAGAGCTGCTTATGGGAGGTAGGAAGCTGGTGCAACTGCTGTGTTAATAAAGAAGGGAACTTCCTTAGGGCTTCCAGTATCTTATTGGGAAGTCATTGATCCCTTCTGTGCAGTGCTTTCATTGATGCTCTTCAGGATCCTCCTTATACAAAACTGTTGGGATTTGGGGGGGAAATAAGGAGGGATTTGGAGAATGCTCCATTACCCTTTTGAACTTGGCTTACAACATTTTAGCTTTCTGGCTTTGGCCAAGGGGCTGGAGAAAGTCACTGAGAAAGCACTGAGTCCTTTTAGTAGAGTTGACTTCCACACAGCAGACAACATTCCATACTGTTTGTGGGAAGTATTTTCAATTAGGTGATGAGGCAAAGAAGAGATTTTTTTTTCTGACCTAGAATCCAATGTTTGTTGTTCATTTCAATGTTGTATTCCCCTGCAGTTAACTGCCTCCTCATCCTGCATATTCTTGCTTGTGATTTTTGCAATACATGAATGGGGTGGACAGACAAAGTCAGGACATTCAGAGGTAAAGCAAGGTTATCTGCTGAAGTCAGTTATTGTGCTGGCTTAGGGAAAAAATTCTTTTTATCCTGTATCCTCGGCATTACATTACAAAGGGGATTGATGGATTTAAATGGGTAGACCAAGAGATAGAGAAACTTTACTCGGGCAGTGAAAACACTTGCATGCATGGAGAATGTTACAAAGCTAATGGGCTAGCCAAATCCAAAAAAGAGGATATGGAAGATATCTATTTGCAGTCTGACCCATAAGCATTTCAAAACAATGATAGACTTTCTGGTGTCCTTCTTCACTCTACAAAGAATTTTATATGTAGAGCTGACACCTTTTTTGGATTAAATATGTGATTTAGACACTGAGCTGGGAAAACAAGGTTTTCCCATGTGAGGATGAAATCATGGAGCTGAATAGGTGGAGTCATGTGACTACAAGAGAGCTAAGGAAATTGTGCTGTAATTTACTATTAGCACAACTACTATTGTGCAAATAACTACTAGTATTGTCCCTGCATGCTAATAGTGGTTCCTGTCCACTAGAAGTGTCTACAAGACTAGAAGTGTCCAAACAGCTGCTGTACCTGCTTTCCAGCCTTGCCTGGAGTTGCATTCATCCTGACTTTGCCAGATTAGACACATTCAATTAAAACAGCTTCATCACCTTCTTGCTATCATGTTACAAACTTGGTCATTATTAGGTACGTTGTCAGGACTGTGTTTTTTTAATGGTTTTACCTTCTCTGAGAGGAAGCACATGCAATTTATTAAGAAAGAATAGAGCTCCATATAGAAAGGAGTTTGGAGAAGACATGCCTCAAGAAGACATGCTTCCCTGGTACTACTCTCTCTTCATGTGTTCAGAGTTCTCCGAGCAGAGGATAGAGAACAGGCTTTTTTCTTTTCCTAGAAATATTGGTGAAGATTACAAGGAAAGAAACTAGGCACCTGCTGAGAAAATGACAGTTCAAACCCAAAAATGATGCCCTCCCCCTCCAACAGTTCCCCAGGTTGTTTTCTGCATATAATTTGATGTTTTTGAGACATTTAAAGAATACCAGATACAGATGACTGCTGCTGAGTGCAGTGGTTCACAGCCTGGGAAAGTACTCTCCGAAAAGCCCCAGGAGGGAGCCTTCTGAGCAGAGTGCTGCCAGCTCTGTGCCCACAAGAGAAGGGTCTCAGTGGGGTACTGTGCTTTCAAACAGCAGCACTGCACTGCAGGCCAAGGGTAGGCAGCAGGCGCCTGGCAGAGTAAATCATCTTTCAGAGGCAAACCATGAAGAAATCACACAGTAGATAAAGGCTGTCCCTGGGAAGGCTGGTGTATATCAGAGGAGTCTATGAATTGCTTTGCCCTACTGTTCCTTTAATGTGGAACCTGGCAGCCTCAGGATCCAGGATCCAGTGAAGCATGACCACACTCCATAGACTATAGACTTTCAAACTTTATTGGACATTAATAGATGATCCATCTACCCTTCATATTTTCCTTGAGAGCCTCATGGGTTTTAACGTAGTTGTTTGATGTTATGAGCAGCAGAGCTGCTATTTCAGAGGGTGGAGTGAAATTTTCAGCTGGCCTGACAAACGTTTTCCCCCGCCAATCAAGTGGACAAGCTAATGGTCGCAATGGAGCAGGAGATGGGCTCT
>NW_016690181.1:2722352-2745182 GCF_001604755.1 Lepidothrix coronata
GATACAGAAAGATGTGTTTTATTGCAGATGTTAGTACCAGCATCCCATGAAGCTTTGTCTGAGTCCTGCACTCACTCTGCTCGTTTCCCATTCTGGTCTGCTCTGGGTTTGCATTCGCATTGCCTCCTTCCTGGGGCTGTGCAGTATGATGTCATGACACCATCTCTTTTTTCCTCACTTGTGATGAAGGTGGAGGGAACTGCCTCTCACACAGGAGGTAATTTTTAAACTCAAGGTGTTTCTGTCCTGGAATGGATATGGAAATGCATACACCAAGTTCCACTGAAAGGAACTGTCTGCTTTTGACCACAAGAACGAGGGCAAAAAAGAAAGAAAGTTGTTTGAACATGCAAAAGGCTGAAATATTTCTGTGAAGGACACATTGCAGTTTCTTTATGTGATGCCTCCATTCATCACCACTTATTTCCAAACAGTCCAAATTCTACGTGCTAACATGACTTACCTTTCCCTGTGCTTGTCCCTCTTTCTCTAACATGAAGAAATAAGATGGAGTTGTCACTGCAAGAGTTATTCCCAAGCTGTTGCATTTTCTTTTCAGAGGCTCTCAGCAGAAGCAGAGAACAGCCTTCTGTATGTGTCAGCATGAACTAGAACACTTTCTAGCTTGACCCGCTTCCAGCAAACACAGATGCCTGAAACGTGAGTTAAAAATTGTACTGTGCACATATAAATAATCTTCTAGCTATGGTAGTAAAATAACATAGCTGTGCTTCTATACAACTAAGAGTCAGACTCTCACAAGCAGATATAGTGTTAGCTTAGTAGGTTAGAACATGGTGCTAAGAAGGCCAAGGTTGTGGGTTCAATCCCTGCATGTGCTGTTCACTTAAGAGCTGGACTTGATGATCCTTGTGAGTGCCTTCCAACTCAGAACATTATGTGGTTTGCTATTTCAAGTGGCTGCTTGTCTGGTCTTCTGTTTTCCTGAAAGCAGTTTTTTTACTATGGAGGATCAATGCAGTCATTACTTCTTTTTGGGGGTTACGATGTGCTGCTCTGAAGTGGTTTCCCTGGACACTGTTGGCTGCTGCCCCATGCTGCACCCAGGGGCAGCACTGCCTTCCGAGCCATGAGTACACCATATGGTCCTATACTATCAGATGTAGTGGATTCTCTTGGACTCACTTTTTACCTGTGCTCTGACTAGTCCTGAGCTGGATGCAGCCACATACACTGTGTCCAGTGCCCAGCCTTCTGCGAGTTCCAAGAAGGGTTGCTGCACCTCGGAGCCCTCTTCTTTGCTTCAGCCAGCAAAAGCTGCCCCATGCGCTGGTTGTGCAGAGCAGCAGTGCTGTTGCAGCAGTGCCAAAATGCTGCCTCCCCCGCAGTGGCAAAGGGTGGGCTTCAACCCTTGCTGTCAGGGATCTGGTGCAGGTTTAGCTCAGCTGCCTTCAACTGGGCTGCTTCAAGTATCCACAGCGGCGTTCAAGAGCAAAACAAGGCTCATAAAGCAGTTGGGTCTCAAAGGAAAGTCTTTTTTTTTGCAGTGTTTCAGGGGTAGGTGAAGTACAGGGCCTGGGGCAACGCTTACAGCACTGCCTTCCATTGCTGCACTAAAGATTCTCTGTTGTGGAGGAGGAAGGGGAAGGAGTTTCAGAGCTGGCAGGTAGTCAGTGCCAACCCTCTCGGCTCAGTCAGAGTACTACTTTACTTGCCTCTTATCTTTATGTCAATCTCATTTCATAATTTTATGGTTAGGAAAAGGAAAATAAAATCTCAGAGATACAAAAAACCCTGAACACAATATCCAGGCAAAGACAGCCTTTTCTGGCTGACATAAATCCAGTTTCTCTTGTTAGTTATATCCAGGCTCTGATCTTCCTTCATGTCTGCTCCTCATGCTATCTGCAATAAATATATATCTTGATTTATATCAGCCCAAATAAGAGATACTGTCCAATGATCTTGGTGCTCCAGGAAAATTTTGGCCTGCCTCACATTTCAATTTCTTTCAGAGACTCCTGGCTGTGGTGAAATTGCAGTGACTTGACACTCATCTGCAAAGAGAAGGAACTTTTTCCTTACAGTCACATTTGCCAAATCATAACACACTAAATGGTCCGTGAGTTTCAGCATACCAGGGGAAATTCCCCCAAGTTTCCATTACTGCTCTATCAGAGGGCAGTCTCACAGATTTGCACAGATTTGGAGAAGTCTACAAGCAAAGAATTTAAGAGGGAGGAAAGAACTCATGAGATGGCAGAGGATTTCTTCTTGCTCTTTTCAAAACTCCCGGGATTTCCCTGCTGGTGAGAGGTCAGGCTGTGATGCCTTCCTAGCTTATTTCTATGACTCTCTTGGGCTGGGCATGTCAAATCTGCAAGCTGCAGGTAACGCAGACCCTGTGGATCCAGGAGGGATGAGCTCTGGGTGAGTGTGCACCAGCCTGTATGGGAAGCAGGTGGAAACGTCCCACCACAGTGGCTCACAGGCTTCTCCTAACAAGCTGTGTGGGCAACATGACACTTCCCACATCTAGCTCCAGCTGCCACAGGCCTACCTGCCATCATGGCCTGACTGGGCTCCACAGTAGCTCTGGTTAAGCTCCTGCTACTGATATCTTCCTATTTCCAAGTTAAGAGGAGTCTGGGCTGGAGGAATCTGGGCTGCTTCCCTTTCCTCCAGCTGCCTCTCCAGCCCCATTTGCAGCCTCATCAGGTAGCTGAAAGGCAGTAGAGGAGTCAGAATTTTGGCCCCATGTATTTCTTTATGAGACACACATCCTGTGGGCACCATACAAAGGTGACACAGTCACAAGTTAGTGTCCTCTTAAATGTGGATCTGGAAGATGGAGCACACTCACAGCACACACCTGGAAATCATATGCAGGACGATTGGAAATTCCTACTCTGAGTGTAGGTGAAATGCTTGATGTGACAGACGCCAATGTCTATTCTCTTGGATTTGGGTCCCTCACTGTAGGCAAGGAGATTTCAATAACAGAGTACCTGGCAGTGCTTTGCCAAAGATAATGACCCATTTACAGAAGAAAGGAATTATGCTCCCTTCTCATGCACTTTCAAACAGGAGATATACTTCCTGCAGCATCATAGCAATCTTGCCAAGCTGGGAAAATCCTTTTTATAGTCAAAATTAGTTGATATTGGTTCTCCAATTATTTAAGTTGCCTTTTCTGTGCTCTCCACCTGTTTATCTGACTCCTGAACTGCAGCCAGTCTCTCTTCAGCTCCATTGGCATGAAGAGCAGTTCATTCTACTGGCACTTTTCAGAGGTCTATCTCAGAAGTGGGTGTCTTAATTTTAGCTCAGCCACGAGCCTTTCATTTTGCTTTGTTGAGAAATTATGCTTTTCAGAGAGTGGAGGGGTTAACATATGCACTTGGCAGGAGGGAAGTTCCTTTCCTTCCTCTCCTTTCCCCCTTTCTCCCTTGAGATGAATTTTTTTGTCTCTCTTAAAAATGGCCTTTTATTTACTCACAACCTTTCCTCACATCCCTTCTTCTTTCAGTTGCAACTCAGCTTTCTTCTTTATGAGTTTTCAACACTGTGATTTCCTAAAATATCTGATCAGAATCTCTTGAGTTACCCAGGAAGGGGGAGATTTACCCTCCTTAATATACAATACAATATATAATGCACAATAAACAAAATTCAGAGAAAATATATTATTACCATGAGTGAACAGCAACAGCTACTTCAAAATGAAAACGCTAAAGAAATGTTTTCACTTAATGGTAGACCTTTAAGACTAAGATGATGCTTTTCTGTCCTGGGTTCCTCCAGTGGTTTCTCCCTGAAGCCAGCTGAGCTGTTGCTCATTTCTTTGGCTGGGAACAGAGACTGTGGTGGAAGCAGCAGGCAAAAACTGGAATAAGCTCAGCCCCTTCCATGCCCAACCAAAGGAGAGACATAGTCTCCTATCACCAGGGCTTCAGGACACAATCTTTCCTTCATTGCTGCAGAAAAACCAAAAGTGGAATAAAGAGGTTTCCTGATGGTGACCTGTATCTGAACTTTCTGTTCTTGGTAGTGGACCTCACAGTGTTAAACAGGAGAGTATGTACTTGAAGCTTGCAGGTTTGTGTTAGTTCAGCTCATTAATCTAACTTAAGCATTGCTGGCTTCAGCCCTGTGAGGATTAAGTGGGACAGCAAAACAAACGGAAGCCTGAATATCTGCCCAGGTTATCGGCACCTCCCTTCCACCAGCAAACACCCTGGGAATGGTCAGTAAGGGGGACCCTAACCCCTACTCTATTGTCTGACTGACTGAATTTATTACTGAAATTCCTCTTTAGGCTTTTTTTGTCAGGAATATTGACCAGGCAGACATGAAATATACAGAAATGAAAATAAACCATTACCCATGCTGTCAGCCAGAATTGAGGACAGACAGGGTAGTTTCTCAGTTCATCCTGGTGGTTCACTTTTTTGCCCTTATGTACAGGATTGACAGTGCATCATGACCTGAATAACACCATTTGTAGACAAAGTACAGGTGCCGCAATTTGCTGAAGGATGTTCCTGATTATTTTACCCCTGGAGCTCATTTCCTTATCAATGCTCACAAGCTTTCCTTCTTTCAAACTTATCCTTTTATTTATTTGGATGTGATTTTTAGAATGCTTTCTTCTTCTGGATGGCTTAATTCATGTAGATCATGTTGACCCTGTTCATGGCTGATCCTCTGTACAATTCAGAGCTAAAGCTCAGACCTTGGGAGGATGATGTGTTCTTAAATCAGTGAATCTCAGCCTCTCTCCCTAGACCTGTAGAGATGTTGCAGTAGTAACTGTGTTTGTACCAGGAGGGTTACACCCAGGCAAAATAGACACGAACGATGAGGACAACAAGGCTGTGCAATGACCAGGAATAATATCTGCTGACCCTCAGGGTGCAGTTTCCCATTTAGGCTTAATCAGATCTGACCGTGGGTTGCTGGTGAAAGGGTGGTCCTGCTCTTCCTGCCTGCTCCTAGCCATGAATTCCTGGTACCTCCCTTGCACTGAATTCTCACTCCCTTGCAATCCTAGAGGCTACAGAAAGAACCGACAGAATTCTTTTTCTTTTTCCCCCCCACAAAATTAGTTTTCTGCTGCATCAACATGCCAATCTGAATCACTCTGCAACGGTGATATTCCTATGTACAATGCAGGAGATCACCAGGTCAGCCGGCAACTTAGACTGGATTAAAGATACTAAGAAAATAGATCATTTGTCTTAGATACATACCCTTTACACTACAGTATCACTCCAACACATGCGTTTGTGTGAAACCATCAATGTAACAACACAAAATGAGTCCTGCAGAGTAGTCAGCACAAGAGCAAGGGTTTAAAATCAGTCCCAGGTCTCAGTCCTCACCTGTGCTGCCCACAGCAGCCACCTTGTCTACATTTCCCACGCTCTATCTCCAGCTACAGTTCCACCCAGCATGCAGCACCAACCAGACAATGCTCTTGAGGGAACCTGGGACACTTCACTAGCTATTTCTCCTTCAATGGAAAAAAAAATGGAAAAACCAAATAAGTGCAATAGTTTTGATCCTGTCTTCTGCAGGTCCCTGGCAGTGGGGATGGCTGTGGGGATGGCTGTGGGGATGACAGTGGCCTCCTTATTCCCCAGGTTGGAATGCTCCTGCTTGTGATGTGGTATGGAAGTGAATTTCTCCCTCAGCCCTGCTCTCCTTCTGAGCATTGCACTTGCACAGCAGCCCTACAACATCAGCCATCCTCGTGGCTGACTGCTACCCTGCTCTTCTGGAGGCAGTGCAAAGGGCTGATAGCTGCAAGAAAGACACTGCAGGTTCAGCAGGTTTGTGAAAGGGTAATGGCCAGGCAGGTGCACACATGCAGGAGAGCCAGAGCATTGGAAGGGGCTCCGAGCAGAAGACAGAGTGGTTCAGACACAAATGCTGTAATTTCAGCAGCCTGGTTGCTGTAGGGATTTAGACAGCGTATTTTCCAAGGAGCCCTGTGGAGGAAGCTGATTTGCAAAGACAGGCTGGTAACTGCAACCCTTTGAGATGTATGCATGTTCTGTAAAGAGGGGCAAACCCCAATGCAACAGCTCCTGTTTGTTTTCTTCTGTTGTTTTTATGCACTCAGTCGTCCACTTATATTCTTAAAATTCAGCCTCCTGTGTTTCACCTCTGACATGGGTTTCTTCTCAGGTTAATTCCTGTCTGGCTTCTAGGAGAGCGGGATGTGACCCCTCCTGACATTTGTTTAGTGAGTTATGCTTGCCTTCCGGAGAACACAAACAAGCTTTTGAACTTCCTCCCTTCAACTTTAGCTCTGATCCAACTCCTTGCTCCACTTACCCTGGCTTCATGCCGATATAACAGAGATCGGCATCAGGCTTCTCAACTTCTGCTTGCAAAAGTGCCTATGTGATTTAGAGTTTGTGCTCTGTTCTCAAGAGAGACTTATGTCCAACTGTATGAAAGGACATGCAAATACGTAACCCCCTTGATTTCACCCAAAATGAAAAATCTGACTGTCTTTAAGAACCTGGTCTTAATCATTTGAGAAAGTCACTTGGATTTAGGTCTGTTAATGTTGATGTCATTTCTTAAAATTAGCCTTAAACTCCAAAGGCACCCAGAGAATGCCAACATTGTCCCTCTTGTCCACTCTACCCAGAAGGTAGGAATTTTGGGACTACGAGAAGAAAAATAGAAATAATTTCCATCTCACAGCAGCCAGACCTGAATGTGATTACTGATTAAACTGGAAACTCACCTTCCCAATAATGTTTGGAAACCAAAACAAAGCATCCTCTTTGTTCATGGGAACAGAAATTGTATTTACATAACAAAAAAATTAGGTAAGAGGAAGTATATTGAGGAACTCGGGAAGTGAAAAGTTTTTCATTGCTATATTCTTTGTATTGCAAGAGCTAATACAAAGCAACATGATTAGTCTGTTCTTCAGCAGCTTCCTATTTCCATCACCAGACCACTTTAATTTTCAAGGTACTGAACAACGTGTTTTTCTGAAGTTGATCTGGATGAACTTGATGTCTCACAGTTTGTGTCCAACTGAGTCTCTGTGCACAGGTGTAGTATGGAAGACCTGGTGGAGATTAGATTTCAGAGGCTTCTTCCCCACCCACACCTCCCCTGCATGAAGAAATTCAATTTTGCAACCCTGGTACGTGTGCCAGTCCCTGAAAGCTAAGAAGCCTCATGGCCCCAGCTGCATATGCCAACCCAGAGAAACACTTTGGTAGGCTTGGGATCCCTCTCTGTAACACTGAACCCTGCTGGGTAGAAGAGGCCAGTGTGTGGCAGTGCCCTGCCAGCACACCTTGCTCTTGGCAGGCTGGAGACAGTGGTTCAGTCAGGTCTTCATCGAGGAGCAGGGAAACCTTCAGCTGCTGTGTATGGTGGGGTGGGGCTTCCTCCTCTATACATCTGGGTTCAGAAGGACCAAAGTTACCTTGAGCTTCCTGCCCTACTAGTTTACATACATGTCTCTTCTTCTACTTCACTGTAGACGTAGGCTGGACATTTCACTACAAGCTGTTGTAAACAAAATTACACTGGTATGGCTGTGCTTGGTAATTCCTGTATGGAGCTCCATCCCCTGCCCACCTTCAGGAGATTTCCACGGGTGGTGGGAAGCCAAGTTTGCCTGGGATGGGTGGCTGCAGCCAAAAAGTCCCTGGAGCAGGGACTTTTGCTCAAGAGCAATCACCAGCATTTCCATATGTGCTTATTTCTTCCCTGGTGAGCAGGGGTTCAGCTGCAATAGTACAACACATGACAATAAGGGTTTTCTTTATCGTCTAAACAACTGTCTATTTCTAAAGTGATTTTTAGTGAAAAGTGTTTATCAACAACAGTGTGAAGGGTGGAGGATGTTCTGCTTTCTCTCAAGTTATTTCTCTTTCTCTTCACTTTAAAAAATGAGCATGAAGGGAAGGACAGGAGAGCTGGAGCTGGAGGTGAGGAAGAACATGAACAAAAATGTTTTCAAAGGGAAATTTTCTATTTAGCTTTCTTCACTGTATTTTGCAAAACATTTGCATATTTCATATGGAAACATGAACTGAAAAGACCAGGTAATGTCCTCAGTGGAGACTGCCTCCACAGACGGGGACCCAGCCTGGCAGTGGTAGCACATCTGCTCCCACAGCCATATCCCTCCTGGGAGACAGCACATCTCAGCCTGGTTTGGTCTGCGGAGGAAAGGTAGCACAGGGACCTTTACAATGGTCACTGTCTTCCTTAAAGCATCACCATATCTAGGTCATTAACTTCAACCAAGCTGCTTCTCATTTATGATGATCGGAGAGAGGAAGGATGTCTCAAATATGCAGGACCAGACTCCCTTGGGCATGGGCTCATCTTAGTTGCATTCAAGGCAAGGTCTGAGGTGTGTGTGAAGAGAAGAATGAGGGCAATTGGGCTAAAAGGTAAAAGGACATCGCCAAAATTATAGCAGTGATTAAAACTAGCCAGGTACGGCAGCTGCCTCTGCTTGAAGATTTGCAAACCAGGCACCACTCTGTTGCTCAGCATTGCAAATAGGGAGACAATGAAACACCACACATAACCCCCCTGAAAGTTTAATAAAGACCTTGCTGTGTAAGAGGAGCCAAGCTGATGTGAGGGGTCCCCTGCTAGCCAGTCACCTGTCCCCGCAGCCAGCAGGCCTGGGGAGGGTTGGTGGGTGCTAATCGCGGGGTATTATGCAGCCACCTGGTTCAGCAGTGGAGAAACCATCGTCCCTGCAGGCTGCTACCAGCCCATTTCACTTCACCTGTTTTATTGCGACTCACTTGACTATTTAACACTTTCTCAGTGTCCAGTTTGAGACAGCATTACAGATCATTTCAGATGGCAGAAGTAATTTGAAATTACGTATTTTCTCACATTCATCCTGTTTGGACTATTTCTAGTCAGGAATCTCTCCTGGATGAATCTGAGGATAAAATTGATCAAGCTTGACCCAGGAGTGTAGTGGCTGGTGTGGCTCAGCCAGCAGCATTGTTCTGTGCTGAGTCCGGGGGCTCCTGCCCGAGGTGCCACCCAGCTGTGCAGCACCTTCTGTCTGCAGAGCGAAGATAATTTTGAAGCAAAATATCTGCAACACAGGATCAAATCACTTGCCCCAAAAATTTGATATGCCCTTTCCAGCAATGGCCAGTGATGCTTCAGGAAAACATTTCCATTTAATCTTCTCCCTTCCCACAAACAAAATAACTGTCTGTATCTGAACATGGTATGAGCTGCTCTACTGGTCCCTAGGCTTGGTGAGCCTCTGCGGATTGGTGGTGTTGGTGAAACAAGCTGATCCAACTAGTGCCACAATGCTATGCCAGAGAGGGCACAACAGGAGTCTTGTATCCCAAAGCTAATCAGACCTGTTCCTGAAGTCAGGCATTTTTTCATCCCTATCTTCACTGGCTTAGATACTGCACGAATATTACGACTTTCTTATAGTATTTTGGTACTTTCATTTTGGGTGCCAGCTGAAACTGGGAAGTATGTTGGTGGGTAGAAATATATAAACCCTGTTATCTTTAAAGTGAGAGTCTGAAATGGGAGAGATGTCAAGGCAGGTTAATTTAACAGCCTATTGGTGTTGGCAGCATCGCTCTTGTTATTCCCAGAGCCATGCACCTTCCCTCTGACCTCACTGACGATGCTCGGCTACTTGCAAGGAAGTAAACAAAAGGGACTCATGGGGACTTTGGTTCCATAGAAACAGCAGGGAAAATGTCCATGTGTGCCAAGTGGAAAAGGACTAAATCAGTGGGGAAGGAAATTTTATTGTCACAAGTTCAAAAGGGATGTTACAAACAAGACAGTGGGGGGAAAAAAAAGAAAAGGAAAAAGAGGAAAACTTCAGAAAGCAGTCCCTAAAGTCAGATCGCAAAATACTACTAATGAAGCCTTGCCTTAGAGCAATTGTAAAATATGATGTGGTATTTACATCAACAGTGACTCAAGCAGCATTTACTATTTCCCCTTTAAACACAGCAGGACACTGCCTGTCCTCAGAGATTGTGGATCCTGACCCTGCAGATGGATGGATGGACCCAGGGCTGGTGGATGGATGGCAAAACAATGCAAGGGAATGGGACAGCATGCAGACCAGTAACCACACGTTCACATCAGTTAGTGCTTAGTGCGAGGGAAACAAGTAAATGGTGTAATAGCTCTGGTGGGGAGAAAACCTTGAGACATTTCTGCACTGAGGGGGTCTGCAGCGAGGTAAAATGTGCTCCTGCTTCCCAGCCTGACAGCTCGTTCAGAACAGGGGACTCACTGTGATCTGATCCGGGCTGGTGCAGTGCCAGCAGTGCCTTGGGGCTGGGGTGGGATTGCTTTAAGCTATGCCATCTGCCCACAGTCTCTGGGGCCACCCCAACCAGGGCATGCTAGAGGGGAGTAGGCGCTGCCAATGCCCCTTTCCACTCTGTCAGTGGTGGGAGAGATGGCATCAGGGCTGTCTAGCATGGCCCGTAAGGGAGTCCAGGGTGGGGTCCCCTGAGACACAGTAGGCCTGAGAATCTGATAATTATATCACATCCTAGCAGTGGCAGTATTTAAGTAATGCAGATTTGTAAACAGAAGAGAATATCCAAAGTTTCCAAAGGGGAAATATCTGATGACTGTGATGAATTTCACTGTGAGCCAAGTAAAAACGTGACTTTGCGTAGTTGAGCAGATTTAGAGTAACAAATGCAGAGGGATGGTATAACTGGGCCATTGGATCATTCTTTTGTTTACCATTGCCTCCTCCAGTTGTGGAAGCCCTTCATAAACATGAGAGCAGCAGGACCCTGTGTTTCACAGGACAAGGTGGTCATTACACGTAAGTACTGCTGATGGCAATGGTTGCATGCATCTGCTTGTTACTGTACACTTCATGAAGGCTGAATAAAGGTAGTTTTCATAGCCCTCTTTTTTCTGAGATCTTGAAAGGTGAAAGAGCAAAGCGCTGTGGACAACAGGGCAACCCTCGGATGGGCTGTGCCCTCCAGTTTGTGGAATAGCACCTCTCCAGGCATCTCCTTCCTCCAAGGAGCTCTAAGCTCTTAACAACCCCATGGAACAGTGACACAGATTATTCAAGGGATCAGCAGGGAAATAAAATGCAGGGTCTCTGCCTCTCCTGTTGCCATGTAACTGCCAGTGCTCACCCTAGCTAGCCCAGAGAAGGCTTTTTAAGCAGTAATCAATTTTGGTAAAACTTCTAGGCTATGTTGCCCCTGTTTGCATCACTCTGGTGGCAGTCTACAGAATCTGTGAGCACCTTAATCTAGACTCAAATAAAACATTCAACTGATCACGTCTGAGTTAGTTTAAGGGTTGTGGTGCTGAGGTTTGCAGCATGCTGCAGCAGGTCTGAGTCACAGCAGCAGACTCCATCTTTGCAGAGTGAAACTCCACCTAAAGCATCTGCATTCCTGTAAAGCTAGGGGTTGGTCTCAGACCTCTCTTGGAGATTGCTGCTGCTTGCATACGGGCAATTGCATGTAGACTCTCACAGAGAGGGCACAGAAGTAACTTTAGTAGCTCCTTTTGACCATCAGGCTCAAAGACCCTTCATCTGGGGCTACAGCCTCTGAAAGTGGGAGGATATATTCCAAGTTATTCATGCCAAATTCATTCTTCTTTCACCCTCAGTGCTGCATACGTGACTGAGCTCGTTATCTTTGCCTCTCAGATGATTATTTGTTCACATTACTCATTGAAACTTTGCGGCATCTTAACATCCTCCATAAGGATCTCTAAGAATCTCTACCACAGTGTCAAAAGCATAGGCATGTGCTCTGGAGTGCCAGACTCTTGGAAAGTTGTTTTAACAGGCTTCTGCTTTCAATTAGCAAGTAAACTCCTTGGGGCACGAGTCTGGCTTCCCATCAGTCCTGGCAGGCACTCTGGTACTTTCTAACCAAATCATCCTCATTCCCATCTTCCTACTCACCTTGGCAAAAGTCCAAAGGTAGCTCAGATTTCAGCCACCCCAAATTCCCCATCTGAAGGGGATGTAAGATGTTGATGTCTGGGGCTGGTCTTACAAAGAGAGAAACATCCCTGCCCACTACCTTCAGGACCATTTCCCATGTCACTTAACATTTGAAATGGGGCTTTTTTGGAATCATGTCTTTCAGCAGTGCAAACAAGACACAAGCAAAATATAAATCACACCTGTATGAACATCACCTGCCTAGGCTTCTCCCCAGCTTCTCCAACTTACTGGCCTTCTGATGCAGTCAGGTCTCCCAATGCTTGCTAGAGCTTGAGCCAATTCAGTACTTGCCTGCTGGGATTTTCACCCCTCCCATCTCCTATGTGTTTGTTTGAAGAGACAACTCTTTGTATAGATATAAAAAAAATATATTTTTATATATATATATGTACTTGCTCTTTGGATAGTGGGGAAACCTTTATTGTTGTCTGTGAGCTTCTGCAGCATAAAGTTCCAGAATTCCTCCATTCCCAGCTGCTGGATTCAGAACGCTTTTCCTTTTCAAGCTTCCTGTTCACACAGGGTGGGGGTGGGAAGTGGGGGATGAGGGGGGAGGTTAGGCATTGAATAAAAGGAATTAACCATTTCCCTTCTCTGACCTTTGGGAATTTCCGTATGTGAAAGTGGCAGCTTGTGTGTCTAAGAATTATAAATGATGGGACTTTGCAAGTTACTGAATGGATGTGTGACCAAAGACCACAGGCTGCTCCCCGAGCAGGGCTGGGAGTGAGGAGGACAAAGGGGATAAAGAAGAAGCAGGAAACACTGTAGATACTTGAAGACCACGTGTGTAGTAGGAATGAAAATTGCTTATCGTGCTTCGGAGAGCTCATGCTATTGCAGCTTCCCTCCACCATGCCTTAGTTCATCTCCTATTCTCGGTGCACAGCAAAAAGGAGGCCAGGAAGTAAGTTTCCATGAGAAGCTCTCATGACTCAGATCTCCCTCCTGTAGGGTTTCATCAGTTTCCCTAGACCAGGGTCACCATCCTGAAAGGAAAAGAGCCATCCTGACTTGTGTTTAACTGTATATGTATTTAATAAACATAGCGTGTGTGCACAATCCTTTCTAGACCCTTAAAATGGACTTGACAGTGCTTGAAAGTGGAACTTGCATTGCTGTTTCTGAGAAACCAGAATGTGTCATCTAAGCAACCCTTGCCACTGGTTCCTGTGTGCTACACAGACTCTCAGTGCACACCCCAACATGCTCACAGCGACTCTCGAGGCACACCTATGCACACGTACAGCAGGGCCATGGCATTTACTGAGCAAGTACCAGCACCCACCATCACTGTCATTTGTGAGGACAAATACCAAATACCCCAAGAAGGACACCCTGGCAAGCTGAGACCTGCTGTGGGAGTAGCAATTTCATCCAAGGAGGTTTTTGTTCTCACTTTTTGTGCTTTCTCCCCCTAATCCACAGGGAAATTTGCTCTTTAGTTTTACCTTCTGTCTTCCTAAAGCCACTGAGGCCCATGGGCACTGAGACGAGTTAAATAAGCCTAAAGGGTTTTCCAAGCAGAAAGGAAATGGCAAAGACTGGCAGCTAATGAGGGTCAGCAGGACTGATGTGAGTAGCACAGATGGAGCTTCAAGCATGGCCTCATAAAAGCTAGTCTTGGCCTCCAAGATATCCCATCCATTACTCAGAGCTGATAAATATGTGTTCCACAAACACACATATGAATCGTGGGACCTATTGTAGGACTTCAGGCACAGTGAGCCCACAGCCCTCTTCTAGTTTCAGAAAGCTTTTTGGGATCACTGAACACAAGGGACTCAATGTCTCAATCTGCAAGGCACATTATTTCATGTGCCTGAGAAGTGGCTCCAAGCTCAGCATGCACCTTCACACTGACACCCAAAGCACACTCAGCTCTTCCTTCTTCACCAGCCATGGCAGAGAGATTTCCTAAACACAGGAGTTAAAAAAACCTGCTCATGCTCACTGCTGGCTGCAATTTGCAAGGCGCAGAGGAAAAAATATGTTGCTCAGCAGGGCCCCTGCTGTATCCTGTACATACAGCATTTCTGTGGAACTAGCCAGGCCCATCTGTCTAAGTGTTTACAAATTGTAAATCTAACAGGGATGACCTGGGGAGTCCCAAGCCCTGCTTCTTTGCCAGGAGGACAGAACCAGACTGAGGATGTTTTACTCCTTGCCATGCTGCCAGAGGATGGATATGGAGGGAAGTGGGTGGTCTCTTGCCTTGTAGGATACAGAAGTACCCAAACTGCATTTAGGGAGAGCCTGGGGGGATGATATGAGGTGGTTTGGGAAAGACCTCCTCCTCACCCTTCCTTTTCTTTTTTCTTTCTTCCTTTCCTTCCTCTGCTGTGGGATGACCGGGACAGCTAAGAGGGAAGCTTGTTTTCACTCAGTAGCTGAGCATCCCCTGTCAGTTGCTGCCCTCAGCACTTTCATCAGCCTGTAGATTCGACAGGGACCAGCCTGCACATCAAAGGCTTGTTAAGTTACTGCTGTGCTGTGAAAGAGAGGGAAAAAATCCTGTTGACCGTGACGAATTAGTGAAGTTCAGGGGTGGCGCTCACCCTTTTATTGGAGAGCTGCTTGTGCCTGTGCACTGCTAAAGGGATTAGAGCAGCGTGTGGCATGTTTCTGATTCTGACAGAAACTTGAACACGCTCTAGCAGAGCTACAAAGAGAAAGTCCATGTCAATGGCAGGAGATCTGGGGAGGGCCGTGAGTGATTAGCCACACTTGGAAGGTACCAGGAGGTTGTGAACTGTACATGCAGTGTTAACTGTCGAGGTGCTGAATTCTCCAAAGCATTGCATTTGCAGCAACAGGAGTGGGCTTTCTTTTCCCACCTATGTTTTTGGGCCCAGTGTGCTCTTGCATAACTTCTGATGGTGTTGCCTCTTGGAGACTGAGGCCCCTGGTGAAGCCTCTTGCCTCTACACAAAAATGAGAACAGGTATGCATGTGGGACTGAGATTTGGGTTCAGGTCCTTGCATGAGATGAATGAACCGACCTCCCAAGCACTACCCCATTTACTAATCTGAAGAATGTCTAGATGCAACTGGAGAGACTGAAGGGTTTGAGTGGGTCAAAACATGCTCTGGACTCCTCATCTCTCAGCTTCACAGAGCAACTGGGAGCAGAGCTGGACACAGCCTAGCTTGTCTGTCCTGACGAAAGCAGATCATGGTAGAGGGTAGCAGGTCAGAACAATCCAGAGCACCTGACCTGCATGGACTCAGGAACTTCAAAAGCACCTCCCAGTGAGGTAAAACAGATGTAGGTTTTTTAACTAGTTTTCATCAGAAACTTGCAAAATCTTGCAGTCTTTTGAAGTCTCCCTTGGGTGCTAGTTTCGTGTTCCTAAGCAAAACGATGCAACATATTCTCTGGGATTTGCTGAGTTTGCTTGTTTTAGCACACTACATTAAACCCCTCAATTCCCAAACTCACATTTGCAATACTAGTTGGGAAGGTTTGGGAAATGTGCAGGGGATTGCCAGCTGCAGCAGAATTGGGGCATCTCTTAGTTTCTCCCTGGGCATGGGAAATGTCAGTGAACATCCCTCACACACTTATGGTCCTCCTTGGATGCTTGCTTCTGTTGCCTTCCCTTGCTCCAGTGCCATCCTGCTGGTTTTCACCCAGTCAGGCTTCTCAGCTTTCCCAGCATGCAAAGCACTACCCATACCAGAAGAAACTGGCTGCCTGGACTTCCCTGCCACCAGCACCAGTGCCAGTGCAGACTGCAGTAAGACTTCCCCCAGTGATGCCCCTTTGGACCTCTTTGGGGGCCCAGAAACGTGACCTTCCCCTCAAGCCTGCTGTGTCCCTGGTGCAGGCCCCAGGGGTGTCAGCTTCCTTACAGCAGTGTCACATCAGCCCTGACAAGGTCCAGCTGGGTGAGCTAAACCGAATTTAAGCTCAGTTCTTATCCCCATCTCCAAACCGTAAGTCAGGGTGCTAACGCCATCCGCCTGCTCTGTCACAGTGGAGGGGTGAAACATGCCTTGTTCTGCTTTTGAGATGAGGTGCGTCTGCTTCTCACAACTAAAACTGAGCTGGAGCTGTATCTTGCCATTAAATGGGGTAAATCGAAAAAAAACCTCCTCCTGACATTGTGTGTGGTTAGCCTGATAGCACTGCACTGCACTGTACATCACACACAGCTACCAGGGAAAAGTACAGGAAGAAGTTAGGGATGAGAATCTCTCTGGCCTGCAATAACACAAGAGGCTCTGGTTTAACAAGCAGTAAATGTTTCCACGCTACACAGCATATACTGGGCTGCGTGATGTCTCATCAGCCAGCATCTGCAGCTGCTGACACAGTATGGATTAATAAAACAGGCACGAGGAATGGGATGGGTCAGGGACCTGTGTGCACTTTGCACAGGATCATAGAGACACTGCAAGTGGGAGCTGAGTCTAGCCCGCCAGATATGTTCTCCATGACCGTTCTGGGATCCGTCCCCTGCAACCTAGGTTGAGCATGGAGGTTTTAGCTGGGAACATGCTCTTCTTCCCCTGCCACAGGGATTTTCCTCACCAAGCTGCCTTGAAGGCATCAAGTCAAGTAGTAGTTAACCTGGGGCAGGGAAGTAGTTTCCCCTAGGCAGAGAAGGCTAGCGAAGACACTTGGGTGACATGGTATGCCAGAGACACTCAACTCCCAGAGCAGAGCAGTGTCCTCAATCACATACAAGTTATTAGCAGCTTCCTGGCACCAGAAGAAGGGTCTTTCTTTGAGCACAGATGCTGCCTATCACGTGTCCCCCTGGCATGTGTCCCTGCTGTCCAGGCCAGAGGGACTTCCAAAGGAGCAACTGCTGTGAGCCTGCTAATTGAATGGTGGCATTGATTTTGGTGTCCCTCATAGGTCTGCACTGGCATCTGCAGTTCAAAGTCCTGTGATCCTGTGAGGGCACTGGTCCTCGGTCTGCCAAGCACCCTTGCACCACTCTCATGGGCAGTGCTGATGGGGGACGGTGCCTGGAGGGTCTGGCTGGACAACAGGCCAAGGCAGTGTCTCTGCCAACAAATTCTGCACAATTTAGGCAGGACTTAAAGTTCACCTCCCCAGAGACTCTCAAAAGGAAAACAGACATAGCAATACCTCCACCATTGGAAAGGCGGGTGAGCGGAAGACCTGGGAGGCGCAGTAGAAGGTCAACCCAGCCCACGTTGCTCTGTGCACAGCACATGGATGGGACCATGGTCTGTTTATCTGTAAACAAGAGCACTGTTCAGAACAAACATGCAATCAGCCTGAGCTTGGGAAGCTTCACATCCTTCTTGGTAACAGTATGATAGAAAATAAGACCTTGGCACATTGCCCTGAGTATATTGCTGAAGTGGGCTGGGTAAGGAGCAAGGAAGAGCTGGAATAGAAAAGCTGAGTCTGGTTACCTCAACAATGTGATCTAGGCAGACCCAGCAAGGGAGATCCTTGGAGCTGTATGTCTGGGGAGGATGCAGAGCCCTAGGATAGTTCTGAAGATCTTCTCAGCACCCTGCTTGCTTTCTGCAAAAAGCTGCCTGTAACATCTCAGGCTGCACAGAGGTACTACCTGAAGGTGCTTTCTGTTGGCCATAGGTACTTACAAGGCACCTATTACACTTGCAGCCAAGAATCCTCACAGGTCCTTCTAAAGAAGTCACGCAGAAGTGTCATCCCCGTCTCACAGGTGGGGAAATGAGGCACAGCAGAATCAAGTGATCATGCAAGAGCCAAAGGCCCAACCTCTACTGCTGGCACAGATGCTTAAAAACGAGCACACCATGTACCAGAGCTGTCTGGGTGAGTCCCAGGATATATCCACCCCTGCAGAAAAGCAGCATCCATTCTAGTTCCACATGTCAGAAACTTCTAATATTAGTGAGACTAAAGCCCAGGCTATTAGTCAGGTAATATTAGTTCCTGCAACCCTGTGTGTCCCCGTGCTCCCTTTCACCAGATGAGAGCATATCTGCATACCCTGAGATTAGCTCAATTGGTTGGAGCATGGTGCTAATACTGCCAAAGTTGTGGGTTTGATCCCTGTATGGGCCATTCACTTGGACTGGATGATCCTTCTGGGTCCCTTCCAACTTAGAATATTCTGTAATTAATGAACAGCCTGCTTCATGGGGACCTGCCGCTAGCGGAACAGCACCAAGTTCCCTACTGCTGATGGAAAAAGGGGCATTTCAGTTTCTAGCTGATGAGAAACTTTCACAGACAAAAGCACTGGACATCCAGCTATATGAATACACTAAAACCCAGGCATAAGAATAATAAAAAAATGCCTGATTTGATAAAGCTTGCAGTCTAGTCCCATGGGTTGAGTTAGTGTTTTCCCTGCAGCAATTTCTTTTAGCTAGCAAGCTTTAAGTTATGACTTGCATTCATCAGATTCACCAAATGTTGACAACTGGCTGTCTTAACACTCATGCATAGACAAGACCATGGTGTTAAGATTTCATCTGAGGCATTAGCCACACAGCAAACAGCAAGGGACATAACACCACATCCTCAGGCATGTGAAAAGCTGAGGAGACTTCACAGTCCCAGATTTGAGTCCTGAAATAGTGATCCTGTTGCTGAATGCTCCAGATCCCTGTCTTTTACCTGGGGGATCATTCTGGGAGACAAACCGACCAAGGTGCATCCAAACCCAGGTTTTTGGAGCCAAAAGAGAGAATGATGTTGGTCACTTATTTTACAGGAAAATCCCCATTAAACCTCTGTTACCTCTCCTCCTCAGGAGCATCCATGAGTGACTGTTTCACATTTGCCTCAGTATTTCCAAGAGGGGCCTGTGAGCTCTGTAGTTCCTCCCTGGCAGGAAGCCAGAGCAGCACTGTGGCCTCTCTGACAGGTCTTGAGGACAGAGTACAGGAAGGGGGTTTCAGGAGAAAGCAGCCATATTCTTCTACTCCACACAGGTTGTTTTTTCCCCCACTGGAGAAGTCCTTAGAAGAAGAGATGTGCGAGCAATTTGCCTCCTTACATTTACCTTGGGGAATCTTTCCAAACATTGTCCCCAACAGCATCTTATTTCTGAGACATTAAAAAGCCACTCTATTCAAATGCAAATCAAGTCCTTCCTGACAATAACTGTTGAGTAATTTTGACGTCAATACAAGCACTCTAGCCGGACGTTCCAAGAATAGACCTGGTGTTTGGGAACGGAGCAAAAAGGAAGCGACCACAGATAATACAAGGAGCAACGCTTTAAAGGAGAGACTGTGAGGGGAAGATAGCACAGCCAGGGGTATCAGGTACCTAAATATCAGAGGTTTAGAGCAAGGCACAGGCACGGAAAGCTAGATTGGAGAAGGCTGAGGCAAAGGCTCTCCTCAGACCTAGGGTGAAAAAGCTGGGGCTTCCATCTCGGGTCAGTCCATTTGCACATAGTCAACCCCAAGCTCTTTGCCCAGACTCAACCCCAAGCTCTTTCCCTTAGACTGCATTTAGACCAAGGTTTATACATTCGGAGCTTGCTTAGATGCCTCTGCTCTGTGCTGTGTTATACAATGTGCCCTCTGGAAGTTTTTCTTCTGTGCAATGTGTGCTTTTATGCTCCTAAAGCTGGTTGCAGACAGGACCCTGAACTTGCTGCCTTCAGAGGGAAGGTCTATCAACCAGAACTTGATACCCAAAAGTACATTCAGCCACAGCACTAACTATCCCAGCCCAAGGAAGTGATGCACACAGCAGATATAGCTGATGGGTTGGTAGAGCAAACTGCTGGCCCCCCAAGGCTTTCCAAGGCAAATAGCATGCTCTAGAGCTGAAGTAGACCCCTTAGGAAACACAATCCAGCAGAGATGCCATTGATGTGCCTGCAAGATCAGAGGAATACATGCAGGGCTTCCCGAGTGACGTGGCATTTGAGCACTATTTGGAATACAATGGCCTTTCTGCCTGTTTTGGAAATTTCTGACATTCTAAGCACAATCGTATTTGTAATGGTTACATCTGGCCTTTCTGATCTGCTTGCTCATCAGCCAGTAGAGAGCCCTCAGGTACAAATCTCCTCTTAGCTCTAATTAATCACCCAGGGCTCTCAGAGAGCTTTATAGCATTAACTCATTCACCTCTGAAAAACTTCCCTCTCCCACTCACAATGAGTTGCATATTTATCTGCTAGGGACTAAGTAATCAGTGGTCTGAAACTATCACATTGTGGTAGGCAATTATTTTATCACCATTCTTTTGCAAAGCTGATTTATCCAAATTCACAAGGCAAAGCAGTGATAGAGATGAGGAACAGACATGGTGTTCAAGCCTTGAGTTCTCCTGTAGCTACTGGTAAGCATTCTTCATGAAAATGCATTCTCACTATTTCAAGCATAACCTCAGCAGCTGGGAGCCCACCTTTAGTCACGGGTAGGACCAGATTTACCTCCTGAGGGCCCTTCTACCCATTTCTAGGAGACTACGAACCTTCTCTTACTACTAGAAAGTGGCACGGTAAAATGCTAACTTGTTAAGCGAAAGGCTGTCATCAGTCAGTTCAGTCAGTTTATGCCCAGTTAAGAAAACTCATTAGTAGCTGCCACCTGCTGTTCTTTGTGGCCTGCTTCTCTTCCATATCTTGGAGGATAACATCACATACCTACGTTGTGGGGGAGCTGCTCTGCACACGCTCCCAAGTATATTCCTCTGTCCATACATTTCCTATCTGCTGTGGATTTCCTAGAGGGGAGACTGAGGACATGGCTGCTGGGGAATGCAGCCCCTGCTCTGTTGCTGCCTTGTGTAACATACTATAGACTATGGCATGGGGTGACAATATAGCTGCACAACCTTCAAACCAGACTTGCCCTTAGCTTCTTGCCTGAACGCTGATGTTCCCATCTTGGCTGTGCACAGGGAAGGGAAAAACACGTTCTGGGTTTCCTATTTATCCCTCCTCTCATCTTCATACAGGTCTGGAAACAGTATGTTTTTAAAGGGATGGGGGATCTGTGTTCTCCAGTAAATGTAGCTTTAACAGGAGAAAAAAAAGAGAGACAGCAGTAAACAAAGAGCACAATTGCTGAAGTACAGTTGACATATGGACTCCAAAAGAAGTGCTGACCTCATCCTTCCTTATGAATATGATCTATATTGCTGCATACAGAGGAGGCTACTGTCAGAAAACAGAGTACCACCTAACCCTGCTGCAGATCCTCCTACTGGCTGTAGGGCCCCTGGCAGTCAGATCCTTGCCTTGCCTTTGGGCAGAGGGTGAGATGGGCTGTCCCAGGCTGGAAGGGGCTGGCTCTGAGTGACCTAGGTGTCCCCTTATGTACCTGGGTCTCTCTAAGGCACCTCCAGGCAAGGTCCTCCCCCTTGCAATGGGGTCCAGACTTCCTTCAGCTGTATAAAGAAGAGGAAAACCAGCTTCTGAAACCCTTGGCTGGTTTTATCTGGACCCTGCAAGCACAAAAACTATCCCCAGGCTCTCCCACTCCAGGCTCACCATCTCACTTCATGTTTAGGGTGGAGAAACACCCCAGATGTCCTTCAGACCCTCAGTTTCCTTCTCTGGGATGCCTCCAGCAACGCTTCTCATGCTCCTCACATCTGGGTGAGGGCAGGAGGACCAGTATTCTCAGCCAGCTATCCCCACTGCTCCCTGCTGGACCCACACTTCTTCACTAGCTCCCCATGACTACTGATGTCGGTGTCATGTGGCCATCCCATCCCTGTGAGATCCCAGGGGGTGACACAGGATGGGATGGCCAGCAAAAACGGGTGCCTGCCTGCGGCAGGCAGTGGGCAGTGGGCTGGGCTGGGTGTACAGCACAGGAAGCACCTGCTCCTCAAGTGACGGCTCTCTTATCTGACCCCAGTCACATCAGGTGGCTTCCTTGTTTGCCTTGGCAGCAGGCCCTTATGGCCCCCTCCAGCTGCCACTGGTGAGCTGCTTCTCCACTCTTTTTTTTTTTTACTCCAGAAAAAAATAGTGCCCATTGATCCGAAGAGAAAAATGCCCAGAGACCTTCCCAGTGTACAGCTCTGGCCCCCGCTTTCCCCACCTGGGGCAGCAGGGATGAGAGGCATGGGATGCACTGCCCTCAATCCCACACTAAAGCTGCCCACATGCTTGGCCACCATCACACAATGCAGGTTCCTCTCCTCTATGAATGAACCAGAGGATGAAGACCCCTGTGTAGCAGTCGGGAACGGTGGGCAGCTGCCGGCCCCATTGTGGGCATTGGGAGTGTGGCACAGCTTTCCTCAGACCAAGGGTTGCCGGGTTGGGCCATGGCCACCTCGAGCCAGAGTGCCAGGGCT
This sequence comes from Lepidothrix coronata, assembly GCF_001604755.1. NCBI lineage: Eukaryota > Metazoa > Chordata > Aves > Passeriformes > Pipridae > Lepidothrix > Lepidothrix coronata. Next base: position 2,744,582 of record NW_016690181.1, read on the forward strand.
TTAAAAAAATAAATCAATGCTTGTGGTTGCTCTTCCTCTCCCACTCCGTCCCTTCCTCGCTCTGGATAACTTACTGAGCAACGGCTGGTCCCGGCAGCAGGGCAGCCATGCCGGGGGCCTCCCCCAGGCAGCACCAGGGGAGAGCCCACCTGGCTGCGCTGAGGTGCTACATGGCATCCTGCCACCATTCCAGAAGCCAGGAGCTTTCAGGAGCAATTCCGCGCATCTCTTTCCATCTCTGCCCCAGGGGCAAATCATGAGGCTGAGGGGCACGGGCGCTTCTGCTGATCTGCATTTCAGCCACAGAAGTTGGCCAGACTCCAAGATGGTGCCATTTCAGTTTGACATCCACCTCTTAAATAATCTTCAAAATAAATTTAACCCGGTGGGTTAGATATTGGCACATTGAAATGTAGCACTTCTGCTACGTAAAGATAAGAACCAATTCAGAGCACACACATACTTTAAAACTGTACCGTAGTCAATAGAGCCCTGTAAGTCATAGATGTATGATAGACGTTGTTTGGCTTTGGCTTTTATGAGACACACAAGGAACAGTCTTGCAACATATTTTCCTTTTTTTTTCTTTTAATTAATCCTT
>NW_016690181.1:2745267-2862932 GCF_001604755.1 Lepidothrix coronata
CTCTTCTGATAGGGAGAAATAATCTCTCCAGGGGCAAAATTTGCAATGAAAAAACCCACAGAAGAAACTTTTCATGCTTAACATACTATGCAAAGAGGAACAATAAGATAATAATGAGGATGAATATTCATTATGCTGATCAAATATTAATAAACCGTGCGATAGTGTGCAGCTCAGTTTGGCTCCCCATTTCCATCTTTCTTCCTTTCTTGCCTACTTGCTTCTCTTCTCCTTGCTTCTTTTTTGCTTCTTCCCTCTTCCTCCTGTCTTACGAGCAGAGCTCAGGGAAGCCATCTTGACCAGGATGACAAATGTTCAGATTTAAAGCATATTTATTTAAAAGAGTTCTGCAAATAGTAAACACTGTCAAACAGATGTGCAACATCTGTGTAGTTCAGGCAGCTGGTGAAAATTTCTACTCCAGCCTTGGGGGAAGCCTCAGGTCCAGAAACAGACAATAGCCAATAATCGCAGAAGCCTTAAGGAGATGTGTGCAACTACGCCGTGTTCAAGACATGAATAATTAAAAGTGAAGACTGCCTCATGTAACTGTCACCTTAAAATAAGATAGTAGTTATGTTTGGTCATGAGACATCCTCATAGTTATGTGGACAGTATTTTCATTTCACTGTATTAATTATGTAAGTAAACAAAAAAACCAAACCACAAGAGAACCTGCTCATGATCAGTAAGAGCAAAGGCTTGGGTACAATATCTGTAACCAGAGATGCACCAACATTGTGTGTCTCCAGTTTCAGATAATCACCTGGTGTCAAGTCCTTTGTGCTGGGAGTGTGCCGCAGAGCAAGGGATAAGGGAGTAAACCAGTGTGCAATGCTGAAATACAACCCAGCAGCTGACCCTCTTCCTCTCTCTCTCTCCAGTAGGATCCTGTCTTAGATATACCACAGCAGGCTCCCTCTTTGCCTCCTGGGTGAGCAGCCAGGTGGGCAGTCAGCCAAGCGGTGTTGCCCTGAACCCAGTGTGTTGTTCCCAAGCAGCTCTGGGATGCCTCCTTCATCAGCAGCCTTATGGCCAGGGGTGCTGTGTGGCCTTGCTCCCTAGGCTGGGGGATCCTCACATTGAGGATGAGTAGCCCAAGTCCCCTTTGCTCTGATGAGGCAGTACTTAGATGGGTGCAGGATTGGTTTCATTCTCTTTGGGCAAAGAAGAGACTTCTCAAGGAATAGCACAGACACAGTCTTGCAGGTCTTGGAGGTGCCCATACAGTGCTGTAGACCCTCAGCCCTCTTCAGCCCCCAGCACTGGAAGCTCTGGGTCTGTCACTAGCACAGTCATGAGAGGCTTGGTCTTTCTCTCCCAGCTGAGGTCTGGGTGGCCAATGGCAGGGTCAGAGCTGCCCTGACCTAGGCTTTTATCATATGGCATGTTGTGGGAGTCACTCAGCAACTACACCATGGGAGATGAATATTAACCTTGCTAAGTATGGCTGGAAAGGCTGCAGGGTCACTACAGCAGCAAGCCTGCAGGGTTGCTCAGGGCAGGCCAGAATGAAGGTCAAGTTGGGAAGAGGTGGGCTGCGTTTGTGGCCTTGGTGGAGGCACGTGCCTTCTGCCAGCCCAGAGAAGAGAACATGCAGTGCCACAGCTCACTCTGGGTGTTCGTATGACTGCTGGCACCAAGGAACCATGTCCAGACCTCTTGCTTCTCTCCTGGTAATCCAGAATAGGCCTTAAGTGTGAAAGGAAGCTGCAAAACCAAGCCCTGCTGGCTTGATCTGCAGCTGCACTCAAAGAAGCTGTGATCCCTCTGAGCCCCAAACCCTGAGCATCCCTCACTGGGGAGAGACAAAAACACCAGCTCCTGCAGGCTGTAGCCCCGTTTTCTTCTCCACGATCATGCACATGACCACGCCTCACTCTGCCTCTTGAGAAAGGGCAGCAGAGCACAGACACCCAGACTCATAGTGTTTCTGTCCCAGACTGTTGCAAGACCTGCTCGCTGCGCTGCGCGCACTGTGACTTCCCAAGCAGCAGCAGGGAGGTTTCACCAGGCCAGCTGAAACTAGCAAAATTTTCTTTCTCAGTCCTCGGTGTTTGCGCTGTTCTGTGAGACCAGGAACTCCCCCGGGAAAAGTTTCTTTGTACTAGGGAGGCTGCCTGCTGGGTGGGCAGCCAGCAGACTGTGAAACAGCTACAATTTTAGATTGTAGCTTGTGAGTATGCACTGATTAGGGATGGGAAGGGGCTGCAGACCCCTTTGTACTGAGGGACTTTCACCCCAAATGAATATTTCCCTTTACTCTCAGTCTAGGACACACAGCAAAGCTGATCCATCTGGTCTTGCCTTAATTTATCACCGGCATTAACTTTCTCAGCCATATTTGCTTTTCTCTCCCACTCTATAAAATCCACTTCACTGCCCGTACTCCCCCTTTCATCAGCTTCTGTCTAGGATTTGCTGGCTTTTTGATGTGGTTCATGCTGTGCCCTCACCACCGTGAATGTAAAAACAAAAAGAAAAAAGGAAGAGAAAATAAGAAGACCTCACAGGAAGATGTTTTCAAAATACAAATATCTTTTTTTTTTCATGCAACTCCACTGCTCCTAAGAGTCATTTTGGGAAGAAATCAGCCCTATCAGCTCTACACATCTTCCAAATACATAGGGGTCCAGGTGAATGGATGCCAGACAGAGCATCCTTGGGCATGTATGAAAGCTGCTGCCCTCAGAATGGCCCTTAGCCCCCAGCTCTAAGAGAAAGAGATGCTTCTGCCTTCCTTTATGCAGCTTCCAACCAGGACGAATATTTTAAATGTCCAGATGTTTGTTTGGGAACCAAGAACAGTCTTGCTGAATGCCTGTGCTTCATTGCCTTCACTTTTACCCATGTCTGATGGGCTGTCTATGGAGGGAAAAGCTGGGACTGTGGTGTTCCCTGTGCGATATACTGGTGACTCTGCAGTGGAACTGTTTAACCAAGTTGCATATCCAAATAGAGCAGATATCTGGATACCATGGTCTGAAGGAGGATGGTGCTGGTGTACCTGTGGTTGCTGCTGGGGACTGCTTTGCTTTTGTTTTCTTTGGCCAGGTTTCTGTGTTTGTTTTGGCAGAACTAGAGTGCTGGTGACTCTGGGGGCAGAGTTAGGACATCACCAGAAACTGAATTTTCTGAATTCATTTGTGTTGAAATAACAAAGGCAATTGCCTCTCAGCGTGCCACACTCTGCCCACTCAGATATGCTTGCTGAGGCTGTGGGGCTCTGCTTCTTCCAACCCATCCCTGGAGTCCCTGGAAGCAGGAGGGCAGCATGAGACACCAGGTTTCTTTGCTCACTGTTGCTGGAGATACCTGCCTTCCTCAGCTCTTTGCAGAACAGAGGAGCAGAAGAGCAGCTCAGCATGCCCTGATGCTCTTACAACACCCAACAGATGCTCCCCCAGAAAATATCTTCACATCAGAAGGAAGGGGATGCAGCCATAGCAGTTCCCTACCTCAGCTAATGTCACATCCCCAGGGACACAGACAGCTGTGCTCAGGCCAGGTCCACCTTGCCCATTGTAGAGGAATGCAACAGCAGGCTGGGAGGGAGGAAGCAGGGCTATGCACACACTGACTGAGTCACAGTGCACGGCTGCTACTGGAGGACTCTGGGTCATAAGCAGGACAAGGCCCCATTCCTCCACGAAAGCCAAAAGCAAGCACAAATACTTCAGAGGAGGCAGTTTATGGGGTACCATCTGCATCAAGTATAGCAGAGTATTTCCCTGCAGTACTTCTTCTCCACCAAAAATGCACATACTCCTCTTCTACCAAGCAGCTCCTCCTGTGCTTGTAACACACCCAGTACAATATGACTTAGACAAGTCCACTGGGTCCCCAAGTCCATGCAGCATTGAGTATGCTGTGACAGTCAAGATGCAAGTTCCTTGGCCAGCGCATGAGGTGTCAGATTCCCTTTTGAGGCATGTGGCCCTGCTTCTCCATTACTCATCCTGTCTGTCCCCTCCAAAGGCTTGTTTGTTTTGCCCCTCACCAGAATATGCTGCTGCATGTTTAAGCTGAGAAAGTAAAATAGCTGACTCAACAGCTGTGGGATTTGGGAAAGGGGAAGAGGGGGTATGCTTTCAGTTTTGACTTTTAAACACAAAATGCACACTGGATTCTTCCTGCCAAAAGTGACAAGAAACAGAGCCATAGGTCTTTGCCAGAAGCAGAGGGAGAAAATAACGGAGAAGATATTCCCTGATGCTTGTGTCTCTCTGGTGTTTCTGGTAATAGCAGCAAGGAAAGGCAATGGATCAGGCAGGGGAAGGTACTGCTGCCCTCCACTCAGCCAAGCAGAAGAGGGCTGCAACTAAGTCCACACAATGAGCAGAGCAGTAGACTTGAAAGTGGACTGAAGTCTACTGCACCCTTAGGCCTCCTGCTTTCATCCATCTTCTTGGCTGTTGTCAAGTATCTATACCATACCTTGGAAGATCTGAGCTTTCTGCTGCAAGACCAAGTTGCTGGAAAGTTAACAGCTCAGCATCAGCTCTGATGTTTCCAAACCCTACTACTGTTCAAGAAGGGCACTACCTTAACAGCTCCAGTGCTACCTAGCATTCCCAGTTTTAACACCCAGAACTTCTGGAGGGAGAGATGCCTGCCTCTCATGCTATGGTCTTTGCCAGAATGACACACCCCACCGGATTTCTGATTCAGGACCCACTAACACCCATTGTTCTGCTTACTGAGAGTCTGACACACTTTTTACTCTTTCCTCACTCAGGAAAATCATGTGCCATTTGAAGGCAGATGGACCACACTATTCCTGAGCAGGGTTGAAGCATAGGGCTTATGGAAAATACTGAGTCATTTACCCAGTGAGGGCGCTAAGATGAGCTCTGATAGACTCAGAGTCTATGGACATGAATGCATTCGTGGCCTTTGTTTCAAGAGAGGATCAATACTTTGTTAGTAGCTACTTCTAGGCAACATGTCCTTGATTGTCTCAGACAAGACAGCACTACTCAGTAGGAAATGGCATTTTGGACCCATTTGCTTTATGAACAGAAACAAGGAAGGAAGAAAGGAAGGAAGAAAGAAGGGCATGGTGGATGTGTCAGGAACAAAGCTTCTCTTTATAGTATGTATTTCTTTTCCAACCTAGGGTGAGAGCTGCCTTGCAGACATGGGGCTATGCCTATGTTTGGCAGAGCTTCACCAAGTCAGTGCCATTTCAGTGTGGAAAAAGCAGGCTCCCCAAGACTCATTCCTATAGGGAATGCAGAGGTTCTCCATACTCACTCATGGCTTTCTATTACAGTTTCCAGCAGCAGTACAGGGTGGCTTGTTGTCCCCACAGCTAAAAGAGGGACCAAGGATGCAGAAGGTGATTGTTGTGCATCTGTTTTTCCAGTGAGGAGGAAAGGGAGCCTGCCCAGATCTCAGAGGTGCTCAGTGACTGTCCAGCAGTAGGAAGGCTTATTATAGGATGGGACGAGACAGAGGGACCACAATTCTGTCATACCTTGGGAGTGATAAATGGCATAGATCCTTGTGCCCTCTGTTCCCCTCATGCAACAGTGCAGCAAACAGGTGTAGCCAAGCCACACGTAGCCCTGTTCCACAGAGGAACATTCCCCATTGTCTCACTTTTCTTTTTTCCGCCACTACAGATTTTATTACCTCAAATGTATGGAATTAGGAAATGAAAGATGTGGAAAAATTCCTCGGACCAAAGCACTCATTTCCACCATTTCCACCTTGCCCTGGATTTCCTTCTCGATTAGTTCCAGCAGCGTCCTTGGTTTGAGCCTTGGAGTCATTAAAGTCTTTTTGAAGGTCTAGTGCCTCACGCTAGTTCTCATTGCTCAGCAGAATGATACATCAGGAATAACAAAGTCCACTTTGATCAACTACTTCCATCCTTTACAGCTGCTTCTGTGGGGGTGATTAATCCCAGCCCTTCCTCCGCTAATAATAAGTGCAGAGAATCAGCTACATCCTTTGTTGTTGTTATTTTCTCTTTTCGTTTCCCTATCTGGGGAGAGCTGTAGAAGGGACTCGGTGACTTTGGTCCGGTTTCCGCCAGAGGGGTGGCCATGGCTGTGGTGGTGGAGAGCATGGATACCTGGTGGGCTTGGGTGGACCAACCTCTCCCCCAGTCAAAGCCATGGGCTAAGCTCCCTGTGCACCTGTTCAGGAAAGCTTTGCAGCACCACTTGTGCCTGAAATCCTACCTATGTGCAGGAGATTAGCATTTCCTATTGGCAAGGAGCCTTCAGGAGGCACAGGGCCATTCAATAGGAAACACAAGGCACAGGGACTTTGCTGGGAATTAGGCCATTTTTTAGTAAACCCTGCAGTCTCCTGGGCTGCTGATCTGGCACCTTGCTCCTCCATGAACTTTTCCTTACAAATAAAAATTACTCCTGGCCTTTGGTTTCTGTTTTAAGCTGACACTGAGCCGGAATTACTCTTGATTTGCACAATTTAATTGAGAGAAAGAGGAAGCACACTGTTTATTTAATGACAAATGCCAGCTAAAGAAGAGGAGGTTGAATTATCAGTAACTATGAACTTTTACAGATAAGATTTCAGTGTCTAGACCCACAGTCCTCTGTGTTTTGAGGACGGCAGAGATAAAAGCCTTGGACATGGAAAACACCCCTCTAGAAGAGCATTTCAGAGCAGAAGCAGAGCTACAAATGCCCTGTATCACCTCCCAGTAATGGCTGACACAGTCTGGGCTATGCATTATGCATGCTGCATACAAGCAGAGGGCATAGTACCTTTAAACCTAATCTGTCTCTTTATTGAAACAGCTGGTACCTGAGGCATATCCTGGCATATGCACTTCCAGTTATCTCTTACCAAGTCCGCTTGTGTGATACTGGGATATCAAGCTCCATGCAGATTGACTCTGGTATGGTGAGGGAAGGATTGGGCATGGCTAGCAATAGGAAAGTGAAAGAGGAGAGAGATGTGGCTGTTACAACCGGTTTATGCCCCAGGCGTGGGACTGGGAGCCACTGAATGTTGTTATGACATAGAGGTGAAATGGGGAAAGTCCAGGTGCTGGAGGGAGCAGGTTTGTGTTTTCTGTGAGATCTAGTTTAGGGAAAGACCAGCTTGGTTTGGGTGGACTGTGGCATCAGGCTGTTGTTTCCCAAGCTTTTGGGCCTCTGGCTGTCAGCCTGGCTGCTCAGCACCTTCAATTCTGAGATGGCACATTGCATGCTGAGGAGGAAGAGCTCTGTGGCTGAGCACCCTTGATAGTGTTCTCAGCTGCTCCTTTAATTTCTTAACACTGCTCCCCTCCTGGGTGTTAGAGTGCTTGGTGGTACCATCTGTCTTTGATGTCAGGCCCTTAGGTTTGTTGTTTGGCATAAGCAGGACACCACTGCTGTATTAAGAACTGTCCTGTTCAGCATGTCATGTGTGTAGCACATACTTGCTAAATCAAAAACCCTGGAGTCAGATGCAGGCAGTAAGAGCCCTGCACTTACGTGCTCCTCCCTAAATCCACCTTGGGTTGTCTGTTCCTCCAAAGAGCTCCCTCAGGCATTCTGTGCATTACTTGAACAATACCTGGAGTCCTGAAGATCCACTTTCAGCTCTGTCACATCAGTATAAAATCATAACAACTCTCACTGCACTCTGCTATACCACAGATCACCCTCTGTTGCATAGTCCATTTCAGCAGAAAGTCATTGGACTGCACAGGTACTGAGAACGGCAGAATTTATCCCAGAATTAATTTATGTTCCTTTTTTTAATCTTTGGTGAGGATATGTGACAAAAATCTCAGTGAGTAATCTTTCTGCTTTCATTTTTAGAGTATTCTGATGCTTTTCAAAATCCACAAATTCCAAGGTCTCGGACTTCTCTGCAGCTCTGCTGACAGAAGCAGACAGAAGTCCCTGCATTTCTGACAAGTATAATCCAGCACAGCCCCATGAACTTTGCTGATTTTGAGATGCCTGAAGAAGACATGGCCCAAACATACAGTGAATTTTCTCTAGCATATGTCTTAGAAGTGCACTGACAAACTAGACAGGATTTAATCAGGAGACCTGAGCTGAAGAAAATAATTTGCTGGTTTGATCTGAATGTAGAAGATATGCTTTGCTTTCTAATGCCATTAGGTCTCTGGAGAAGGGTTTCAAATTCTGAGAAATCAGGAGAACTATGTAAGATATGTGTAGTTCTTCCCACCAAAGTCATTTAGTCATAAACTGGTCTAAACATAAACAGATAAAAAGAAAATAGCCCAACAAAGCAGGCTGAAACTTCCAACTGCTTTGTAAGAGCAGCCTAGACATCCTTGGCAAGGGTCACGGCCCAGACACCACATGTTCCTCTCATAGGGCTGGAGGTGGCTGGGCAGACTGGGCAAGGAAGAGGGCACCAGCAGCTCTGAGAAGTGGCTCAACGAAGATACCACCATTATGGCATGGGTTAGAGCTGTTTCACATTCCAGTCACACCTGGATTTCCCTTGCCATTTCACTGGAACGACATGTTCCAGCAGCAAAATGACCAACCAGGTCATTTCTATTTAAATCCCAACCAGAGATTTCTATTTAAAAAATTTATTGACAGTGTACTTCTGACATTGCCAGGCACTAAAGCCATGCATGTATGATTCCTGTGTACGTGCAGAGACACATGTGCCACCAAACATTGTGTTACATTCCTGCACATTCCTACGTTATTATATAGATCAGATTTGTTAGGTTGGAAGATGGGGATGGAGTGACAAAGTATAACCCCAGTTTACCCCGGTCATCTTTGAAGCCAAAGGGAACATGATGATTTAGATCTGCTCATCTGATTTGGTCTAGTTTACAGAAAAAGTCTTGAGTGATTTCAAATCAAGGTCCAGACTGAGCTTCCTCTGTAGTAAAAGATTTGGGTTGAGCTCCTGCCTCACTGCTGGCAGCACCCAGGAAAGCTAGTTTAAAGCAGTACCAGCTGGATGGACACATCCTGAGACTCATCCATGCCCAGCAGACACCTATTTAAATCTGCAGCGTCTTCTCCTGAGTTTTTCACCTTAACAAATTGTCCCTGGGAGTGATACTTCACACTTTTAAACCTGCCCTGTGCAGTGGGAAGGTGGATGTAGGCAGGCACATCTCAGAATTGCTGCAGGACCCCTTGTAAGGCTTATTTGCAATACACAGCCATGTTTCAACTCAAGTTCCTCAACTTGCATGCGGTATCACCAAGGTCAGGAGCCATGACAGACAATGTCCCTACCTGGGTGGCATCTGCATCACCCCCTGTTGTCTGCCAGGCTACAGACATGCTGAGGAGGGTGTGATTGCCACTCTCCTCCCTTCTCATGCATATTAAAGCTTGGAAACAGTAATAAAAGCCCAGGAGAACAGCAGTTGTATTCCCCTGTACATCTTGCATGCTTCTCTCCTATGCTCTCATGGATGGCCTGACCCCCTGGTCCTCTCTAACCCTCCCTGCACTCATCTCTGCAGTTTTTGAAGCAATAGCGGTGAGTCACTCTATGTTATAGTGTCTTTCACTTTTAAGTTGAAGGCTTTTATTTTTAATAATTCAAATAAAGCTACTGGGAAATTAATGAAAAAGTAGGGAAAAAAAACTTTAAAGCTGTAGCGTTCTGGTTTTGTGGAGATAAATGTTCTTGGTAAAAATTATACTAATTTACATAGTGAAAGGCAATTGCAAAGGCTTTTAGGCAACACATCTCCAGTTCTCCAAAGGAGCATCCCTACCTTCTCCATTCCTGCACCATCTTTCCACATATTGTCCTCATAATTTAAGCTCTCCACATTTCCTACCACATATCTTAACTCCTCCCTGTGTTGGTCCCTTGGTCCTGCTCATAGAATCATGGAATGGTTTGAGTTGTAAGCGACCTTAGAGATCACCTACATCCAACCTCCCTGCCATGCGCAGAGACACCTTCCAAAAGACAAGGTTGGCCAAAGCCCCATCCAGCCTGGCCTTGAACACTTCCAGGGATGAGGCACCCACAACTTCTCTGGGCAACTTGTTTCAATGTCTCACCACTCTCATAGTGAAAAATTTCTTCCTTATATCTAATCTAAATCTACCTTCTTTCATTTTAAAGCCATTATCCCTTGTCCTATCAATACCTGCCCTTGTAAAAAGTCCCTCTCCAGCTTTCTTATTGGCCCTCTTTAGGTACTGGAAGGTGCTATAAGGTCTCCCTAAAGCTTTCTCTTCTCCAGGGTGAAAAACTCTCTCAGTCTGTCTACCTAGGAGAAGTGCTCCAGCCTTCTGATCATCTTCATCACCCTCGTCTGAACTCACTCCAACAAGTCCACATCCTTCCTATGTTGGGGTCCCAGAGCCAGATGCAGTATTCCAGGTAAGGTCTTACCTTCCTCGACCTGCTGGCCACTCTTCTTTTGATACAGCCCAGGACACAGTTGCCTTTCTGGGCTGCAAGCGCACATTGCTGGGTCATGTTGAGCTTCTTGTCAACCAACACACCCAAGTGCTTCTCCTCAGGGCTGCTCTCAATCCATTCTCTGCCCATCCTGTATTTGTGCTTGTGGTTGCCTCAATCCATGTGCAGAATCCTGCACTTTACCTTGTTGAACTTCACGAGGTTCACACAGGCCCATCTCTCAAGCCTGTCGAGGTCCCTCTGGACGGCATCCCTTCCCTCCAGGGTGTATAGCACAACGACACAGCTTGGTGTCGTTGGCAAACTTGCTGAGAGTGTGCTCAGTCTCACTGTCCGTGTTGCTGACAAAGATGTTGAACAGCATCAATCCCAGTACCAGCCCCTGAGGAACACCACTTGTCACTGCTTTCCACTTGGTCATTCAACTACTGACCACAAGCCTTTGAGTGTGACCATCCAGGCAATTCTTATGCACTGAGAGCTCCATCTGTCAAATCTACGTTTCTCCAGTTTAGAGACAAGAATGTTGTGCAGGACAGTGTCAAATGCTTTGCACAAGTCCAGGTAGATGCCATCATCAGTTGCTCTTCCCTTATCCACTAATGCTGTAACCATGTCATGGAATGGTCTTACCGGGTCTCGGGCTGGCTGGGCTATGCCATGCATATGTGGAGCACAGCAGGGTCATCACAAGGACTGATGCTTTGCACAGGAGCAAGGGCTGCTGATCAGCAGTAAGAGATGCTGTGGGATTGCTCACCCCGAGATTAACAGAGGAGAGTGCATGCACAGGCACAGCCTGCAGCTTTGGCTGCTGCTGCCAGTGTGTGCTGTTACAGAGCCATTCCTGTACAGCCGGCTGATGCAATGCACAACTGAATCAGAGGCTGGATTATTTCTGACATACTTACTTCCATTGCACTGTCCATCTAAAGAGTGCACTTCAAAAATAAAAGTAAAAAAATCAGGTTAACTTATCTATCAGCTGAGTAAGGCAGAAGTTTTTGAGGGGATGACAGAACAGAAGAGAAAAACATCATGGCCAGGGATGGACACACTCATGCATCGGTTGTTACCTCTTTTGGCCTCAATCCTGCAAATTCATGCAGATGCATAGCACCACTCACCAGGGGTGTCATGGAAGTCAATGAGTATTATGCTGTCACTACTATTATTGCCATTTCTTTTAAAAACTCTGGCATCCTTCTGATTTTTTATTATCAAATGTAGCTCAAGTCAATTCACTAAACTTGGTAGAATAACTACCCGTCTGAAATCAGTACTGTGAATAGAAACAGGTTAATGTGCGTTTTTCTATCATGTGCTAACTTGTTCTGCCATCCTGTGAGTTAACTTCTTGTTTTCTTCTCCTTGATGAGACAGTTCCACCTAAATCAGGACTGGACACTGAAGTAAATCTGGTAGGAGAATACACTTCCCGTTTATAAAAATATCCTTCCTGTGTGGAAGAGCCCTCTTCCTGCAAACACTCATCTGCATACAGCATCCCAGACCTGCTTCCATGTGGACACAGGCAGAGCTGCTGGGGTGGGGGGTGCAGTATTATGAATATTCCATCATGTTGAAATACTAAATAAATTAATGTATTGGTTGTACCACCTCTGGAAATCAAACACAATGCCAAGCAACCCCAATCTGTGATCAAGATCCCATCCTTTTGAAATGAAGGGCTTTATCTCTTTGGCTTACAGCTAAATCCATCTGTGACCATTTCCGGAACCCGTGTCTCACTACCATGAACTTATTTAGCCAACTTATACACAGCGTATCCGCCTCTTGTGATTTGGTTGTGGCTCATGGCTCACACGTTCACAGCAGCTGAGGATTTGAGCTGTGTACATAAACTGATAAATTAAAAATAAAATCAAATCTCAAGAGGTGGTAAGCTGGATGTTTCTATTAATATCACTCACTATGGGTTTTCCTGTAACTTCTGAAAGGACCTGGTTGAGATATTCATCAAGTTGGACGTATTAATCCACTCTCCCCTCAGGTGGCCTCTCCTCTCACACACATCAAGATCTTAATGGTGAAAGGACCACATTTATTCCATCTACCAGGACTCCCAACAGCAGCCTGAGACCCTGCGAGACTTCAGGGATCATCAGACAGACTTCTTCAATAACCAGTTTATGAAAGGCCCCAGCCACCATCTCACCTTTCCCCTGTGGTTTCATCATCTCCCTTTCCCTCTTTAAATAGACTTCCTCTGCTTCACTTCTTTCCAAGTCCTTTGATGCTTGTGTAGCATGGTGTCTGAAATAGGTTTTCACAGGTTCACCTGTACTGCTTTCTCTTCCCTCTTGGATAGGTCCTCCTTGCATTATTCCATGCTGGAAGTCAACGTTTGCTGTCACCACCTAACCAACATGTTCTGCTACCTCAATCCCATGTCTGAGCAGCACACAGATGATTAATCTGTTATCTTTTCCCTCATCACAACCATGTTCATTTCTGCAAATTCTTGTTTCCATACATGAGCTGTTGACCTCACTGCACCAGCATTTATCACTTTATGGTCACACAGTGTTAGGAAGAGATTAGCTGGTTGGAAGGCAAGGTACTGGGTCGAGGAAAGTTCACCTGGCTGGAGCAGTGCCTGCCCTTTGGTCTTCTCCTGTCTGTGTCACTTCCCACAGTCCTCATTGGTGTCCCCACACTCCCTTGAACGCTGCTTCCCCGGGGAGGATGGTGTCTAAGGGTGGGTGTTCCCTGGCTGGGGGCTCCTGGTCTGAGGTGGCAGGGGCATGGGCAGCAGCCAGCCCCCTGGGTTGCACCTGCCTCATGGGGCAGGTGTGCAGCAGCATACCCTGCCTTCACTGACCAAGCCCGCCACGGCTCCCAGGACCCCCCACTGCTCTTCCGCCCCCGCTTGCCCAGATTTCCTTCACAGGGAAAACAGGATACAAGCGGAGGGGGAGGGGAGCGCACATGCCTCCGGCTCATCCTGACACGGAGGTGACAAACACAAACATGCCCGTCTGCATGGGGAGCACCCCTGGGTCCCGTGTTGTAAATACCTGCACCTCTGCTGAGCCCAGGAAAAAGCGTAGGCAACCATGCTGCTAAATTTGGCACCTGTGTTATGGCTTGGGGCCAGCAGTATCCTCTTTCATCTTCTCTCCTCGCTCCCAAATTTTGAATAATTGGCTCCCCAGTCTAAGTAGCTGATAATTTGAAGGGTGCTCTCCCTCAGTTTGCCAAGCAGCATTACAGCATTCACTGGGCTCAGCAGCAGAGCCGGGAGCCAAAGTCCAACTTGTTACCACACCTAAAGAAACTGAGTAAGTTGGCTTGGGGGAGGCACAGACTGGCCAGTTCTCATGTTAGATGCCATCTGTCCAAAGTTCATGTTATGCCTGAGTCTTTTGACAATGTCCAAGGGAAAAAAAAGAGAGCTTCACTTGGTTATTTGTGTAAAGACCAAAGGAGTAAAAAAGTGGTTTCACTACGTTTTGGCTACTGAGTCATCAAAATTTACTCTGAATGCGCACATGAATCAGATTGGACAAGCCCTATTTATGCAAAACCACTTTGCAGAGGACAACTGCACTTTAACATCGTTCATGAAAAAAAGGAAGGAAAAAATGGCCTGAGCATTTGAAGGAAAAACACTTGTTTCCTGTACGGAGGTTCAGCCAGTGTAGATTGTACCCCTGCTGCCTGCATGTCACCAGTGTATTTTATCCTCAGGTATGGCTGCCAGTGGGAAAGGGCAGGAGCTGTGTCATCCTCCAAAAGGTGGCACAAACACTTTCTGGTGACCTTTGTGCTCATCATCATGAAATCAGCTGATGTTATCCTGGAGTTTCAAAGATGTACTCATGTCCCAGCCTTTGCTTTGGATTTGTGACCTTTGTTCTGCTTGCAACACCTGAACCTTTCTGATTCTGCATTCCTGCTCAGTCCTTCCTCAAGACCTGCCAAACTGCAACTTGGCAAAGGAAAGCCACCAAGTTTACTCGCTGTTTGTCAAAAATGCCCAGGGTAACTTTCGTCCCCAAATCCATCTTCTCTTCTGTTCATAATTGTGGGGTAGCTGGTGAGTCCCTCTCCACTTGCAGAGACCTGGGCTATAAGTTGCTCCCGGAAAGAGCATGGAGGGCTGAGCTGGCCCTGAGCACAAGCATCTGCAAGACTGTCCACAGTTGGGGCCAGGGCATTGGGAAAGAGACAAGAAATTTGCTTTAGAAATGACATTAAAGCTTACCTCAAACTGTTACTTGGGGTCCCACATTGCTGAAGCACAGCCTTGCCAGGAGGACAACCCAATATATGCCCCTTTTAATTTCAAGGAAAATTCTGTGAGAAACAGAAAAAGGGCCTTTTCTTTCTTGGATTGCCCTGAGAAATAAAGGCAGTTATGTGGCAATGTGGAGACAGGAAAGGTTATAGCGTAGGCAGCCAGCCTCTCCTGCCACAGCCACGAAAACAAATATAAACACGTTGATCCTACAAACAGAGTTGATCCTTGCTTGCGCTATGCTAGTTATAAGCAATTAGGATAGATACTGCACAGAGATTTTGTTTTGAGTGATAAAAAATGCTGGAAGGGCATCATCTACCTTTTTCATATGCAAGGGATTACATCAAAATTCCTGACCATATTACCACACTGAGACCATCCCCCAGTTACTTTTGGGAAGTGTGACAATCTGAAAAACCACGAACAGAAACATCTGGGAAGAAAACTGGTCTGTCCAAAGTTTACATTTCAATTCAGCCCAATCCATTCAGATAAAACAAGAGCTGCCTCATGTTGTTAACCTTTAGAGGCACTTGGAACCAGACATTTGTGTCAGATCCAAATAAAATAAAGAATCAATCCCAAAATGCAATCTAAAATGCAAATTAAACCAGAATGGAAACCAGTTGTTTAAAAGAATAATCATATTTAAAAGGACAAAAAAATGGCAGAAAAACAACCTTTAGAGGTTTCCTGTATCTAAAAAATTGAGATGGCTTTTACTCTCTGCAAAGCAAAGTAGAGGTGGTTCCATGTTGGCCCAGCTCATAGTGCCCTCAGCTCAGCTGTCCCATCTCTTTCTGTTTCTGGCCTTAATGACTGACGCCTTTTCCAAGAGGCTGAATGAGCAAGACAGCAGTTCCAAAATTTGAACCCTAAATTTCTCAGTGTGATAACTGAGATAAGTTAGAGAAGCTTTACCTAAATGAAACCCTTCCCAGGGCTGGTGTCAGTATAATTTACTATGGACTGGGGCTGCTTTGGCTTGCACGAGGCTGTGTGTTGGTATGGCTGCAACAAGGCTGCATTTGTGAGGGCAACAGCTCCACTTCAGTTAGTTGTAGGAGTGTGGTATCCCAAGCAAGCAAGCTGCAAAAACGTGAAGTTTGGCATGGGCTGAAAAAGCTGGCTCAAAAGCTGGAAAAGCCCACGGGAGCTTAGCTCATGCTGAGCTCCACACTGCTCCAGCTCACCTGCTACCACTGGCTAAGCCAGCCCACCACTGTTGCCGGCAGGTCTGCATCACATGGTGGTACTACTGGGGTTGCTCCAGTGTGCAACTGCTCCTAGATACTCGTCTTGCCATGGGCTTATAGTACCTCAGGGGTTCATCCCACAGCTTCATCCCTCTCCCAGCTCTTCATTGTTCCCACTGCTGACTTTGTGAGTGCTATTCTAGAGCTAGGGTTATCTGAGGACATATTCTGAAGGATCTATACTTTGAAAAGTACACATTTACACATGTGAAAATCCAGGACTTGTTCTCCGCTGCTAACTCCACCTAGATGAAACTTATTGGTGTCATTCCTCACCGATGTCAGAATAAGTAAAAGCAGACGTGAGGCTTCAGTTTCTACATGCTTAGAAGAATTTCTGTTTTCCTTCATGGAAGAAATGTTTGAATTAATTGTTACACTTGCATAACATTATGATGTAGTGCATTTTTCCACTGTATAATTTCTAGAAGAAAAGGCAAGGTTAGAGTGAAGTTACACTATATAAGAGCAAAGAGAAAAGGCATAAGAGAAGTGCAGAAAATGCCCTCATAACACATTAGAAATACCTAAATTTTGAAGTTGAAAAAAAAACATAAAAGAACTGCGAATGCATTATGATAAAGAAATGCCCTTAGGACATATATATACCACAATGCTGCCCCAAAATAATGCCTTAAACAGGGAAGAGTGTGAAAGAAGTGAACAAATAAAAATTTACTCTAGGACTTCTCCTGAAAAATGGAGAAGGAACAGGGAGACATGGTGCCTCGCAGCTGTGCTTCATTCCTTGGCTGACACTCCCTGGCCCTCCTTCTCCCCAAGGAGCCAGAAGATGCTGCTGTGCTTCCCTGCAGCCAGGGGTATAAAGGACCAAGGGAGGAAACACAGCCCTTCTGAGGCCATGCTCTTAGTCTGGCCTGCATTAGCCATCCTTATTTACCTACGGTCTGGCACGCAGGCTTATGAAAAGGACCAGTCTGCTTTGGCTGCATATTCAAGACACATCCTGCACACTGCTTTCCCAGCTGGGCCCATCCCATCCCAGCCAGTGACTCAACTATGAGAGAGATGGAAGTGTCACAAAGCCCGTCATCCTGAGTCATCAGCTATTATTGTCGCACGCAGGTGGACAATGCTGGTGAGAGGAATTTCTCCAGTGTTGCCAGAAAAAGCAGGATCACCATCTCCACATCACCACTGTAAAAATAGACCTTTCTCTTAGGGAATTGCTACTTCAGGTTGATTTCTAGAAGCTTGTGGCCTCCTTACAGAGATGGTATTAGTTAGTCATTATGTGAAGGAAGCTCAGGGACCATGTGCTGGCTCTAAATCTTGTGGAAAGGTACATTTGGGGGTTCTGCCTGGGTTCTGGTTCACTTGCCTTAAACCAATTCCACAAACTGTGTACATCTGGATGCTGTATGGGACACATGCATTGTCTACAGACCAAATCTGAAGTATCAGACTGGACATGGCTTCAGCAAAGTTGCCTTTGCCAAACTGAAAGCTTCCTGACTTACCAGCTTTGATCTCTTTGGCAGACAAGCATTTCAGTGGTTTTGCAAGAAAGCCCAAACTACACTGGTTTCTGATGAAATCCCGTACATTTTAATTTTGTGAGGGATTCTGTACTCTGCGCCCCAAAAGTCAATCAGAAGTGCCCGTAGAGTTCAGGAGGGAACAAACAGGGCTGTTTCCACTCCAGCTGTTGGGGACTTCCAGGCAAACCCAGTCTGCTCGGGTGTTTTCATCCTCCTGCAGACACCGAGGGCTGCAGCTCACAGCAGCGCAGAGAGCACAGGGGATGCAGAGCAGAGCCCGGCCCGGGCCAGCGGGCCTCACACCGCCACCCCCGCACGGAGCCCGGGCGAGCGGCCTCTCCGCCAGGCTCCACCATCCACCGGCTGCCTGTATGACTTCCCAGCTCCCTACGGAGGTGCCAGGGAATCCCAGGCTCCGCTTCCTAGGGCAGGGTTTAAATCTGAAGCAGGTTTTGCCTGCCGGCTGCTCACAGGTCCCAGCCGTTTCCTGAGGAAACGAAGGCTGATGGCACCGCTCCGCCGTGCTTAGTCCGCTTCTTCCTCAGTACGGGGACACCTGGTGGGAAACACCGGGGCCCACCCGCCGGGGCTCGGGCGGGCTGCAGCCCGGCACAGCTGCGGGAGCCCCCGAACACCTGAGCCGTGTGCGGGGGCAGCGGGGCGGAGGCCGGGCCCGCCGCCCCCCGACGCCGCCGGCCCGGCCCTCGGTACCCACCTAGCGGCCACCCCGCCGCCCTCGGGCTGCCGCCGCAGTCCGGCCCACCCGGCCTCTGCGGTGTGCTAGCCACTGGAAACACGATAACCCCCCTGGGAGAAGCACAGGAGATTCCTCTCTCGTGTCTGCAGGAGCCCAGGACAACAACCCGCTGAGTGGATAAAGGAGTGTTAGCCCAGGCATGGTGCCCGGCGGCTGGTTAGGCTTGTCACCTTGAGTGTCCTTAAATCCATGGCAGGCCCTGCCCCACCCCAAGCTGCTGCCTTGGTGTGGGTGAGGAGATCTAAGGTGCCCTCCACAAGAACCCCTGACTGGGGGCAAAGGCTATACTTAGATCACAGAGGCCTTCTCCAGTCGCACCAGCACCTATGGCAGGGCCCTGGCTTTTCCTGCAGTGTGTGCTGACAGCCACATACCCACTGCTAACCCCAGCTCTGGGACTAGACATTTCCCACACACCCAACAAGCTCCTCAACTGTTATAGCATCCTACCTGCTTCCCAAGCAGAAACAAACTGCTGTCTCGCGGGTATCTCTTGCTAAGAGGACACCAACGACTCTCCCAGCCTGGTTTATGTCACCTCCTCTCCCAAATGGGCCAGCCACTGACCTCACCACACAGGGAAGTTTATTCATCCCCTTCTCCTTGGTCATTTTGCTTGGCTGCAACCCCCAAGCTGCTGGAGCTCCTGCTCTGTTTTCTGCAAGGGAGAATTCATCTTCCTCTTCAAGACTGGTTCCCGGGTCAGTTTCCACATTAAAACTCATTTACCACCCCTTGACTCTCATTAGTGTTTGCTTTTTCAGCAAACCTTCAACTAATGAACTAGAAAAACAGATCTTCCCCGTCTCTTTTTCTGTGGTTGAAAACAGATCAGAAATGCAGTTGGGGAGCCTCTCTAAGGCAAAAGTAGGTCTGTGCAGCTGTGGTGGAACAGGACTTGTCTGAAACTGGGATTGGGACAGGGTTTACTTTGCATTTTGTTTAGAACAAAGACCAGAGCTGAGTCTTATTCTAATTCTTGACCTGTTAGGCATCTCAGCTTCACCATCCCACATGCTTAGGCAACATAAACCAGCTATAGGCTCCTCAAATCTGAAGGGGATTTTTCTAGTTGCAGAAGTCCAGGACGTATTCCTCTCTAACTAGCAGCTTCTGGATTTGATGAACCCAGTCTATATTTAGCCTTAATTTGAAGGATGTGTGGACTGGATGTCCTGTTGGAAGCGCATGGAGAACTGCCTGCTGACCTGACCCTTGCTTGCATTTCACCCAGCAGCTGCAGCCCAACTGGCACATGAAACTCTTTCAGGTCATATTCTCCTTTATAAAGAAATATCCTCAGTTGCATTGGCAGTGAGCGGGAGGGGAAGTGATCTCTTAGGTCAGTGTTTATTGCATTAGTTATAAGAAACCAAGCGGTGACTCCATAAGGTGGGACATGATCCCAGGACAATGCCTCCAGTACGGTGGGAGCCTCTCTCAAATATCCCAGTTTGGAGAACTCCCCCTGAAATGGCACAAGCGGTGGCTTGAGGGATTGATGTGTTTCCTTCTGCCATTGGTATGCTCTACAATCTTACACAGCTTTATTAAGCATCCTTCCCATTTCCCTCTCTGTAAAACAGGGACAATAGCACCATGTTTTGCAAGACCCTAGTGTGACTTAACTAGATGGAGCTTGCATTGCACTGTAGGATTCATCAGTAACTTGGCTGTGCATGGCTCAGAAGAGAAGGCAAGTCAATTGCTTCTCTTGACTTGCAGTGACAACAGCACCAGGGTGTGGATATTGCTTAATGAATCCTTCTGAGAATGTGGTCTGCACAAACTGATGCTTGTAAATAGTCTCCAGCTTGTTCAGTCTCCACAATCACACGTCCTCCTCCAATCTCTGACCTAGAATTCTGTTGTCTTTCCACACACAATAATATTGTTCAACATATTAGGCCATGGGCTTTTCAAGGTCAGCGCCATCAATATGTGGAAAGCACTAGAGGACAATAACAGGTTGATAAATCACATGGCAAATTAGGAAAAGGCCCTCAAGGGTTGTAAAATATATCAGATCCACTTATCACAACCCTTTCTGGTAGTTTCTGTGAACCCCTGGTAGTAAACATCCTGCTTACAGTGCTAAAGATGCTTCCCCCATTGTGCGGCAGCAGGCAGCTGTCAGTCCCAACCACTTCTGACAGAAACCTGAAATTCTCCTTTCTTTTTGTTGACAGGAACAACCAGAGTCACTCACCCTGCAGAGTGTAGCAATCTCTTCTTTCAGAGCTCATGAAACAAGCGAGAGCTGGGTGAAGAGACGCAGATGAATCCTCTTGGATTGTGTCAAGACGTTTCCACTTGTTGAGGAATACATTTGGTGCTGGTAGCTCGGTGTGCAGCTGCAATGGAGCTGCCGATTGAGCTCTGGGTAGCAGGACCCCAAGGCAAGAGGCTGTGACCTGGCACCAACCCTTTGCATAACAAAGGGCTCAGGGATCTGTGGCCCAGGTGACCAGACAGTCAGAGATAGCAGGAGCTGATGACTCCAGACTTTTACATCCTTAGATTTATAAAGGTATAAAAGCTCAGGGTTTCTTTTTTTTCAGGGTCTCTCCTTGAGGCACCCGGCTCGAGTTGTTATTTTATTGTTGCACCATGATTAAATTGTTTTAAGGATCCAGACATCTAAGACTCTGGTATGGGAGACTGGGGGCCAAGCTAGTAAGGAAACCTCATCTTACTGGTAATGCGACTGTGACTACTAGAGTGGCACCTGGATGGTCAGACTGGATAGTTTCCTTAACACACTCCCTGCTTTGCTCAAGAGTCAGTAGCTGGGGCAGCAGCCAGAGGTACTTTGGGAATGGCAGGACGCAGTAGTACATATGAGACTCCTGTAAGATAGTGATGTGTCTGGTGTAATCTAGGATCTAGGCTCCTCTATACTAGTAAATTGAATATTGCCAGGCACTGGGTATATTGCCTACTCTGTCAAATAGAAGTGTCCCTTGTCCCTTGCACAGTTTTGTCCTGTGCAGCAGTGCACAGCTCCAGGCATGGTGCAGGAATTAGCACAGCCAGTGTGGGCAGGAATTAGCACAGCCAGTGTGGGCATGAGTGGCTCAGTGCTAGCGGGTTTCAATGCCTGAGAGAAGCCCTGGGTTCATTTAATTTACCAGTACAGATGTACCGTATGTCTTTCCCAGAGCTATAATTTGCTGCCTCTTGGAAGAAAAAAACACAGACCTGTTACCTGTCTTAAGCATCTGGCACCTGGAAGGAAGGTGGCTCACCATTAAGTTTAGCAGTGCAGGGTTGAGCAGTTTAGCAGTTTTGCAGTGACACACCACTGAGCAGTGCAGGCACATCCAGCACACACACACTCCTTTCTACCCATCCTTGGGATGGAATTCACCTCCCCTGAGAACAGCTCTGTTTCCCTGCAGAGGGGGGTGGACAAGGACAGACACCTCCAGAAGACTGTTCCTCCCATCCTGGCCCATGCTAGGGGCCTAATCTCAGCCTGGCTGAAAGATGTTTTCTCACAGCTCATGGGCTAGGGTATGCCAAAAGGGCAGTTTGTGTCCTCCAGCCAGAGGACAATTCTCCCCAAATGGACAGAGAAGACAAGTGAAACATGCAATGAGGAAGAAATGGCCCAGTTATCTTCATCCTGTTAGCTCTGTTCCTGCCACACTGCGTCCAGTGTCACTTGGAGATAAAGAGCAAGTGCCTTATTATCACCATCATGTCTGCCCTTGAGGGTTTATTATTTCACCCCCTCCTGGCTTTGTTTCTTTCCCCCTTCCCTGATTTTTTTCTATGTTGTCTCCCTACTTCCTACCATGCAATTCCCACTTCCCAAATGGGTTTCATTCCTACCCTGTCCCCATCCTGTCTGCTAAAATAATCAGCAGTGAAACCCTGAATATGGCTGTTCACATTGTTTTCATGGGACTCAGTGGCAAGTCTCCTAGTGCGATGAATGAAGGCAGGACGCACTTCTCAGAGCCATTGTTTCAAGCTGTCTGCCGTCTCAGGAAAGCTCTGCCAGCTCCGTTTACACTGAGTCCTTGACTGGTGTGTTTTCTCCTCCATCTGCTGTGAGTAAGAAAAGAATCAGGCCCTTGCACTTTAAACAGTGGCTGCTTAGTTTGTGGAGTGCATGCTTCATCACTAGCCTGTGAGCCAGAGTCGATCCATGGGAAGGATGTCAGATGAGAGCATTATGAGGTGGTCCTTTGTGAGCAGCCACAGACTCTTTATTCACTCTCTGATGTGCTAGTGCAGCAATGAGCATGGAATAGGATTGTCAAATCTGAACTCTGGAACCTTCTGTCTGGAAGTCCTGGTGTCATGTTCATCACATTTACACAGTTTTCAGTCAGCCAAAAGCACAGAAGCTGTGTCAGCTGCAAAGACATCTCCTGACTCAGAATAACAGTAATGAAAATATGCTGCAGCACCTTCTAGCTAGCCCACATGGTACCTCCAGTCTGGAGGTCATTGTTGAACATTGTGCTAGTCATTGGGAACATTTTAGTCCATGATCTAAAACTGCCCCCGAGAAAGCAGGAAGTATGACAGATGAACCTGGAAAATATCAGTAGGATTTGCAGGTTATAAAACAGTCTTTTCTTGGACATTGTTTTAATAGATTCCAGGCTTTCAGTATACAAAAACTGGCAGGACCTTGCCCAATATCTGAATAGCTGCACCATAGTTTACAAACATGATTCACAAAAAGAGGACTAAGTGGGGTCTGAATACTGACATAAAAGTGAGTATGAAGTAAGACATCCCATCTGCTGAGGAAACTATTCAGTTTTCTGGTAATTGAAAATTCAAGGCAGTCTCATCTATTTCAGTAACAACATCTTCCTATAGCAGGAGAACAGTTTCCCATCTGTGTCTTGCCCAGTGTTGCAAGAAATTTATTCCGTCTGCTACTGCTCTTCCCCTTTTGACCCAAGCAATGGATCAACATTCTTCTGTGCAGTTTATAGATGCTCAAGGTGTGTAGATAGAGGCCCTAATATAACAAAGCCTGGAGAGTCCCAACCTCCTAACCTGACCAAGAGTTTTCCTGAACACAGGGCAGGAGGACACAATTTCTTGTAAAATGCCAATCCTTTTTCAACAACAAATAGTCTCCCCAAAGCTCTTCTACTTCACCCCACCCAGAATGAGGCTGCAAGGACTCTTCTGTGGGCATACTGAGTGAGTTTCACTCCTTCAGCCCAAGCAGGAGGCACCTTTCCTGTCCAAAGATCTCTGTGAGTATCTCCCAGCTCCTGTGATCACAGTGTGAAGTCCTGAGGCCGTCCCTTTTGGTGGAGCTTCAGGTTGTGTTGTTGCTGCTTTTTTGGGTTGTTTCTTGCTCTATCACATGCATTTCCAGCCTAAGATTGCAGATTCCTGGGAGAAGGAGATTCAGCAGCCAAACCCTTCAAAGCCCCTCTGAATAAGAAGGACCTAAATTACTATATTCATCACTATCCCTGGCTAGACTCACAAGGGAAACAGCTTCAGCCTAACAGTTTAAAAGTGCCTTTTCTCTCTAAACTCTGTCACTCAGGAGATGGGGCATTTACCTGAGAGATGCAGGCTCAGGAGAGAGATAATGTCCTCCAGCTGGTCCTGTGGACCAAAGCCCTAACCACCATAGAGAGTGGGCAAGAGGCGCCCTTGGCTGCAGTCCAGTGGTTAGTGCTCATGGGTAGAAAGAGAGATGGGTGATTTCAGACTCAGATACTTTGTGCTCCATGTATGACAACTGCATATTTTACAAATATATCAGAATGCACAGTGCCCACAGAACATCAGTGACATGGGTAGAACATCAGCTGAATGGGATTTCCACAGTACATGATTCAGCCTTGAGGGCCCAAGTCTTTTTCTAGACCCAAGCCTAGGTGACTCATCAGTATGCTGAAATCAGGTTGCCTAGAGTAACTAGGTCTTTAAGCACTGCGCTATCCCGTGTCCTTGCCCCATTTGTTATTTCATAATCTTTCCTAGGCTGCTGACAGTTTTAAAAAAATCAATTCTTTTGCTGAGGCAAAATTTACTGGTAATTACAGTTCTGATTTGCTTTCTCCAGCAGCTGGAGAAGGAGTTACAAGCATGAAGCATATAGGTGGCATTGTGGATGGGGAGGGAGAAATTCCTCTGCAGTATTTGTAAATGAGAAATATGGCTGCCAAACAGCAAGTTCCCAAGTGTCTGGGGTCCACATGTTGTGTAAAAGCATAGTAGCATCTTGATGTGGAAAAGGAACATCACATGAAGGAACACAAAATCTCCCCAGGTCACATTGTCCTTCTAGGATATGAAAGTCCACGAGCTGCAAAGTGGTACCCCATCAGCTGCCTTTGCCAACTAGGCAATGTATTTCGCTTTGACTGCTTTGAAGCAAACCCCTTAAAGGAAATATGTGCTGGGTATACAAATGCAGTGTTTCATTTATTTATGACACAAATGCAAAACCAAACAGTCTTTCACAGTTCGAAGTCACAGATGTCTTTAACGAAAACCAGCTATTGGAATGTTAATAACAGCTTCTCGTACTGTAAGCAATGAGTCCACTCAGTCATGCTCTTAGGAAACTAACAGTTTCAACAGATCAACCCATTAATCACTTGGTCTCCTAATAGTTCTTGTAAGGGCAGCTCTTATGAATTTGTTAGTGTGCTGCACTGACAATTTGCCGAGCAGTAAATATGGACATCCCGTCATCTGCTCCTCTGAGGTCCGAAAATGACAGGGTCTCCTCTGAGATGCTAAGGAAGGATTCGTGTGACCCAAACTGCTTCCATTCATTCAGTCTTTAGTCACTTATTTTAATTCAGAAATGCTCTTATGGCTACAAAACTTTCATCAGTGCTAAGAAATGACAATTCATGACCTCACACCAGCCACTCTGGAAATCCAAGTGACTGGCTGGCATAAAATATTGTCCCTTAGTGCAATCAGGGAAAGATGCTGATTTATATTGGCCATAAGATAAAATGTAAGGTGTAATTGTCGTTTCCTTTCACTGGAAAGAGGCAGGTAGTTTGGGTAAGTATTTTTTAAAAGTGTTAGCCTGGAAAAATTGTGGAGTTACTGTTGATTGAACTCCCACATTTTCCTCTGCAGGGTCTGCTGCCTGTGCTCCACAGCTTCGGTCCTGAGAGTCTTCATGTTAAAGTGCTTAAACTGATATGGGATGAAACAGACAATAACACCTGTGTTTTTTTCCAAATTTTGATCAGAAGCATGCACAGCACTTAACTGCACCATATAAATTCATTACATCTATGTATTTTTAGACATGCTTTCAAACTTAAGCACTACTGTTGCCATTAGAAAGCCAGGAAAGACTAGCTACAGATGGACTTTCCTAAGGCTTCAGCTTCAGGAGTAAGCATGGGTTTTGTGATTGGGCCTGGTGCATGGCATGGAGTTACAGCCAAGAGAAGCTTTAGCTGTCTGTGTCCTGTCTCTCTGGTTTCCTCAGACCAAGTGTGCATGCCTAGGCCACTACAATACCTCATTCCAACTAATTGTCATATTTTTAATCAAGGTATTCCATTATTAAGCAAGAAACTGCTCAAAAGTGCTGATCCATCTGACTACATGTTGTAACCAGGTTTTTTTCCTTCCCATCTCTACTCATACATACAATTTACTAACCTCATCAGGCAAGGAGATATATTTTCTTCATCCCAAACAATCATATTCCAGTTATGGAGACAACATCACAACTTACATTACAATCTTACATCATAATGCTGAACACATACATTTGGTATGTGTTCCTTGGGGTCTCTGTCCTCATGGGACAATAAGGACTTTTGCCTGCCAGTGTCACCAGGAAAGTTCTGTGCTTACCCCAAAGAACACAGATAATACACATAATGTGTATGCAAACACACACATATGCATGCATACACATCTAGTAGGAAAACCAGCATCTCTTTCCCAGTAAGATCAATTCACAGATAATAATTAGTTCACAGAAAAGAAACAGGACAGAAAATAGGAGAGAACTGCTGTAAAATGCAATCATTTGCTACGTAACAGTGACGCTTAGCCTGTTGTCATCAAAGGTGAAAGTTTAAGAATGAAGCATCCTTGCCTCCCCATGCTGCATGAGAAAAAACATCATCACAGCCCGCAAAAGTCAGTTGTTTTTGTTCAGGGTTCCTGTTTGTTACTCATTTCCCCTCCCTGTCCCAACACTTTGCCTCTTTAAAGCTCTTCCAAGATTCCTTATAGAAGGTTTGCTGCCAACTCAGAGCTTCCTGTTGTACTCTCAGAGAGCCTTATCTCTGGAATCTCCATGCAAACTGCAAGGAGATTTTGTGTTTG
The DNA here is from genome assembly GCF_001604755.1 of Lepidothrix coronata. Lineage (NCBI taxonomy): Eukaryota > Metazoa > Chordata > Aves > Passeriformes > Pipridae > Lepidothrix > Lepidothrix coronata. Next base: position 2,771,728 of record NW_016690181.1, read on the forward strand.
TTTGTTTTTTATAACCCAGGCCATTTCTATCAGCTAAGCAGTCTCTCTGTTGCTGACTGTGGTGGTGCACTTCGTCAGGAAATTAGTTAGGTAGATTTGTTCAGTTTACAGGTTCCAAATTAATCTGTGCCTCTGTCATTTCTACCAAATGAAAAATGCCAGGTTGCCTTTATTTAAAAGTCCTTTAAAAAGTTACTTAAAATGCCCCAGAGAGATGCCTCATGTGTCTCTCTGCCTTTCTTTAGTCCATTTTGTGTTTTGGTTTCCTAGCACAGCTCTCATCTCTAGGCCTCTACATAGTGCTTGTGCTCAGGAAATAAAAGCCTCATTTTCTTATATCTCTTCTCAATTGCAAGAGCATCACTGTATTTCTCAGCTTCACTGAAAGTCTGTCAGCATTCAAAGTTAATGTAAAAAAAGGCTTCATTTCCCAGATCCTCCTTAATCTTCAATGTCTCCTTACCTCTGCACTTGTGCATCTTTGCATAGAAGCTGCATGAAAGAGAAGCTTTAAAAATATGATTGTATCAATAATCCTGTTTTACAACACTGGCACTGGGTAAAGACTGCTGTTTGTGTCTATCTGGAGGTAAAGTATTGTTTTGTTGCAAAGGTATGATGGTACTTCTCCAGTGGCATCCCAGGCAGCTGCCAGCAATGGGGTAAGAGCACTGGCTGTAGCTACCAGTACAGCTTTTAGCCAGAAGTCACCTTGAGCAACAACAAAAGCTCCCTGGATCAAACTCTAGTTGCTAAACGTAGTGAGAAGTAGATAGCATCTCTAAGGACACCTAGGATTGGGGCCCCCAGAATGTTCCACTTACTGCAATAGCTATTAAGCATCAATATATTGAAACATCTGGATTGTTAGTGGCAGTAAAGTGACCAGCAGCAGGGCTAGCTCTTAGGGAGGAGACTCCCAGAGTAGAGTTCAGAGCAGGGAGTCCCAAATCTTGGCTCTGCCCTGTACCCGTTTCTCTGAGGCCATCAGATATATTTTACACCTTAAGATGAGGGATTGCACCTGGTTAATAAACACTTTCATGCTAATGAATAATTATGTGCCTTCCCAGACACTCAAATCTATAGTAGGAGAAGATTTATCTGCTATTACTTAAAATAAGAACAGCAGATAAAGCCTGAATATCATAGGTCAGTTCTTCATGCAAGAGGGGTGAAGCTGAGTTGGCTTTGCTCTCCACATGAATCACACATTTGCTGTTGTGATTATATCTAGGAATGAGGTAAGGTTGCCCCTGAGGCTGCTCTTTGGGAAAGAGCTGCAGTGTCCCAGTGCTGCCATGGAGAAGGTGCTTTCTTATTTCTGTTCTTCCAATGAAACTGGCTGTGAATAAGTCGTGGTGCACAACCAGATGACGGTTTATCACCTGAGATGCTGCAATGAGCAGCTTAGGAATGCTCACAGCTTTGATATCAGCAGAGGCAGTGTTGTCTACATACATCAGTACAATGACCCCAGAGAGAGACAGCGTCAAGAGAGGTTGAAAGTGAAGAAGTTGCAGTCTGCTCTGGGTTGGCATGAGAAAGTGGCAGAAGTCCATCTTGTGTCTCCATGTATCTGGATTCAATAAAAATCGGTGTGCTGATTCCTTTGCCTTTGTAAGGGGAATAAAGGAGACAGGGCTGCTTGTGACATACAGCATGGATGAGAAAGTTAGCAGCATTTCCAAGACTCAAAATATAATAGTGACAACTGCTGCACTAGGTGACAACAGGGGACTAGGGAAGGCACCAGTTAATGCATGGGGTGGTAAATTCTTCCTATCTGCAAACAGAGAATGGAGAACTCTGTTAAAATCAGTGAAAAGAGAAGGAAATAACAATCCGCTGAAGGAAAACTCTTGAGATCCTAACTGGGGCTCGAGAATAAAAAAGAACATTGAAGAGGTAAGAAAAGTCCTTCTGGTGCTTGGGAATGAATCAGCACACTGTCATATTGCACCTCCTCAAGTGAATTCTCAAGGCAAGAGAGCAATATGTAGCTGAGAAGCGTGGTCTGACCTCCCGGCCAAAGACAGCTACTTAACAACCCAAGGGGTGATCATCATTACCAGGAAGTCATTTGTGAGGGCATGAGAGGAAAATCTCAGCTTTGAACAGTCCTATTCCAACTAAGGATGTTGACCATTTTGCCTCATAGAAAAAAACTTGTTGACTCTGAGACAGCACTGGACTTACAATATGACTTCATGCACTGTGAGGCTCCTGTTTCCCAAGAGACTCATAAAACTGGCAGAAACAAATTTTACCTTTCATTTCTGAACTGTTTTACTCTTCTTTTCTAATAGGGTTGTTTCAACTGTCCTCACAAGAGACATGTCAAGCCAAATCTGGGCAATCTGTGACTGTGGTAGCATCAGATGGAGAAGGAGCAGGTGGCCATGCCCCTGAGCTCTTTTCTTCTCCCGCTGTCACCCTCAGAGAATGGTTAGCAATGCAGAAGCCTTGCTTTTGTCATCAGAAGTTAATTTCCTAGCAAATTATTGAAAACTCAAAATTATTCCCATTTCCCACATAGTAGCAAATAATAAACTATTAATATCATCCTGAATTGAAGACTTGTGTGGTTCACCAAAGTGAGATAATTATTTGGCTACTTTGAGCAGATCCCATCAGGTAGCCTTTTGTGGCATTCATTTACTGCTGGGCCCCCAAAGCCTAATTATATGGTGTCCTGGGGAAGATCTAGAAAACTCCTCTCTCTCCATTCTTAACACTGTCAGTGTTATGTGGTGCTGAGCCATTATATCCACAGTTCTTCAGAGCATGAACATGGTTCATCCCTCTGGTCTCAGACATTTTGGGTCTCCTCCAGTTTTGGAGAAGTTGATGATCCTTGGGGTGTTATATCCCTAGCTGTGGGGGAGATCAGTTTAGCTGCTGTATCTATCTACAGCATAGATGTCTACATTTGATCTAGTTGATTCGACTCCCTTCTAATGTCTGAAAAGATGCAAGCACTTCTAAGGTGTGGCTCATCTCACCCTAAGGCAGAGAGTTGGAACAGATGATTTACTCTCTCTCCACCAACTGAAAACATACTGTTTCTTAAATTTGGGGGGAAAAGTTTGCTCTGTCTACCAAATACTAACTCTGACAAAGCACTCATCTGGGGGTCATAAAGTCTAATTTTTAATGTGAAGTCCTAGGGGAAGGCTGAGAAGCCTAGGTTGGGCACCTCAACTCCCAGCATGGCACGTGGCAATAGCATGTGCCAAGGGAGAGCCGCAGCACCACAGCCCCAGCAGGACCAGTGAAGCAATAAAGCAGCTCAGTTGCCTACAGATCTCAGTCTGCCACCAGCTTTCACATCCCTATTGAGTGGGAAAAGGAAGACGTACTGGGTGAAAAAGCAAGTAGCCCGATAGCCAAACCATTTCTGCCTAATTCTGAATGTTTTTGGAGAGCTACCACTATCACGCTGATGGGTTTGCTTGGTCATTTGTAACCAATTCTTCTTCAGCCTAAAGACACTGTTTGCCTGTTACCTTTTTCAGTTTCCCTTCCAAGCATGAGCAACCCACCTGCTCTGGGCTAAATGTGGCCCAACCCTGCCAGCCCATGGAAGACTGAAAATTGCCAAGAATATGCCAAGAAAGGGACAAAGAGTGGTTCAAATGTAGGGTAACTAAGGGTGTCTCCTACATTGTCAACTGAGCACTCACATCACACTTTTCTGTCTGCTCACATTTTCTGTCTGCCCAGGTTGGTCATCCCTTCATCTGAGACAGTTTTCAAAGCTGCCAGCTATCCTGTGCTGTCAACTTCATGACTCCAGGCTCCCTTCACAAAAAATAACCTAATGGCAAAAGGAGGAGAGTAGCAGAGTTCTCCTCCGCCACTTCTGACCAACATCAATAATTTGATAACAATTCTTAATTTGATTTTTTTTTTCCATTTCCAGGCCAGTTCAGAGCAGGGAGGGAGAAGTGGCAGATAGTATTTTAAACCTGTCAGTAATGATATGAGATGAAACTGGAAAGTTTCTAAGCAACTGAAAGGTCTAAGTCTCCTTGAATATTCTTTAGACACTCAAAACCCTAAACCCCAGCGGAAGCCAGAGGGATAGTCTTAAATGTCTAAATTACTTCATCGGCAGATAGCAGCTCATAAGTCCTCTCTGGTGCCTTGCAAAATTTTGCTTATTTATAAATGAGCTTTTTCCCTGGCTTTCCTCAGTGCCAATTGAGTGCAAGTGTTGGCAAGATCCACTAGTTTGTCTGGACTCCGAACCACTTTGCTGAATACTTAATCAAGCTGCTCGCCTCCCTCTCCCAACAGAGGCCATTTATGCAGCAAGAGAATCAGCTGGTCGATGAAGCAGACAAGTGGAGCAGGGGAGAGGGAGCAAGCTTTTTGAATGGGATGAGAACAGAGCCACAGGCACCTCAAGAAAGTTTATCTGTCTCCAGTGCCAAAAACACACAGTGCTAATCTTTTGTTGCCATGAATATTCAAGCCCAGCTGCCAGCAACAGAGGGAGCAGCTGCAGTGGCAGAGCTGGCAGGTCCCCTCATGGTGCCCTCGCTTGCCGACCATGGCATCTGGGTCTGTCTGGGTGTGGGGAGGGGGAGATACTGCTTGCATTGCAGACGATGAGCCACTCGGCAGCCCAGCCCCATGTTTCCTGAGCAGCAAGACGTCAGGAACACACACCCTGGAGAGCCCAGGACTGTCCTCTCTTGCTAACATGGGTATGCCAGATGCTCCAGATGTTTGGGGTCACGTGAAGTCCTGGAGGGAAGGGGTGAGTCTGGGACAAGAAAAAGTAACAGCTGGGGCAATATGAGATTGAAGAACCTCTGCTACTGCTTGGAGAAACTGAAGTGAGACAAAAGCCTGCATGCTCCCTGGAAAGCTAGACATACATAGCCCTAGGCAGATCACAACTCTCAGGACATATTTGGCAAAGGGAGATATTTGTCAGTGTGGCAGGGCACGCTGGTGAAATGCCATTAGAAGAGTGTGCCACTGGTCACAGACAAGCTGGCAGGTGAATGCTGCTGCAGTGCTATGGAAGAGTTGAAGGATTTTTGTCACTCAAGGTGGCAGGCAGCAGTAGGAGGAAGCCATGAACTCTCCTCAAATGGCCGGCTTGTCCTCCTCCACAATTTAGGGCATCATTTCAGGGACAGTGCACTGTAAGAGCAGCTCTTTGCCTCTGCATACTCCATAGGGCAGAGAAATTCCCTGGAACAAGTGTCAAGAGAAAAACAGGTCAGGGCAGACATCTGTGCTGCCATGGCATCACTCTGCCTAGCACCAAAGTCATCGGAGGTTGTAATGACCCTGCCCTGGTACGGAAGATCACTGATACCCAATTTGCTTAGAGTTCCCCTGTAATGCACTGAAATACTCTAGGGGAAAAAAATGAGGGGAAAAAAAAAAGAGATTACTGGGAAAGGCAAGACTGAGCTTCAAGAAGCACCCGAGGCTCAGATTTCTTACCACCAAACCCAGTGGTCACTGTCATAGAGCTTTGGGAGGCTAGAGTAGAGACTGCTACTAAACTTGTCACTTCTGTGCAGTGAAGAAGGTGGTTCCTGGAGTCCTTGGTATGGTCAGCTGTCAACTGCTGACATTCAAAAACATTCTCTCCCATTTTTCTGAGTCTCTAAGTCCCTTCAGGGAAGCAGAGCCTCAGAGCAGCAATATATTCATGTTACAATGCCATGAGCACACCACCACCTAACCAGAAGTGCAAATTCCCTGTTCTCTGACACATAACTTCCCGTGGAGCACAGGCATGCAGCCACAAAACTGACCAGTTCTCCAAGCCTTCTTGTTACAGGACTCAGAAGTGGGGAGTAGTTGATATTTCTAGAAAAACTACCAGAAACAGAGATAGACAGGTGTCCCCAAGAGAGGGAACAGCCTTTGAAGGCTAGAGGTGAATATTGTACAGTTAGCTACTGATCTCCGAGAAAGTGGGGATTGGGATTTTTGACAAGATGATCAGGCCTGACGATCTGGGAGTTTGCATACCCAGAACAGTTCCTGTGGGCAGTCCAAAAGGAAAAATTAGTCAGATACGTGCATTGGGACACATTTTACAATACTGCATGGACTAGGGTAAACACACTTAAGCAAGCAGTTATACAGCACTACAAAGGAAAAGAAAAAGTGATCTCTTGATGCTGTTGAACTTGCCAGTCCTCCATCCTGTCTGTATCCTTCCAAACTCAGAAAGGAAGTCTATCGTAATTGTATTTGCAAATAGGACATCTCAGGCAAAGGGGGAAAAGCAGGAATAAAGGCAGGAAAAATCACATCTATCAAAACATTTAATTTCATTTTATGTTTTTGTCACCTTTTTTGTATCAAGTTTGAAAAGAAGAACTAGTTTGAATTAATGGTATGTTTGACATTTAAATAGGAGCTTGACAGCGTGCCTGTAACAAATGTGGATAGAGCTTTCCTAAATCTTCGTTCACAAAGCCTAGCCACGATGAGTACCTGCTTGAATAATCTAATTCTCGTGTAATTGTAATTTACCCAATTTTGTGGCAACACTCTCTTCACAGTGTAAGAGCCTAGCCACCCCACAGTCCATTTGCCTGGCACACATCCCATTTGGTAGTGGACACAAAATATAGGTGCTTCCCATGGATTTATGGCTATCTTTGTCCTTAGATTGATATTAAATGACAAACAGTTTGTGCGAAAGAGCTTTATCCACAGCAAATCCACCTCCTCCTGCTGCTGCTTTTTCACACTAAGAGGTCAAGGGTTTAGAAACTGATTTCAGACTCCCAAGCTGTTACCGACAAAGTGCTGATATAGCAGAAGGAAGGGCCATGGTCACAAAAGGTATCTTTGTTTGCAAGAATTTAAAATCACTTGTATTTTGCCAGTACTCTATTTCCTTCCTTCAGGTTTCACCTTGGATTGAGCTACATCCTTCTGGCTATAGTATCATTGCATATATTTTTCTCTCTTTTTTTTTTCTATATTTGAACATATTGGTTCTCATGAAATCCAGTAGCACCAACATGTTCAGCCTTGCTCTGGGAGTCTGAATGACTTCAGCCAAAGTGTTCTTGATGATCTCTAGTTGCTTTGAAATGCTGTTCTGTTCTCTCAAAAACAGTGGCAGTCCCAAACCCACCAGGTGTGCACACAGCGATGCTGCTGTGCCACACAGCACATTATAGAGCAGATAAGCATAAAACAAGGGGCTGTACCTGGGCTCCCCTTGCAGCACAGTGCTCTGAGACAGACTCAGTCTGCTCCAGATGTGCCAGTGTCTGAGCTCAGCTCCATGACAGGCAATGCCAGCAACTGACATTTATCAAGTACGAATTCATCTGATGGAGTTGTATGCATGATTTAAGGCTACTTTGGGATAGAACAGGGGCCTAGTGGCTCCACCAAGATACATTCCAAAATGAGAAAGCCCCTACAAACACTGTCAGTACTCTTGCAAGACTCCAGGGAAAGATTTTGGGAGAGCTGAGTAACTCTCATCACAAAGCACTACAAAGGGAAGAAAGGTTTTTACCAGGGAGAGAGAGCAGGAGAAGCTGACAATGCCAAGAGAAGGGTGAGGAGTCCTATGTATGGATGGTCAAGGGAATATTTAGAACTTTATTATTATCTGTATACTAGTGAAAACACAGCCGAGATGCCATCAGGGTATACTCAGCACAGGTGTAATGAGATTATATCTAGATTCAGAGGAGATTCCCCATCTGAAGGAAGCTAAGGGACTTAGTACAGCACAGCCACATCTAGTTCCCTGATTCCAGAAAGGAGTCCTGATATACAGGCTGGGAAGACACTCTGAGTCTCTTCACAAGACTGCCCTACTTTGCAGGTGTAAATGAGATTCCCCAGGCTGGCTAAAGGGGAATTGTGCACTTCCCACAAGAGAAGGCAGCTCAGCAGAGAAGGGGGTCTGGACTCCCAAGGGGATGCAGAGTCAGGATGACTTTTGCACTCTTCTGGCTCAATGGCTATTGACTTCTTTCCCACTCCATGAAAGTTTTTTAATAGGAGCCATCAAAACTACTCCCCAGCATCCTGCGTCTCTTCTCTGGCAAATACACACTTGGGAATGGGTTAGGTGAGCTCTGAGGCAGGTACAATGTTATTAAGCACAATTGAAACAAAGTTTTTTCTGGGCATGGTGATTATTTCTAAGGGGGAAAAAAAAGGTGAATTTCAGCTAAGTGGGAGAGTAGAGCAGGAATTTCTGGGTTCACAACCTGAACTCAGCTTCCTGAATTCTGCCAAATAACCTGTTCAGACACATAACTGGTTACCTAGGCCAAAAAAATAATGAGTACAGTTAATCAGCTATATTTGCAATCTGGAAATAGTTCGTGCATGTGTTGTGGTGGGAAGGAGGGTGTCATGCAGAGACTTGCAGAATTAAGTGTGCTTGGCATACCTATTAAAATTTCCATTCATTCCTCTGGCTTGACATAAGATTAATTACGCAGAATGGAAGTGTCTTATTTTTTGGTGATGTGGAAGTTCTCAGCTCTGCATCCCACTCTCTACTGGGGGCCAGTTCAAGCAAGGACTGGCAGGTGGAGCATATATGCTCGAACCCATCAGCCACTCCTGGCATAGTTGCCAGTCCCAGATGAGGTTTGTGGAGTGGGACTAGAAGTAAGTGGACACAGGTGGAAGGAGCCTAGCAAAAGAGGAGGAAGAACTGAGGGGAGAATGAATATGTGACACATACCTTGAGTGGTAAAATATCTTGTTGCAGGCCTGACCTGAGGGCAACCAGTGAGAAGGGGACTGATTCAGAGGGCTTTCTTCAGATATGTTCAAAGGCAGGAACAAATAGTACCAGCAACACTCCATTCTGTCCCCTCTCCTGAAATTCAGCCCATGGTGCCCTTTACAGGGAAGGATGCACTGCTCTCTAAAGCCTGTTCCCCAGGGAGGCCGGCAACACTCCCTCAGCCCAGTGTTGTCTCCAACCCACTGGTCATTTAAGTTTGCTAAGCCTCCCACTACTTCCTGCATGTCTGATATCTTCCTCTGCCAGGCTAGTGTCTGGCCTCTTCTCCCTGTTTAAATGCAAGCAAGATGTTTTTCTGATAGTTGTTTTGTAACGGTTTCTTAAGATATTTCCTGTTTGTTTGATTTTTTTTATTTTTATCACAAATTGGTTTTTAATGCCTATGTATTTAGGGCAAGAACCTGCTCAAACCACAGTGGCACTGTTTGGTGTTCCTCCTAAGCTCTGATCACCTAATCCATTCTTCACTGGGAAGCAGACTTGCATGCAAGCATGCCAAAACCGCACAGTCTGTACAGTTGTATGCTGGAGCCTGCAGGTAGCCTGAGAGAAGTTTGGAGAAAAGGACCTGACTTATCCAAAGGGCATCTGTCTTGTTTTGCCAAGGTAGCCAGAAACAGCAACTTGACTCTACCCACTGTATGGTGGGTGGCAATATTCCTTACAGTTTGTAAAGCACTTCCAATTTTCCATTCTGTAGAATTTCCTCCAAGTCTGCTGTATCATCACACAGATGCTGCTGCAAATCACTCTGACACTGCTTTAACATTTTTAGTCTTTTGCAGTAGAGTGATCCAGAGAGCAGAGGGTCTTACTGGCAAATTTAACCAATGTTTGGCACAGAAAACACAAATACCCTAATTCTAGATTTTTAAATGACCCTAGGGACTTCACATAGTTAAAGGAGATGTATATACTAACATCTGAAATTCTTTCTGTTGCATCCCCTCATTTGCAGACCTCCAGAAAATCTGTGAACAACAAATATGGCCAAATACATACTATGGCTGAACCTATACAAACCAAAAACAGTGGTATTAATTTCTAATAAGGACTCATACAAAGAATCCAGTTCTCCCCAAAACAAGGACAGACAGAATTCCTTGAGCCTTTCTAATGTCACAGGAACAGCCTGGTGCTCTGTGGATTTTGCTCTTGATGGAAGATGGGGCCATTGCCTTCTCATAAGCTGGGAAGGACAGGCTTTGCAATGTGCATAAATAAGAGAAAAAGCTGGAGGATGCACTTTCTTCACTCCATGTGGCAGGTAGTACTGAATCCTACATTCATGAGTGGACAAGTCTTTCACAATCATCAGCTGGCTGTTGGACTGCTCTTTAGGAATGGAATATCATGAGCCAGCAGCCATCCAACACATATGGTAAGACAGCTCAGGGCTGCCCATCGCACCCAGCATCCCTTCAGACCCAAGAAACTGCTGCTGCATTCTCCCTGTGGACAAGCAAGCAGAGTTTGTGGTCTCAAGTTTTGCTCACAATCCAGAGAGCAACTTGAAACTCTGGTGGTGGTGGTTCAATACAACTGTCTGCAGCACACAAGAATTCTTCAGATTCTTGACAAATGACAAAGCTTCTGTTTAGGCACAAGAAAAGGATGAGGGTGCATCCTAGGGCTGGAAAGGGTTATATCAGATACTCTTATGCCATTCCTGCCTATTGCTATCTGCCTTAGAGGTACTTAACTGCTGATGTAGTTCTTTTAAGCTGTGTTACATAGGTCAGTGTTTTTTAACTTGTCCTATGTGTTTGGCTCCAAGGTTTCTCCTTTCTCATGGCAAATCCATCAATAATAAAACCTGGAGACATCTGCAGGACAAGGACTTGAACCTGAACTCAGCCCCAGTTCTTCAAAGTACTTAAAGTGCTTGCATTGAAGTGGGGCCATAAATCATGGTATAGTAAACTGCTTCTAGATTGATGCCTGTCCAGTGTAATGCCATGCCATGCCATGCCATTTTGATATGAACGTTGATAGCCACATAGGTTTTGCCTGCTTCTATGGCACTTAGAGCTTCAAAGATTTTAAAAAAACAAAGTGGGGAATCTAAATAAGTGATCATTTCTGAGCCTAAACAATTAAAACAAAAAATCCAAGTATCTGTTTTGTTAATCTCTTAAAAGTATAATTGTGGCCAGATGTATGATGCCTATTTGTTCAAAGTAAACTGAATTTTAGAGAAAAAAGCCTAATTTCGCAATCTGCCGATGCAGTACATCAAGTTAATGCCAGAGAAGAGTTGGCTGACATGCAAATTTTCCAGTTCATGCATCTTATGGGTAAATTATCATATTTATCCTTCTATGCTTAGTTCAGTACTAGAAACCTTTCTGTGGGGTCACTAGAAAAGTTTATACCATGTCTGAACAGTGATTGCCTGATGCACAGTACGACTTGCCATTCAAGTACTGCATCGCACGGGTGTGTAGATATAGCTTGGTACAATGCTACTGGACACAAAACTGTGTGGTTCTCCACCTGGGAACCTTGAAGGTCCCAGCAGTGGTGGTCAGATAGTAGGAACCTGTATCAGGAGGGGCGAATGAACTACAAAAGGGGTAAAGGCATTCCCTGACATGACACAGCTGCAAAAATGTGCACCTGAGCAGACCGAGCCAGACAGGAGATTGAAGACAGACTAGCCTTAAACTGCAGTGGAGCTAACCCCAGCTGCCCCTGTGGCAGGTGACAACTGAGGCAGAGACTGGGATATTTTGTGTGCCTGTCAGTCATGTGCCATCGCCACAAGAGCAGATGGGGCAGGCATGGCACACAGGGACCTGCCTGTGTGGCAAGTAAATACACAGAGCTCATTCAAGGCTCTTTCACTGAATACACTCACTGGTTCACCCTCAGCCCAGTCCTGTGTATGGACAGTCGGCAAATTTGGCCTCAGGCCCAGCCTTGAGGCTGCTCTTAAAATTCAGCGTGGATGCAGCGACAGTGTCAGCTTTAGCATTGCATGTCTCAGGAACTCAGCCTCCCTGCATGCAATCTGAGCAGGACTGTGGGCTCCATGCTCTGCTCCCACATGCAGATACACCAGACCAAACATTTTTCCAAGGTAACTGCTGTTTGCTCCTCAGAGGGTTGCAATTGCAGAGCAGAAGGAACTCAAGTCTTCCTGACAAAGCAAGCTGCATGGAAGCAACGTGTTAGCTTACCCCAAACTGTGAATCACTTCTGAAAAGGCAGACCTCTTCCTGGTGTGTTCATACATATAGAGAATCTGCATAAACATGCCACATGTCTAAGCACATGGACTCAGCCATATGCACCCATGAATACACACACTTCCTTCCGTGTGCGTGCGTGTGCGTATGTATCCCTCTGCCAGCACCAGATTTCTGGCAGGAGCTCCTTCTGCCCTTGCCCCACAAACAGCAGGCACTAATTCTCCCATCTGCAGGCTTCACCCTTTTCCTTGCCTTGCTTTCTTGCCTGCCAGCAGACATGCCCTCTCTTTACCTAGGCAGTCTTGCAGTCTCCCCACTGTTTCCTAAACTGGTGCTTTTTAATCAAGCAAATTTTCTGTTGAAGCCTGGTGTCATCAGGGGAAGTGCTGAAGGACCAAACACTGCAGTGATTAGATAGCATGACATGCTGAAGCGTGTCCACATCCTGCCTCTGACTGGTACCCCAGTGGCACAGCTGGGCACACCTAAAAGCCCCAGAACCACACACCCTGAGCAACGACACACCACTTGTCTCTGCCTTGGCTTATAGCAGACTGTATTGCATACTGATGATACAAACACAATAGCAAGAGATCACAGACAGAGGTGTCAAATATGATGATTTCTATTTTTCTTTTGTTTTCTAAATTTGTCTATAGGTTATTGTAATTTTATGTAGCTTAGTGATGCTTTGGCTCGAAGCCAAAGCCAATAGTATTTTGAGGCAGCTGACTGCAAGGTTAGAAATTGGGTTAATACATTTTCAAAAACAGCCTTAATATTAGGTAGTCATCTGCCTTCCCTATTAGATCAGTCCTTTTAACCTTTAGCTATGCTGTTTAGCTGTATGCTATTCATACAGTTTCATAGTTATTTGAAAACCAGACTTTGGTCCAGCACTTCTATCTTATGTGTTTCAAGAAACAGCATCAAATCTAGCCTCATCCACTGCAAAGATTAAACCTTCACAGAGGACTGAGTTAGGTCTGATTAAAGTAGAAATGCAATTACACTTTCTTTTCCTGACTCTTCAATTTTTTTAACCCATACAAGTGTTAAATGCAGTCTGGGGTGGAGGTGGTGTGGATATCAGTTCTGAATGGTTGTTCACTTTTTAGCACTTTCAAACAAGAATGATGGATTTGAGACCAAATCCTGTAGTATTTGTTTTGATAGCACCGCTGAATTCAAAAAGCTTGAATGACCATCCTGATATTGGTTCAAACCCCCTTTGTATAATTATATCAGGCATGATTACTATGCCTCTTTCTAGCACCATCTCCTGAAGAAAAACAAGCAAACGCTAAGGAGGGTAAAAAGAAAACAGAAAGTATAGATGAGGATAACTGCAATTTTTTTTCTTACAACAAAAACAGCCCCAACTCTGGCCAGAATGTCTCTCACATGTTTTATCCTTCCCCCAAATCCTTCCTAGGTTGTGTCATTTTAAAAATCTGCAAGCTGGGACATCAAAGAGAGGCTTGGCATAAGAGGAAAGCAAGCACAGAGGCACTGTAAAGAATTAATACACAAAGACCTGTGGGATTAGTGGCTGGAGATTTAGGTCTGTGCACAGTCACAGAGGAGACTGTGCAGACAGACCATGTGAAAAGATTTGCCTTGAATATCAGGGTATCCTGGACAAGGGTTTTCTCAGCTCTGCCTTGCAGGATGGGAAGGCAAAGGCAGCACAAGGAGATCTGCACTGAAACAACAGCTGAGTTACTGCCCCAAAGCCAGATCCCTTCCTCCCAGTCAGGGCTGTCACATAGGGAGGTTTGTTGGGGCAGTTTGTTTTGGTTTTGGAAGGATATGCTTTGTCCTTGAGATTTTTTCTTTTTGGACAACCAACATTTGGGGCGAGGCCATAGATTCCATCAATGCAGGAAACTGCTGCGTCTTTTCTTTCTAGACTGAGCCCCCAGCCTGCGAGATCAGCATGGTGTCTCTTGATCCTTCCAAATGAAATTAGGAAAATGGGCTGGCTGACTTGCATCTGTCCTACGCTGCACGAAATGGCATTGCGGAGGGGGCGCATTTGCTAGGAGAAGTAATAAATGTAATTTCCTCCATGAATTAGCTGTGCCACACTGGCTCCAAAGGGGTCGAAGGGAGAAAAAGAAAAAAGCCACTGTCTGTTAAAATACCAGCCCCTGACTTATCAAAGGAAACTGGATATCAGGTCACACTTCAAAACCTAATGACAGCCGTTCAGGGGATTTGATCAGACCCATTTTCTTAGCTCAATTTTTACAGGGCACTAGGTACCTTAGAGTGAGCAAGGAGCCCTCTGTGCCTTTGAGAAGGTGCCTGGAGGATAGACCAAGGGGATGGAGGGAAGGGCAAAGCAGGGCACCGGGTTGTAGCCCTGGCTCTGTTGGTGCCTAAAGTGACCTTGTGTAGAAGCAGGAAGAATTTCAGGTCGGCAGAATGTAATTACTCTGGTTGGAAAGTTGCCAAGATTCTGGCATTAACATCCCCATGCCTCTAAAAAATGCCACAGGGCCAGAACTATAGATTTCTCCATAGTTGAAAAAAAACAGCACTGGAGAGGTAGAGGAGCCTGTAAGCTTTGTGAGCAGCTTGAATTATTATATAGTGGGGGTTGCAAAAGCAGTTACACTTTCCAAATCTCTCTTTTAACTTAGAAAACATGGCTAAATTAAAGATATTCCCCCCTCTCCCCTTTTTCTCTCTTCTAGGAAAGGAAGAAGAAATTCCCTTAGAATTGTGGCATATACTCCTGGTGTAAGAGCACACACAGATTATTTGTGTTTGCACCAGATTATTTCTTCTCCTCTTCCCCCACCCTCGTTGCTTTTTGCAAATCAATCTCATTCAGGACAAAGTCTACAGCAGACAGAACAACACTCAATTTTAGCACTGTTCTGGCACCAGATGAAGACTGAGGAGCTACAGTGCCCTCGAAAACCACAGGTGAAGTCCTTTTTTCTAAGCACCTCCTTCTACTTTGCAGCAGCTCAGGGGAAGCCAAACTGAGTGTCCGACACTTGGCCAAAGTTTTAACAGGCCTTCTGTAGCACCAGAGCACCCTAATAACACTATTATAGGGTATTGGGTCCTGCTGAGTTTCATTGCAAGCAGAAACACTTTATACAACCAGGTGTGGAGGCTTCCTAGATAGGTCTTCAAAACCCAGATGCCTGGATCTGGTGCCAGAGGAGAGGAAGGGACACGCTAGCACAACAGCTGTATTGGATTATATTCATAATTCTCAGAAATGTACAGAAACACTTTCCAGCATGCAAACACTTGCATGTCAGGATTAGTCTTGAAAAGGCAGAATTGAATTCTTCCCTTTCCTGGCACAGTACCCTTGACCCACAGGGGATCAATCAGCTTGTAAGCTACAGAAGAAAATATCTTTTCAGATACAGCATTTGCCAGGGGTTCATTAGGGGGAAAAAATGGCACTGCTGTAGACAAGGAGTGGCATTAATTTTTCTTCTTGCAAAAGGCAAAGGATATCAGTTACACAGAAATAGGCATGAAGTTCTGAGGATGGGGACCCCAATAGGCAAGCTTGATGGACTTCGAGAGCCATATGGCATCACCCACCATACATTGCATATGCGGCTATGACAAAGTTGTGGCTGTGCAGCATGACTTCACTTTTAGATAAGGGTTGGGTCTCCTTACGTGACAGTTGTACAGAAGAGCTTGATAAAGCAACATGGAACAGTCACTGATGCCATCTCTTGCATTTTTCTTTTCACATTTTGTTTTCAAAACCAGACTCTGAAAGCAGATAATGATGCAATACTTGTATTTTCAAAGATAGCTTCTGTCCTTCTCTGCTGTAAAAGGAAGTGTAAAAAATGTTGGCAGCCCAAAACAGAAGCAATAGAACCTCCTTTTCTAAGTGTCAAGATTTCTTGATGTCAGCTCTTCACCTGGCAAGATTGCTTGAAAGCCTTGGGGGCTCCTGCCTCAGGAGCTTGCCTTTCATACCTGACCTCCAACATCTAAACAAACATGCAGGAACACATTCATTGCTTTCCTACAATTTTTGGTCTTATAGTTATTCCTATTTTATGAAAGCTAAAAGAGAGATGCATAGTCTAACTCTTCATGAGAGCTGGTTTTATTCTAGGGGAAAAATCTATAAACTACAACCACAGTGTTGTTGCTCGTTTGTACCTGAAGAGTCAATGAAAGTCAACCACTCCTGCATAGATTTTTGGTGGAAGTGCATTTGCTACTTTTTATAACAAGGGAAAACAGGAACAGACTGCTAGAGAAACTCACATGACTGCAAGTGAATCACTCAGTGCTATTTCTTGTATATGCACAAAGTTTTTCAGTTCCAGCATGCCCAGTCCTCAGAGAAGAATATCCCCCTTACTCTATTTTGACTCACTACAATACCTGTAGGATCAGACTGAAGTCCAGACTGTGCTGTGTGCCAGAGAGAATAGTTCTACTGGGTCGATTAAAAAGGACATAAAAAGGCAGTCACGAGATGTCTCAGAATATGCAAGATGATGCTCTGCTGTAATACAGAAAATCCCCTAAGAAGATGATAAGCATAAGCTCAAGTGCAAAAAAAAAAAAAAAAAGGCAGGAAAAACTGACCACAGGCTTGGATTTTAGGCAGGGAAAGGAAGCTCAGCTGGTGTCATTCCAGCATAGACCACTTTATTTCAATCATGTTTTAAACTAGGAAAGAAAGCTGTCCGTGGAAGCCCTGAGTGCCTCAGAGGCATTCTGTAGGTTCAAGCCCCGCTGAGACTGTGTGATAGTAATTCTTTCACAACACTACAGAATATGCTGAGCTGGAAGGGACCCTCAAGGATCATTGAGTCCAACCCACAGGACCATCCCCAAGAGTCACACCATGTGCCTGAGTGCACTGTCCAAATGCTTCTTGAACTCAGTCAGGCTTGGTGCTGTGACCACTACCTTGGGGAGCCTGTTCCACTGCCCAGCCACTCTCTGAGTGAAGAACCTCTTTCTAATATCGAACTTAAACCTCCCCTGACACAACTTCAGGCCAGTTTTCCCTCCTGGCTGCCAGGGCACTGCTGACTCATATTCAACTTGCCTTCAACCATGACCCCCAGGTCCCTTTCCACAGCACTGCTTTCCAGCACCTCACTCCTCAGACTGTATGCCCTGAGGCATCCAGGGTTACCCCATCCCAGGTGCAGAATCCAGCACTTTCCCTTGTTGAACTTCATATGGTCTGGGGATTGCCCAGTCCTCTAATTCGTCAAGGTCTCTCTGTAGGGCCTCCCTGCCTTCAAGGAATTCAACACCTTCTCTGAGTTTTGTATCATCTGCAAACTTGCTTAGTATCCCTTCCAGTCCTGTGTCAGAGTCATTTATGAAAATGCTGAAGAGCAGAGGGCCCAAGATGGAGCCCTGCAGAACCCTACTAGTGACAGGTCACCAGTCTGATGTCACCCCATTCACTATTACCCTCTGTGCTCGACCTGTAAGCCAATTGCTCACCCATTGCATGATGTGTTTATCCAGCTGTGGGCTGGACATTTTGTGCAGAACTGTGACAGATAGTATCAAAAACTTTACTGAAATCCAAAAAGATTACAGCAACTGGCTTCCCTTGATCAACTAGGTAGATTACCTTCTCATAAAAGAAAATCAGGTTTGATGAAGAGGACTTTCCTCTCATGAAGCCGTGCTGGCTGTGACCAATGACAGCGTTGTCTTTCAGGTGTTTTTCAATACTTCCCAGAATAATCTTCTCCATAACTTTACCAGGCACTGAAGTGGGACTTTCAGACCTGTAATTTCCAGGGTTCTTCTTCTTGCCCTTCTTGAAAATCGGGTTTGATTATGCTCAAGCAATATATCTGCACCCTGCATCCCCAAGCCTGTAGCTCAGGGCAGTTAGATAACCATTGCAGGTACTGCTTTTATAAATAAAAACTTCCAAAAACTTATGCATATCTTAATCAAGATGCAATACTGAATGGATATTCACAGATGGCAGCCTTTAGAGTATTCCTTATTCCTGAGGAATGAAGACATGAAGCAAGAGCAGCAAGAAACCACCAAAGACTTACTAGGTGCTCACCGTAAAGTCATTGGATTGCAATATGATAGTCCCAGTGGAACATTAGGAAAGAGTATTTTCTTTTTTAGAATGGCAACAGTCTAATTTTCTGGCCTCCTCATGAATGATTGGAGGTCTCGCATTTCTGGATGATCTGGATTAGTGTAACTTTAATCTGCCACAGCACTCATTCCGTCACCAGCTCTGGCAGCAATCCAGGCAGAGGACAGAAAATCTCCAACAGACTTTCTTTGGGAGCTTTCTTTTCCCCATACCCTTCATGGGCATGGTGACAGAGCTTTTTCTGACTCAGAAATAATTGTGTCTTACACTCCCATTGGCTTTGAGAGCCTGAGATAGCCACACAGCCATCTGCCACAGGTATCATTCCTCCCATTTTATCATATAATTATGTGACTCAAAGACCACAGAATAAGCAGGTATCACAACCAGGAAGACATATTAAGATTTTTACACCTTCAAGGGACAAGAGCATTAAGCAAATAGCAACTAATCATGAGCTATTTTATTTGGTTCTGGTTAGTATCAGTTTTGAGAAAAAGGTGTTGATGGCATGAAGTCCTTCATGATATATTATACTATAAAAAGAGGAAAAGGGGAAAAATAATCAATACTCAGTTAAAAATAGACTCTTAATCTTTCCTTTGGTCAGCCCAGTAACTGAGACCAGGAAGCAGAGCCCTGCTGAACAAAAACTAGAATTGTGGCACTTCTCATATGTGGTGGCAGATTAAACTATGACAGTTATGAAACAATACCCCTTCTTTATGAAGTATCCTGTCTTACCATGGCCTGACCAAGACTCAGGATGTATAGCAGAGTGGAATGCTTTGTGGGAGACCCAAAAACTTACACCACTTGCAGCTGCAAAGCTTCCTAGCTCTTATTAAAGAGAAAGATTAGCCTCTACAAGTACCCAGTCCTGTCTCAGAATCACACATCATACACAAAACACATTCAGATTCACTCTAGAGTTGGGACTGCTATGAATGAGTTCCTTTAAAGATGAATTAAAAGTGTGGCATCTGTAAATAAAGCAACCTGCACTTATGAAGCCAGACATCTTCACTAGGAAGAAAGGGTCTCAAGCCAAAGGCAATAAAATATCTCAGTAGGACTATTGCAGAGTTTAAATTCCGTCTTTGAAGTACCACATAGTACTGTTGTTATGTGTGCTAATGAATAGCTCAGCATTCTCAACTAACTCTCAGTTAAGCACTACAAGGAATTAGAAATGCCTTGTGCCAGCCACTGTTTCTGTGAAGTCACTGGCAATGTTTTTGTGGTAGTTTGACTCTCTGAAGCCTTAAAAGTGGCATTCCTGAGGGTTTCCATAGAAGAAGGGAAGAAGAACATGGAAGCAGGTGTACTGGATAAATAACAATAACCCTGAAATTTATTTCTGAACAGTTCTGAGCACCAATTTCAGCAGCAGCAAACACAAGTGTTCAGCAGCACTCTGGATATGCATGTGCAAATAAGGATGAGACACAGACATGTAGAAGTGTGAGTTATCTGTTCTCTAATTCCTCTTACTCCTTTTGGTTATGTTCATTTGCAAGAGACTAAGGCCAGAGAAAGCAGTTAGGTATACTGTAATCAATAACAAATCAATTGCTTTTGAACATGAAACTCTGCACCTCTCTGCTATCTAAAAGTACACTGCACAGGACATCTTTCACAGGAGATGCACAGTATCACTAAGTGGACCAAAGCCAGGAATCAAAGCCAGGATAATAGCAGAGAAAAAATAACTGTCATAAGCTATTAACAGTAGCTCAGTGGCTTCTAAGCTTAGCCTCACTTTTGCTAGCAGGAAAGGTTCTGGATACTGCTTTATTGAATACACTGCCTTAAGAAATACTGCCTCATTCATTTGAGCCTCTCTTTCACCTGCTAAAGAGCAGCATTTTTGATCTTGTATAGGCTTGAAGTGACATTACACTGCACAGCAGCCTTGAAAACACTTTCAAAGAAACGTACAGAGAGGGATGCTTTTAAAAACGTTAAAGTTCCTCTGGTTTTATTTCTGAACTCTAGAGGCACTTCTGTTTGTTCCCTAAATAAACCCTCACTCTCCATTCCTTCACTTAAAAGGTCGACACAGAAGTTCCAATACATCTGTGAAGCATTGTAAGTAGTGTGACAGCCTCAATCTACACATAGTCCTTGGGAATTCAGTGGCTGGAGCAGTCCTGCTCAAGCTCCCTCAGAAGGAAGGAAGCTCAGCAGCATTACCTTCTGCCAGCAGTGAAGTAACTCAGCTCTACCAGCTAACAAATATAGCTGTCTCTTGCAAAGATTAATGGGGGGGGGGGGCAATGGATACAGTCCAGACTCCATCTCTTCTCCTGGAAAACCTCCCTTCCCCACACACACATACCCCTAACCCAGCTAATGAAGTCCCCTTTAAGAATGAGAGACACCTCTCCCCAGTCTCTGCTGCCTGACAGAGCTTTGTGCATTACCAGCAGAGCATTAACAGCATTACCTCTGCTGCTACCATCTCCCAAGTGGCCTGTGCAGAGTCAAAGAAGCAGTCCTGCTGCAGAGTGCCCCAGTCTCCCTCAGCAGAGAATCATTAACCCTGCATCAATACTGAACTTTAAAGTCTGCCAATTCCCCTGGAATCAGTTAACACCAGGCAGGTCTCTGGGTACCAGCAAAGAAAGAAGTATTAACAGACAGTGCTCTTTGGGAGAAACATAAAAACCCGAAACAACTCCCCCCCTGCATACTTGTTTTTACTTACACTCTGATCAGTTCCAAGAAGTCTGTTTTTCACCCAGCATGCTGCTGTCAGGATACACACAGTCTCGCAGTTGACTCCCATTTGTCATGATTATTGTTTCCATCAAGAGAGATCCTGCCTTAGGAATACACATTATCTTTACATATCCAAACTCTCAGCAGCCTGAGAAACAGTAAACTAAATAGCTCACTATCACCAAGAGATGAAAGATGAAAGTTCTCCTCCCTTTTCTCACCTCTTCACTCCCTACACATACCTTGTCAGGTCCTATTGCCCATTGCTGCCATCCACAAGCCAGAAGAAACGAATGTCAGCTCAGATGCACATGAAATCTCTGCCTCAGGCTTTTCTCCCTCTCTGCAGGGCTTCTGGGCAAGACCCAAGTTAATCAAGGGTCACCTGTTCAACAGAATAGCTAAAGGCTCCATTTTTCTTCAGAAACATTGGTCTCTCTATCACAGGACATGGTTCAGCCATTCTCTTTCCAGAAAATAAACAGAACATATTAGTAAGTGTCCCACAGCCATCTACAAGGATAGTCTATCATGTTGCAGTGTTGCTAAATTAGGACAGATAGTCTCTGAAAAGTATAAGAAATTTAGTTTTTTTCCTTTCACAGTGACCACTGTGACTAGTTTTCACAAGCAGTTGCAGAAGTTGAATTAGAGAAAATGGCTGTTACATGAATTAGCATTTGGACTTGCGTGTGTCTAACAAGCCACAGCATCAGAAGCTGTTTTTCCTCTGGCTGCAGCCTTCCCTATTTTTCTTTCATACAGATTGTCTAGTAACTCAAACTTTGAGCATACACCACGGGCATTGTTTATAGAGCCACAAGTAAGAGACACTCCCTATCACCTATTTTCAGGAAACTTACAGCAAGTCAGCAACTTCACAATGTATGTGTCAAATAAAATTGCACTTGGCAAATAAATTCAGAAATTGGAGAGGAAAGAACGTGGACACAGAAAAAAAAGATATAACAAATGTGCACAAGCTCAGATGGCCAGGCGCTGTTTCCTTAGAAACCAGGCTAAGGACAGGAAAATCCTGTAACCAACAGCAATATCTGTAGCTGGGCATCCAGATTTAATAGTAAAGCCTTGTGTTTTAGAGTACAAGCTCAAAAACAAAAATTCTCCCTCTCCTCCAGATTATACAGGTGTAACACACTGACAGGAGTAGATAGTAATGGCCTTGTAAGGTTCAGATGCTAGAACTACTAGTGACAAGTGCATGGCTGCACATGATACAGCTGAGATTCTGATAAACACCATCCTTCCAGAGAATTGGCAGGAGGGTGCTGCATTATCAGCACCCAGTGTAATTCTCAGGGAAATAAGCTGCATTTACTATTCTGTAGAATGAAGTCCGAATTTCAAAAACCTCCATCTAGATCATCTTAAATGAAGAAAGGGATTTCACAAAGTAAAGGGGGTTCAGTGGAAACTTGTGCCCTTTGTGTACAAGTCCTCCTGGGGGATAAATGTAGAATAGCTCAGCCTTAGCACTCACCTCCTGTACATGTCTAAGGCGACTTTTTGGGCAAAGTTCTTCAATCCAAATCCTTTGCCAAAATTCACTGTAGATGGCACCAAGACAATTTTTGAGTGTTACATGGCTTGTTTCATATAGGGATAGTTAGTAATAGAAAGAGTCTAAGTGTATATAGATTTCAAATAGTAAAAATCTGTACTACAGGTCTTGTGCAGCATAGGAAACTGGTGCTATAAAATATATAACTCCAGTAACACTGCTCTAGAGTATGACAGGAAAGACTTGTTCCTGCAAGGACTCCAGAATAATTTAGATATAGACATGTGGCAGTGGTGTGGTTGTCTCAATGTGCAAAGCAGCAGAATTTGGTTAAAGAACTCCAAAACACATGGAAGTAGGAAGTTATTTTTTCAGACTAGGTATTGGAGAGTGCAAAGGTGATGCTGGTCCAAGGAAAACAAGGGTCTTCCTGCCTCATGATAAGGTGGGAAAAATTGTCTCAGTAAACAGAAAAGGGAAAGTCTTTCTGACCACATTGGTTGGTTAGAGGTCTTGATCGCAAGAGGACTGAATGTTCATTCCTAGCACTCTGGGCACAACCTGTGACTGACTAAATCTTAATCTGTATGGTGGAGAGTACGTGTATCTTCAGAAATCTTAACAGTAGCTGAAAGAAATGGGTTCTTCCCTTACTATTTCTTTAACTCAAGAGGTGTCTAGTTGTCTGACAGTGCAATCTTTGAGCCAGTGGAAACAGGAAAAAAAACACAAAACCTGTTCACAAGCTGATTATTATGCAGATCAGCAATCATTATCCTTTCTCTCATTACCTCAAATGCTTTCTGCCATCTGTTGGTAACAAACCTGCATCTGGCAGATTACCAGAGGAGCCCTAATCAATGGGTAATTGGGGTAGAGGATTGTGTGGACAATCATGGACGAAAGCACAGAAAAACTTACAGCAGGAGAAGAAAGTTTGTCCATCACAAGTGTGAGATCCTATACCCAGGATCTGATTTGTCTACCATTCAGATAGAATTCCTTCTTGTTGGAAAGAGTGTGGAGGGGGGGTACAGAGATTTGTCACAGGCAGTGGGATGAATTATACCAGCCTCTGTAATGATACCTCATGCAAAAGGTTAATTTCCAACAGATTATGCCAGCGAGTGCTGCCAGGAGAGGCACAAGCAGAGCAAGCACAAACATGCATGAGTTTGCATTTCCACAGTTGCCTCTTAGAACCATCTGTTAATGAGACATAGAGGATACTACGCACTCTTTCAAGTACTGTCTCCTAGTCAAGTCTTTTAGTGCCTTCTTGTAAGAAATGCTCAAAATATGTCCACTGCAGGTTTTCCTTTTCCAGCCATGCATTCAGGGTCCTGCCCCATTCCGTGTAGTCCTTCCAAATCTTGATTACAGCAGCTCAGATCTAATATTCACATTATTCCCCTGGCTTCCAAAAGAAACAAAGCTTTTTAAATCCCACTTCTGGTGCCAAACTCCCAACAGAGACATACTGACAGATTTCAGCTGAATTTCAGAATGAGGCAGAGTTACCAGAGTCCTACAGGTTTTGAGGGAAATGGCATGTGAGTCAAACAGAGAAACCCAGCCAGAACCTCCAGCAAGGGAAAGCAAAGGGGAAGTTGCTTCTCTGCATTCCCATCATCAGCTGGCCTGGTCAGTCAGCAAATGCTTTGAGCTACTCTGCACACATGGAGCTGTCAAGTAGCTACCACTGCTGCTCTCCTTCTCTACCTAAAAAGTAAGATGAAAGTTTAACTGGCAATTGTAAAGATTTCTGTAAGAATCAGATTTTATTGATTCACCTTTCAAAGAATGGATCAAAACAAAACCATCACTGTACTGTTTGAAAGGTCCACCCTTCTGCCACTCTAAAGACCCAGAGGACCATTTCAACCAGAAAAACCGATCAGGGCATTTGTCTCTCCCTCTCTAATCACATTATAATAGCGATAGAGATGTGAAGATATCTGAGTTTAATAATGACACAATAAATCAACAAGGCTAAGTAATCTCCCAAAACTAGATCTAAGGGTGTGAAAAAAGTAGTGCCTTTTTTTTCCCCTGTGCCTTACAGACCAGTGCTGTGTTATACCTGTTTGCACTGGCTCTGGCAGCTGGGAAGGCATATACATAACATCTACTGCCCAGATACCACCCTAGGAGTGTTGCATTCATTGGGGCACAGAAGAAATAAGGAATTCTTGTAGTAAGAAAGTGGCCCAAAGAAAAGAAGGAAGTAGAAATCCCTATAAATATCCAAATCCTGCCAATGCCCACACATGCTGGGCTGGGATCCAAAGTAACTGTTTTGGGGCGATAAGAATCCTTATGAGGCACTCGAGCATGGGAGAGGAGCACCAACACCCAAGCTAAGATGTTAATGAGACTGTGACCAAAAGTCAACATCCTAGAGTGATCTAATATCCAGGCTGTGGTAACTAAAAAGTGAGAATGTGAATTTTTACCATTCAAAGGCACTAAAAGGAGACATAGGAATGCAAGTGAAAGTTGGTTTTAGAAGCTTGTTCCCAAGAGATACAGATCTTATTTCCTTCCTGCTATTAAAGGAAAGGGGTGACTTTGATATGTACTGGACTACATTAGGGCAGAGAGCAACACCCCCATTTCTTCAAATATTTGCCTTTTTTTTTTTAAATTCAGTGTTCCAGGGACATTACTGCAATCTCCATCTAACAGCTGCAGCCTGCGACATGTTGCATTTATGTCCCCACTCAGTAGGCATCTGGACACAATAACTTTTCATAGGCTACCAAACTGGACTGCTGCCAAAACCCAAGGGTTCTGTATAGCTTGTGACCCAAATTATCTAACTTAAAACTTCCAGAGATGGAACAGAAAGAGAGTTAGTAGAGAGGTTTGCCGCACTGCTTTTTGGGAGGGTTGTTTTTGTTTTGAAATAGGGATATTGTGTGACCCATCTCAGTCACTTCTCTGCAAGATCGGATACCTGTTTATCAACAGAAGGAATACCTTCTCCAACCACCTTGAGCCTCCCATACTCATTAATGGTATAAGTCAGAAAGATGAGGGGCATAGTGAAAAGCCAAATCCTCTTCATATATGTTAGTTGTGGCACTGAAAAAGCAGGGAAAAAACCTCAAAAACCTCAGACTCAGTTCTTCAACAAGACCATGCTACTGTGGGCAATCTCTGTAGATTTAAATATCAAACTTTGTTAAAACAGCCATCCTATTGCTCTGCTGCTCAGACAGCTCAGCACAGCTACTCCAAACAAGAGAGCGTTGGTATTAATTCAGACATGACACTGAATTGTCCTGCTGACACCTCAGTAGTGACTCAGCTGTGTAAGCATCTAAGAACATTTTAAGGATCCTAGTATTTCCATACATAGAGAGCATAGTTTAGGAAATAAAACCACCTAAAAGCCAGGTATGACACTCAGCAGCATCTAGGAGAGCTGTTTATACATCAGTAGGTCTCCTGAATCCAAAGTATGCTCTGTCCTACTGTCCTACTCTCCAACTCCTCATTCCACCAATATAGGAGGCTTGTAGATCATCCTCTTGTCTGCTGCAAATGATAAAATCTGACACAGCCTTCTCGGCCACAACCTTGTGATGCTCCTGTCTACGACTCAGAGAAAAGTGGTACACACTTCAGGCAAGAGAGACTGGCCAGAAGCAAGAATTTTCAGAGCCTGTACTATTCTGCTGTATTGGAATAAAGACTGCGAGCTACATTCACTACCCTGGCACAGCTTTGGTCTGTCTCCTGTGTTTCATCCTTCTGAAATCTGAAAGTCAGTGGGCATCTTGTTACCTTCTCCACATAATTCTCTTCCTTTCTTCCTTAGTTTTCAAGCTTAGTGGAAGGGAGCTTCACCGCTCACCCCATATTAACTCTTTCTATATTTAGTATTTATGTCAGAATCAAACAGTTCTTTGCTAAAGCAATGAGCAGAGAAGGTGAAAGAAGTGAGAGACAAAGGTGGCTGCTAAGATGGTACCTGCCCCAGTGACAGAAGAATGAATAAAAAAGGTACACGTCAATCATCACTGTTGATTTGTGCCCACTCAAGTTCACAGAAGAGAACATTTCTGTTCCCCCTTCATTAGATATTTCCTGTACTAAAATATTTTTTGCTTTGGAAACCCTGCCACTGCAAGTCTTTGAAGCATATACTGAGGATTACCATAAACAACCTTTCAGAAGAACATAGAAAGATGACATGGTCCTAGTTATTCCAATCTCATTAACTGGGCAAGCAGGCAAGTTTGAAACAGACTGAAGAACATAAGGAATTGTTTTTCTCCCAAAAAGGCTGCTCAGCAGAAAGTATCACTGTAACACAAATGCAGATGTCCATCTGAGACAGTCATGCTGTGACACACAGGCAAGTATTAAACAAAGAATTGGGACATCTAGGAGAGTAAGCCTCAAGTCTCTGTTTCCTCCTCACCCAGCAACATTCTGCTCAACTCTCTCAAACAGCATGAGCAGATCGAAGTTTACAGCCCTATTATCAATGATGGCAACATATGGTTCAGTTACATGTGGAATATTTTATTTAGATAAAAATTATGTTGATAGCTACTATGAGAAAAATTGGACAACAGCTATTTTGCTAAAATCATATTAAATAGCCAACAATTTTTTACTACTCATGACTTCACAGGCTCTTACCAGAGAGTATCTTGTTCACATGGTGAAAAACAATACAGCAGCCACCTAACCCAGTCAGGCCAGCTGCTAATAATTGTCATGTAGAGTCTGTAGAGTCCTAAAGAAATAATCCATCAACCCTCATGCTCTTTGTCTGTGACATCCCTCAAAACCACACTGTGCACCTTGCTTTTAATAAATGTGAGAAAATAAAAGAAGAATCTCTAGATTGAAGAACAACTTTATTTTGAACCCAGTTCCACTGCAGTAACTTATTTATTAGAAAATCTATTCAGTATGTACACACAAAGAGATGAAAAAAGACTGTTGAATAACTGACTAATTGGGAAACACAGATGTCTGCTTAAGTAGAGTCCAGCAGCCTCCAAGTTCAGGCTATGTTCTGAAGATCATGCCCCATGCCAAGTGACCGGCACTTGGAATTGAATTGCATGAAGTAGAGAATACCTGTTGTTGGATAGCAAACCAGTTGTTCAACCCTTTTTCTATAAGCCGCCACCTACAATGAACCATTCAATATGAAATGAGCGCTAGGCTATGGTTCAGCTTCTCCTGAATACTTTCAATTGTAATAAACCTCTACCAACAAATAGTATTCCGAGCTCAGATGAAGCAAACAAACCATGTGTTAAACAAACAAAAGGCTAGATCTAATCCTCTTCTGAAGACAACACAGCCTACAGCCACCACAGCAGCACAGCAGGAATATATGAATTCCTGGAAAGTAGGGAAATGCCAAAATTACTATCTGTCACATATCACGTACAGCCTGTATGCTCCTTTATAAAATAAGGACATTTATGTGGTGCTTGGAAGCATATGATGAAAAACTCCCTGAGTAGTGAGACAGCCTGATGTTCTACAGACACATCAAGCTGTGCTTATTCCCGCACCAGCCAAGCTCTGCGGCTCAAGTGTTAAATTCAAACAGCTCTACCACCATCATCATAGGGGGCGTGAAGCTCTGTGGCAAGTCTGAACCCAATACTGACTTGTTGCAAGTTGGAAACTGTCCTCTGCTGAGCTGTCCCACCATGACAAAGAGAGTGTGTAGGATCAGTTACAGCTCTACTTGTAACTTTAGAGTGCTCCTGTAGCTTCCCTATTCCTAAGGAACCAGTCTTACTTAAACAAGCTGCCACCAATACCTTTGGCCATTACAGAGAGGAAATGCCTGAGCCCCTTTTTCTCTCCATCCCAGCCAGTTTCAACACGTAGATCTAACAAGTTTGTTTAATCTTTTTCCCCTCCTTTCACCTGAAAGCAGCTGCAGGCCAGGTTGCCTTAAAGCTTATTCTCTAAATAAGTAGCCTGATGCCTTTCCATGAAATCTGGGAGTGAAAAAAAACAAACACTGAGTCAAGGGGGAAGTATCACACATCTCCAAAATCACAGTACAGGCATGAAACTCAAATCCTAGAGGGTTCAAAAGGTGTTAAGTCTGGACTGGGCACACTCAGAGACAGCAGACAGCTTAGGAGCTGAACCCATACATAATTCACTGCAAATTTAGGGCATGCCTGTAATGTTCCACTTTCAAGCCCTAAGCTTTTCAATTTTATCAAAATTCTTACTCCAAAGGAAATTATTTTTTTCTTCCTCAGTACCTCAGTGTGAATAGATCCATCAATATTACAGTTTCACTGGGGAAGCTTCCCTGAAGTCAGATACATAAAGTTTGGCCAAATTATTTTACAGAAACCACCATTCCCTTTCCTTTCTAGGGTGTCCCTTCCTTGATGTACAAAAACGACAGAAGATCCTTGCCAGCCTCTCTCTGCGGATGCCTTAAGATTCTCCCATGAACACTACACATACCACAGTGAATCACATGGTACTCCATCTATTCTGGGTAAAAATACTTAATGCATCTGAATAATAACAAATTAAAAATAAAAACCACTGTAAGTCCTGTACGTTTCAAACCTCACATTTCAGCTCAGCATACTTGTTGCAAGGAAGAGGCCTAGTTTTATTCTGCCTTCCCACAGCTCAGTACAGGTTTGTTGGATGAAGTGATGCAAGGAATGAAACCCCACTAGAAACTAAGAATTTGCACTTGTAAACAAAGACAGTCTATATGTTTACATTGACAGTACAGTGGTGACTGGGAACTACCCATTCCAAGAAATACATGCTAATGCGTGACTACAGTCTGAGTCAAACTACAACATCTTATTTTGATGGAGTACAAGATGTACTTACTCCCACACTTGCAGTTTTATTGGGATTATGACCCCCCAACTCAGAGGCAAAAGCAAACATACTAACTTACCTGTTTATGCAAGCCAGTGTCCAATATCATATTACAAATCCAGCTTTACTGGTGCTTTTAAAGCACTAGTAGTAGTTCACTAAATGTGAACGCAGGCAACTAAGGAGCTGGCTCACAGTCTGTGCATCTGCTGTCAGGACAAAGTGAAGAGGAAGCAAGCAAAAATGGCCAGGCCTGAGGCCACCAGATACTGCAACTCCAAGCCCAAGGATGATCTCTCTACAGTTGATTAAATCAACTAGGTCTGTAGAGAACTTACACTACAATACAGCTAACAAAAGATGCTGCACCTCAAACACCGTGTTCAGTTTTGGGCCTCCCACCACAAGACAGATATTGAGGTGCTGGAGCGTGTCCAAAGAGTAACAATGGTCTGGAGCAGAAGTCTTAGGAGGAGTGGCTGAGGGAACTGTGGTTGTTTAGCCTGGAGAAAAGGACGCTTAGAAGGGATCTTATTGCTCTTTACAACTACCTGAAAGGAGGTTGTAGCAAGGGGGAGATTGGTCTCTTCTCCCAGGTAGCAAATGACAGGATAAGAGGAAATAGGCTCAAGTTGTGCCAGGAGAGACTTAGATTGGATATCAGGAAAAATTTCTTCACTGAAAGAGTGGTCAGGCATTAGAACAGGATGTCCAGGGAAGTGACAGAATCACCATCCTGGGAGGTATTTAAAAGGCATGTGGATGTGGCACTTGGGGACATGGTTTAGTGGTGGACTTGGCAGTGCTGGGTGAGCAGTTGGACCTGATGATCTTAGAGGTCTTTTTCAACATAAATGATTTTACAATTTTATGATACTTACTTAATTAACAGAGTAAATGCATCTTTTGATACTCAAAACCTGAAAAACAGTGATCTGGGAACAAAATTGCCTTTTAGTTAAAGACAATTTTTTAACATCTTTACCTCCAGTAACTACCTTACAGGTCTGTATCCACACACCTCCAAAGGCACTGGGATCCTGGTTCAGTTCCTTGCTTTTGTACTATTCTTTCTTCTGCTACAGAACACCTGTAGCTCTATGCAGCAAACCTCAGTATTTAAATGGACAGCAATGACATCTAGTGGCTTGTTAAGAATTTGCCTTTCTAAATTTCCAGCCTGGGCATTCATTTTTCAAAAGGAGACAGAACACACTGCTCTCCAAGTTTCAGTTAGCTGCTTCCAACAACACAGATCAACAGCAAGTGCACCTGAAATTCTCTACAAACTCTTTCAACACACACACTCGGCATTGTTTCCCCCAACTCTGAGTATTTCCCCCCATCCCTTGGCTCAAGGCCTAGGAGAGGTGATGTAGTAGGCACAAGTTTGCTTTAGGTCTTGCCTGCACAATTAAATTTCTTCAGTGTAGATCTAGCTACAGGTATTTTTTCTGGGTACACAGGGCTGGGGGTCCCAATCACCTTTTTGTTTATGCTGTTCTTTAGCTGCATTGAACTAAATGGTAGGGGTTATTCACACAGACAAGGACAAAGCCCAAGGCCACATCATTTGTACCAGCTGGTATACAGTTCATTCATAGCTAAAAAAACAAAGGACTGAGTCCTAAAATGTAACTGTGTTGAAATTACAAGGAGAAAAGATAAAAACGCTATTCTGAAAGCAAAGAGAAAGACCTTGCAGATTAGATTTATGGGAGAACACTAAGCAGTTCACTTCCCTTCACCAGCACATACCCACTTGCCTCCCAAGAAAACAAACCCTCTTACCTTTTTCACTGAGTGACACTGCAAAATTGCCAAGAAGCACGAGTGGTTATTGAAACTTTTGAAACATGTGACAATGCAAAGAAAGTTCAAAAGATACCTTTATGTAGCTTCCTGTACTACTGGCACCAGTCATTTAATCACTGCTGCAGTCTTTGCTGGCAGCAACACTCTCCACAACCTTGACAACAAATCACGTAAATGATTTTTCAGTTCACAATGGTGAGGAAGCATGAGATTTGTGGTATATGCATCTGGTGCGCACTCCCAGACCCAAAGAAAACTACATGTGGGGGTTTCTGAGCCGCCTCTTAATGGAACCACTGAAACAGTGGTTTCTGATGAGCCAAGAAACACACACCACCAGGTGGTAACAAGACTGCCTATCCCATGGCTCCGACAAAGGAAAGAGGATTTCAAAACCTCAGGTCTTCCTACCGTCAGATCTGTTCTTTATTACTCATGTCATTTTACACAGATAAAATTCATTCATTCCAGGTTAGCTCCCAATAAAAGCATAGAAGTTCTTCTGAAGTTCTGAATTGTTACCATAATTCTTAGGTCAGATCCTTGAGGACACCAATTTATACTAACATGAAGACCCATTTCTACAACCCTATAAACAGGGAGATTTGGAGATTGAGAGACAAGCACATTCATATGAAAGAACTGAAAAGGTTTTTCAGAAGACAGTAATTTCTATTGTCTCAATTACAAGAGTATGATTTTCTCCTTTTAGAACATTCAATTCTTCTGTCAATTACTACCTTTGTGATTTAGCCCCAAATGGCAAAACTTAATTAAAATTTTATTTTCTTTAAATAAATAAGGAACTCTTGTTAAATCTCTAAAGAAAATATTTTGTTCCCTCACTCACAAGTAATGATTGATATCTTCTGGGAAGAATTTTCCAAATTGGAGCAATAGATAGAAGCATTGACTTACAGCCATTTTCAGAAAGTATCAAATACTACCAGGAAAGCAAAAGACTCTCTAAGCACAAGGTACTGGCTTTAAAGGGCAAAGCAAAATTTCACACCACAGAACTTTTTCGTAGACTACGATTGAGTGAAACTCTGACTAGATCTCTAGTCTAGTATCAAGTGCAGCTTGAAGAGGACCACTTCAAGATAATACAAACAGGTTGTGTTTCTGCTTGCAGAACATCAGTTGAAACCTTATTACTGCATATATCAATTTTGGTTTGGGGTGAAGACAAAACCACGACCCGCTACACAAAGGCAGTCATAGTAGGAACAGCGTGGAGAGAGAGAGAAATGGGTGAACAAGCATTTCCAGAAACAATACCTAGAGAAAATTCAAATGGATAGGCTTGTGCATAAAGCTTGTGAGAAAGAGAATTACACATCTTGAATTGCAGGCAAATTATTTTAGTGTATTATGAGACACTCCTGCTTGAGAATTATACACATTCTTACATCGCCGTTGCATAGAAACATGTATTTGTGTAGCATGATGTTTACAAAATACATACGCAAGAGCATTTGTCCTTTCATGTTCCTCCCATGTATGTGGTTATAGATTCTCAGCAAAAAGGAAACAGATGACAATTCCAGCTTTGAAAGTGATAAATGAAGACTACATTGCTTAGTGTCCTTCACTATCTTTCCCTTTAAGCTTGTCTTCACCAAAACAAATACCACACAACAGGGAAGACAAATCATGGGCTATTCCCAATTCCTTCTGGACAACAAGACACTCCATTAGCTTCCCATTGAGAACTTCAGAAGAACTGCAAGCAGCAAACATCTGCTAAATATATTCCAGGA
The DNA here is from genome assembly GCF_001604755.1 of Lepidothrix coronata. Taxonomy (NCBI): domain Eukaryota; kingdom Metazoa; phylum Chordata; class Aves; order Passeriformes; family Pipridae; genus Lepidothrix; species Lepidothrix coronata. The sequence goes on from NW_016690181.1 coordinate 2,804,480, forward strand.
TGTAAGTTAGTTCTAACTATTGCTCAAGTTCTTAAACAGCCATAGCTGTATCTCCCCATTTTTCAGGACTACTTCTCTGTAATCCTGGTAAAAAGACCCCACTACTCTCCTTAGAGTTCCACAGAAGCCACCGTATTCCTGCTCCTGGAGGTTATACTGCCACCACAGAAGTTTCACAAGTTGTGAACAAAACTACTCTCACACACTGACAGCTGCAGATTCGGAAAAACTACAGCCAGCTTTGCATCTCCTCTTCATACTTTTGGGGATCAATAAAAGGTTTGTCAATGGATCGGATCATCAGCTCACCACAGTACACACATTCTGCTGCCACGATATCATCAATGTCAGCTTTGATCTGTTCCCGACTCTGCTGCCCCTTCCCCAGGCTAATGGTATCTGCATCCTTGGGACGATGGTGGCTCTTGGACGGCTGACTGGTAGCTGCCAGCTTCTTCTGAAGATCTTCAAGTTTTGCCTGCTTATAGGCAGGAAGGTTTGGGAAAACTGCTTGGAGGAGACAGTCATAGTGAAACATGTGACCACACAGGAAAAGGTAAAAAGGGCGGTTTAGAAGTGGAAAGTCACAAGCAGCACATTTTTCCTGAGGTTCCACAGACCCATACTTATTTCTCATTTCTTGGATGTCCTCTCGGATCCTCTTGGCACTCTGTGTGGCTTCCTCCATCTCCCTTTTCAGCTCCTCAATGTGTTTGTTGTAGTCCTCCAGCGAGTTACAGATTGCCTCCTTGAAATGGTCAATAGTGACAAAGTCTGGAAAGAATGGCAGCACATCTTCAATCTTCAGCAGGGCACAACTGGACAGGCAGGCCATTGCCTTCTTGACATCCTTCTCTTCCTGAACAACATGCCGAGCGATCTTCAACCACAGCTTCTTTCGGAGTTCCTCATCATCTTCAGGAAGATCTGCACAGGACTTGGCAAGATCAACATCCACCTAGAAGTTGGACAGACAAGGAAACAGAGTTAAGTTTCCCTCTTTGTTTATCCACCATTCAACTTCAAAGCCTGCTGTCCATTATAGGAGGAATTAACAGAAAACTTCTCTTTGCCTAGGACTGCACTACAGGCCTGCTCCTTGTTTACATGTCAAACATCTCTCCTCTCCACTAGTATTCCCCCATGATGATTCGCTTGCTACCCAACAGAGAAAAAAGCGCAGCACAAAAAGGGCAAATCCATGTTAGAGTATCTTTGCTGGTCACACATTTCAGCTAAGACATAGCAATGCCAATAGAAAAAAATCCAGCATCTCACTGAAGGTCAGATTAAGCTGACGAAGGCATTCTTCTGTGACAATTTTCACAGCTAGGAACAGGAAGTAATTAGAATCCTTAACAGTAGCTATACAAGTCTTGCATAAAGGCAGATATGTTAAAGGTATTTTATGTCAGAGACTGAGCTTAAGACAGACAGTACTCCCCCTTGTGCTTTCCAGGGCCCTACCCTCAGTTATGGCTTGTAACAGTCAGCTGTCTACTTAAAACAATTGTGAAAGCATAGAAGTATGTTAATAGAGACAGGTCTTTCCTCCTAGCCTTAGCTGCACAGCTTCAATCCTGATGAGTCTGTCCAGTTCCTCTCAATGCTCCATTGTTCAAGGTAACTTGAATAAGCTACATTGCTGTATATCATAGCATGCACAGACACACACACACACCTGTAAAGCGAGATCCACAGCCTCCTCATATAATTCCATCACTTTGTAAATATGGACACATGCATGGTGGTGCCCATGCTCTGCACACAGGCGCAATGCATACTTCAGGTCATAGTGGATCCTGTTTGGATTGGTTCCTGCTTGCTCCAGGTATGATAGCAGTGAGTCTGGCCGACATAAAGCGTAAAGAGACAACAGGTAGTTGTGAATGGCTTGCTGGGTTTCCTCCAACTGATAGACACAGAACTCCATATATCTAATGGCTTCATTGATCTGCTGGGTGCTGGCACTCTGGCTATAGTTAACAAGGGCTGGAATGAGGTTCCTGGCATCCAGTCTAGAGCCCATAGAAATCCAAGCATCAACTACCTTCTTGGGAATATGCTGGATGAGAACTGGAGAGAACTTGTAGAACAGCTTCTCGTCTCTGTGCCTGGACAACACATTTAGAGCCTCATCGTACTCATCATGCTGGCAGTGGTGAGCTACTACACGCTCGTAATCCTGCATGATGACTGCAAAGTACACCATGTGCTCTGTGTCGCCATGGCTTGCCAACAGCTCATAAATAGATGCCCGATTATTAAAAAGACAGTCTTTGTTTTTAGGACTGCTCAGGAAAGTGCGAAACTTCTCCCGTGTATCTAAATAGAGATTTCGCTGTGAGGGATCTCCTTCCAATATACCCAGCCAGTTCAGGTACAGCTCTGTCAACCACGTGGTCAGCAGAGTGGTCTGTGTCTTCTCTGAAGGTTTTAGGTTACTTAGCTTCTTAATCAGAAACTCCATCAGGGCCTCTTCTTGCTTGGCTTCAATGAACTTCAGAGCAATTTCCTCAAAGTAGTTCTGGGTCAGTGCGTAACATTTGGCACTGTCTAGATACCTCTTGTTTTGGAAACAGTGCTCTGCCTCCTTTGCCAGTACAATATCTAGACACTCTGGACGGTCCTTACAATACTCTTTAGCTAAATCAAATTTGTTCATATTCATATACATCTTCCACACGTCTCTAGATTCCCGTTGGACATGGTAGCGGAACACTACTTTCTCAGTGTGGATCCATATCTGCTGGACTGTGGGATCTTTGATCATGCACGTCAGCAGGCCAAACTTCTCCAGGAAGAGATCTTGGAAAACAACCTGTCCATTCAGAGTGCATACAGCCTTCACCCGGTCAGGCAGCAGCAACAGGAAGTGGAACTGGGTAAGTACAATGGATATTGGCTTGTTCACAGTTATGTCAATATCAGAAGGATAAACCCAGACCCGTTCATCACTCAAAATGGAATCAGGACGACTATAATCCAACGTACCATATAAAACACCATTTCCCATCATCCAGGCAAAGGAGCGTGGGTTGGAGCGCAGTTTTGGAGTGTAAAAGGCTATCTCACTGAATCCCAAGTTGGCCGGAAACTCCCGAAAGCTGGGCAAATGGTCAGCATGCATAGCAAATATGGAGCTGAAGCCTTGCTGCTCTGTTCCTTCAGGCACTTTGCCAACAAACTGGAAGAGTCTCTTCCTAGTGGTTGCGATAATAAAAAATTTCCCTTCTATCCCTCGTTCAATCTCCAAGCAGCAGACTGGGGCAGGTCCTGATTCCTCCTCCAGAGTGTAGACCTGTCGGAAGTACTGGTCAGGGTTAGTGCTGAAGAGGCTTCCTTCGCTGACAGAGATTTCAGCCTCATAGATCTGCCCCTGGGATGTCCCCACCAGGATGGGCCCAGTGTTGGTCTCTGAACCAAGAAATTTGTTCCAGCCCACACTTTCAATCAAGTGTCCTTTCCAGCGAGAGAGTGCCCGCACTTTCTGAACACTTCTGTTCAGGTAAAGGCATTCACTGGTGTTCAGAGCAATCAGGAGATGGGAGCCTGCCAACAGGAGATGGGTATGGGAAGGAGAAGGAGAGAACAAATTAAGACTGTGCCTAAGCAAGCCAAATTCCTGAGGCTTCTAATCCTAACATTTGATAAATTCTAATATCAACATACTTAATCCAACACTTTCCCAGGCATTCACAGGAATGTGGGGGATTTCCATGTTGGATCAGAATGGTAGTCCACATGTTGCAAACTTACATTACTAGTCCCAGATGCTTTAGCAAGAAGGTACTGTGTTTCAATAAGTGTCCTAAGGATAAACAGTTCCCAGAGTTCCCTACTACACCTGGGAGTTGGTGAGATACAAGCATCTCCTTCCAAACTTTCATTTAGTTTTTTAAAATCAGTCAAGGCTACAAACTGCAGATGTTTTATGGTCCTTTTTAAAAATCCTTATATAAACCATACAGCACAGAGTGATGGTCAAAAACTTCCTTTTACTGGCTTTAGCAGCCTTGCTTACAACAGCCTAATTGCATGTGTTCATTTTAGAGAGTTCTGAAACACAACACCGACACAACAAGCCAGTGTTTTACTACTAGCAAAAGGGCAAATCAGTAAGCAGGGACCCTGGGCAACAGAGCCTGGCCCAGAAGATTGACCTGTTCTCCTTATATACAGAACAGAAAGCAAACTTCACCAGAGCTTTGTTACGCATGCTGAATTGCACCACTGACCACTGTCTGTATATATCTATGGTCCACTGCCTCACCTGTGTGGTCCAAAAACATCTTGTAGACTCTGGCTTCATCTTTGCGTCCCAGCTCTACCTGATTAGGTTCATCTGGCTTCCCAAGATCAATCCTGCAAAGAGAAACCATGAAAGCGTGCTTCCAACAGAAGGCCATGTACATGTAACTCCTTACCTGTTTTCCATATTTGGCTCATGGCTTCTTATCCAGTTTGCAAATATAAGTTCTCTAATAACTTAAGAAAAAAAAAAAAACAGGCAGGGGAAAACAAGCAGTAACTTCAGGACTCTGGCAGCATTACCTGAGAATGGTGTCTTTGCCAAGGCTCATACAGAGCTGGTTAGAGGAGACCACTAAGCTGTTAATTTTCTCTGGAGGAGCAAAATCAATCCTTTGCTTGTTAAATATTGGTGTTTCCTTCTCCAGTCGTGCATTCACATAGCCTGGAGAAAGAATGCGAACACTTAAAAACTAAATAAGACAAAACACCGCAACAATAATCCCATACTGCATCAAAATCCAACCTAAAAGACTAGAAGGATCATTGCCTGCTCCGAGTTTTACTGAAAAATGCGTGCTCCATGGAGCATGAACACAGAGAGCAGCACTCATGTAGATATGTATAACAGGAAAGAAAAATAATAATATGCTTTACTGTCTTGTCACAGAACTGCAGACTTGTTGTAAGTATTAATTTGAAAGCACATAGAATTGCAGGGGATGCCAGAAAACTGTCACATAAACTGCAAAAAGAGCTGAAAATGAGAGTAGAATTACATAATAATTTGTTTTCCTTGATTGACAGTTTATTTGTTCAAGACAGGAAAGAATGGTTGGTATTACACAGCACAAAGAGGGCTCTGAGCAGACACTACCATAGAAGCTACCCCACTACTTCTGCCCTACAGAGCATAGGCCTAACATTCTCTAAACTAGGACTACCAGCACCACTTTGAAGCACACTCAATACACAACTCAGCAGGACTTTAGGTTGGATAGAGTGTCACTGCTTGGTTATCTACAACTTTGAGAAACAATACCTGCAGTTTAACAAATGCAGGGGACAACTAACTGAAACTGAGAAATATGTTTCAACATCTTCCAAAATTTCCAATCTAACCTTATGGACTGCTTTCAGGAAATTAACTATTGTATCTTTTTCCAAAATAAATTTGCTTAAACTTCAGATTGCCCACAATTTTTACCAGCCCAAGTTTTATTAAAAATTGCCAGTCTGGTCTGATTTAAGAATAATGCTGATTAGGCTGTGCCTTTGCCATTTACCAGTTTCCCCAACTTCCTTTGCCAACATCAACTGTCAGCAAACAGGCAGATTTCTCAACTGTAAAGCAGCCATGACTGGAGACAGGTGTTGCAGCAGTCAAGAAGAAAAGCTGAGGCCTTGAAAATTTATTTTCAGTGACCTGGCCTGTCCCAACACTGTTCTGCACAACACCTCTTCAGGCCGCTTATTCTTTATCTAACATTACAATACAAGATAACAATTTATGTCAAAACAAACAAGAGGAACATACCTACTTCAGTACTTAGGCTCAGAGTAATTCTGCCAGCATATTTACACTCAATAATATCCACAGCATGACAGAATTCATCAATTCTTACTGCATATATGAACCTCACAACCTGGTTTCCCTGAAGATTCACAGTGGGCAAGACCATATGAAGAAAAAATTTGAAAGAATGTGTCCACGTATTTCCACACTTGTAACTCAAAAATGCCAGCTCTGCACAGCAGCTGGTACTACCATGACAATACCAGATAGAACAGAATCGTCTCATAACCTATATTTCCATGCCACACCCAACAAAATGTTGAATGGTGGCATCTAATAGGGAATGGTTATTGAACCTAATAAAGCTTGAATTTATCATGGAATATTCCTGCCATTTGTTTGCTTTCTCTCACAAAGGAAAGAAACAACTGACTGGGGATCACACCATCACTTTACATCAATTGGACACCTCCCTGAATAGGACCGTATACCAAAGCTTCACAGATCTTGACAGAAAAGTTTAATAGTGATACAGACTGCTTTCTTGGTAACCTTGCCATCATGTAGTCAGCCTAAAGGAACCACTCGAAAGAAATGAAGTCTTCGAAAACTGCCCCTGAGTTAGGAAACTAACTTCATACAGGTACAGCTGTGCACACATCCATAACACTGCAACAGCTGGCTTCCTCAGAGAGGAGATAAAAAAAGAAGCAAAGTGATGAAACGTTCTCAACCAGCTACCACAGCTCTGAGCGGGGCAGGGCTGAGGTGTGGTTGGTTATAACTTGTGACTACAAAGGCATACGCCAGTTGGTGCACGCGTGTTCGCACCGCACGGCACGGGGGCCGTGCAGACCCTCCCACAGACAGCAGCACCTCAGTTCTGCTAAGGCGCTGCATCACCCCTGAGCTCCACCAGCAATCAGGTGCTCCCTGTGTCAAAGCATTTCACACAGCAAACAACGGAGAAACAAATCGCAGCTGAAAGCTGTGCGACACACACAGCGATACACTTTTTCCTGGAAACACTCCCCACAGCCCGACACATCCTAGTCACCACCCAGAGCTGCCCACTCGCCTCCTCGCTCTCAGCAGGAAGACCCGCATACCGAAGGCCCCGCCGAGTGCAGGAGGACACCTACCGGAGTGCGGGATGCCCACGCTGGCGCGGCTCTGCTGCACAGAGGCGGAGCGGTGTAGGGAATCCTCGTACTCGTCCAGGATGGAGGCCATGGCCGACGCCGACACCTGCCCCGGCTCCAGACCCGGCTCCGGCCTCGGCGCCCCCCGAACCGCGCCGGCCGCTCCCCCGCGCTCAGCTGACCCCGTCACGTGGCCGCACCGCGCCTGCGGGCCGGGCCCGCCGGGCGGGAAGGGCCGCTCCCTCCTCAAAATGGCGCTGGAATTAGTCGGGGCTGTATTCGCATCCCGGACCTCCGTGTCCCTGACCTTCCCCCGAGAATGGCTAACTGTGCTGTACCCTTGCTTCCAGGCCTTGGGCTCCGTGCAGTGCCCGCAGCTCCTGCTCGCTGCTGTTGATGCCAAAAAGCTTCTGTTGAAATAAGAAAGGGCCTGCTCGAATAAACAAAGGAGTTTTATATGTCAGTAATAATCAGATGATCTTTTATCGGCAGTTTTTTATGCCAGTAATAAACCAGAAGTTCCTCTATGGGAGTTGGACAGTCTGGTTTCGTTGCTGAATATAACAAGATAGAACCATGCCAAACTTGAAAACCTGTATTTGTGACCAAATAACGATAAAAAGAGGTAGGGTACCATCCCAAATAAATACTAGAGACCCCTCAAATGACCCCTTCCCAAATATGTGTGCATGTGTAATAAGATCTATGTAATTAATTAACATGAATAAAGATTCTTGGAAATAGGCATAAACTTCTGAGAATGTAAATACATATGCATACAATAAATTGGATATAAGCAATAGAAATGTGAATCTCCCTGTGTGATAGGCAGAGATACCCCCCATGTACCTGGTGCTGTAACAAAGTAATGTTGGCTTTCTTACCTGTAGCTCAGGTTTGAAAGTTTTCTTTCCCATTTTTCTGTGAGGCTGTCCTGTTGCGTGCACCGTGTGCATGAGAAATCCCTTCTGAGTGCAGCAGTGTGCAGCACTAGAATCAGTCCTGATGGTCCTACAAACACAGTATTTCATAGTGATTCTACTTACTGCAACTAGGGGTTGTCTGTTTTTAAACACTCCTGTAAAAACTCCTGTGTTGTGGCTCTTGTGTAGTACTGAGTGGTAAAATCTTGCCTCTATTCCTAGAATGATGATTGAGGCACAGCATATGGGGATCCAGCTGTTCTTGAACTATACTGGACTTGCTCTGCAAGTTTATCCCAGCTTTCTAGACTAAATGTGTTGGACTCAGCTTCTGTATCGCTAAATAGTGCTTATAACTTGAGGGTTTCTTTTGTTCTGGTGTGCTAACAATTGTTATTTACAATTTTACCTGCTAGATTAAACTAGTGGAATTTATAACAATGGCTTTAACAAAAAGACTAATCTTTTATACAACCCTTTGGGTTTCACAGAATCACAGAATATGCCAAGTTGGAAGGGACCCACAAGGATCCATGAGTCCAACTCTTAGCCCTTCACAGGACCATCTCCAAGAGTCACACCATGTGCCCGAGAGTATTGTCCAAATGCTTCCTGAACTCAGTCAGGCTTGGTGCTGTGACCACTTCCCTGGGGAGCCTTTTCCAGTGCCTAACCACCTCTGGGTGAAGAACCTCTTTCTAATACCCAACCTAAACCTCCCCTGACACAACTTCGGGCCATTCCCTCAGGCTCTGTCACTGGTCACCATAGAGAAGAGATGAGTGCCTGCCCTTCCTCTTCCTCTCATGAGGAAGTTGTAGACTGCAGTGAGGTCTCCCCTCAGTCTCCTCCAGGCTATATAAAATGAATAGAGATGTCTATGTGTATACTATATGTATGCTGTATGCTTTATGTATGCTATATACTATACTGTGAGTTTAAACTGTGTATTAGATGTAATTTTCACTTTCTAGAAGGAACAGAGAAATGTTGTCCCACAGGGTACAGGACAACATGGAGGGATCCATTACAAGATCGAGGAGGTCTTCCCAAACTTAGTTTGGACATCAGGTGGCAGTGAGACACCACTAGCAGCAGTGGCATGTGGTTGCCTTTGCACAAAGTTATATCTCCTTTTTCTCTGGTCTTTTACTGGACACCTCACTCCCATAAACTAGAGCTGTGGTCTGCATCACTCAGCCTCAGGCCTTCTCCCCAGTGCTTAGCCAAATATGCAGGTCCCACGCTAGCAGGGTTCCTGGAGGCTCCAATGGTATGCCTCCACAGGGTCACCTCTGCCTGCTTTGCTAAAAACAGAACATGGCTTTTGCTGACTCTGCCTACCCGCAAGCACTGGCAGGAGCCAAGACCCAGTTCCAGCTTCTGCTCTTTAGCCTCTTTATGTGGCAGCTCTGAGCCAAAATAACAAAACCACATTCTTTTGCAGTCTAATCATCCCGATCATCATAAGCAGCAACTGTTCTCCTTCAGCTTCTTTAAAGGTACATACAAATTACATTAGGTTTAGGGTAATGAGTTAGGAAGGGACTTCTTGGACTATCAGATCCATTCTCCCACTCTTGTAGATACCACATCATATAGTGCTTTCTCTATTCCTATCAAGCTCTGTCTGAGAGCGTGGGTATTTTTTCCCCAACTGCTCCAGCTTGTACCTGTTCCAAATGCTCTCAGGATTTCAAACTCTGATTTCAAGCTCTGATTTCCAGCCTAACATAAGCTGTGGCTAGTCTGAATCCTTTCGTTCTTGTTCAAACACTGTCCTTTAGCATACAGGACATCTGAGAGCGTTCATTTCCTCTGCAAAAGTCATAACCAATGATAGCCTTCATTCAGATGTACCAAATCCAGGATTTATCAAGAAGTTCCTGCCTTTCTCATCTTAAAAAGATGAGGTGATTAGTTTCCTGGAGCATCCAAGTAGTTCTCTGCATCAGTTGTAGCTTCAGCTTATGTTTATGTAACAGGGCTGAGCATAGTTTAACCCCTCATTTCAGGTGAGGTCTCCCCCTGTTACCTTCAACAATGATGCTCATACTTTTTCCCTTCTTAGTCATATTTTTAGCAGTAGAAGACTGAAGGGTTATTTGGTAAGGGGGAAATAAACTGTCTTCAAATATATCTAGAAATTAGGCTAAATTGACATTTTGCACAAATTTCTCAGTGTCCAGCTCTATGGGCTGTTTCCACTCAAAACCTAGATTAGGACATATCTTTATAATTTTTTTCTTGGTCACATCCAGAAATGAAAGAGATTTTCTTTCTTATTCAGGCAGATGTTATAGCCTGTTAGGGCTGATAGATAATGAGAAACCTGTGTCTGATTTTAGTGTGGTTAAATTGGAAGCCAGATTCTCACCTTATCTGGAAATGAAACACCAGCCTAAAGCTAATCCAGGCCCACAATCCTACTCTGTCCATCTGCACTATCATCTGCTGTGATTATTTAATTTACAAACATATACAATAATTATATCCCAGTGCTACATTCACAGATTTGGTATTCTGAAAAGAAGAGGAGAGCAAGGGTTGCAGGCAAAAGATCAGCTCTTTGATTCACCAGGAATGTGTGGAGAATCAGATTATTACATTTTGTGTGTAGCAGTGGTATAAGTCTAGAAGAGGAACTTGTGGGAGAGAACCTAGGTGATTCTGGTGATATGTTTGGATTGAAAACCTAAATCCTGGTCTTGTTTTGGTGTGACTGTGGTCACAGCTGCAGTAACTTGCAGTAATTTTAACTTACACAGTTAACATTTTCTCCAAGCTATGGACACAGCTATCAACATCCAGATGCTGGATGACATACTAATCTCTTCAGCTGTCTTGAGGAACACATTCTAGATAATGGTCTTGACAAACATATAATGTGTCCAAGGTCCAGACTTCTAGAATATTTAGCCTGTCTGAATCTGGGCTTCCTCAACACTGTCTGTGTCATTCCTGGCTGCCCTGTCCAGCCCACACTTTGCGCATCTCAGGGCATGTATGATTGTAGAGTGAGACAGTTCATTGCCCTACAGCAGATGAGTATGTGATCCACAATCTGAACATGAGTGCTGATGCAGAGGAGACAGCTGGAAGATGTGGCTGTGGGAAGAGGTAAGGGCAGAACCTAGTGACACAATTATAATTTGAATTAAACCCTGGACTTCCTCTTACATTTCCACTACAGATGCAGTACTGATCATCATTCCACCTCACTGTATATAGAATATTCCTTCACTGTGATCAACGTAAAAAATACACTGCATTCATAAAAGCCATAGGCAAATAGGTGTAATTCCCCAAATCCAACAGCCTCCATAAGATACCAACAAAGATACAGCCAGGCTCTCAGACACTCCTGTACGTGCTTTGAGGATAGTGCTGCAGATACCTATGTTCCATTCCAATCAAGAGACTTTCTCTCACGAGAAGGGAGAGTGGTTTTGAGTGACCACTTGAATGCTATGTACAAATTAATGCAGTAAAAGAAATCGCAGTGGCTGTGTACCCATGGGTATCACAGTTACCCATGAGAACCTGAATTGGAACCTACATGGGGAGCCATACAACAATTATAATTTATCCTGAAAGAGATCAAAGCTAACAATGAGTTTGCCAGAGCCCACCTCCTAACGATTAACCAACCTCCCAAGCTCCTCAAACTCATTGTCAGAAGGAGGCTTCCTGCAGACTGGTAAACGCTGGGTGGAACCATATTATGCCAGAGCAGCAATTACAGGCTTGCATACCCTGACGCCTTAAGAAGTTCTCCCACAAGTGAACTACCAAGGTCTGTTGATGCTACATATGCATTCCAGATCATTCTGCCCTTTGTAAGCCCACTGAGTGCCCCATGGAAACCCAGAGCATAACCTCTCAGTCCTACAATGAGGATAGAAAGGACAGGAGCCTTTTTCTGGTCACCAAGACCCTGTAGCTAATCCCTCAGTTCTGATCGTCAAGGAAGATCCATAAAGGATAAGCTTGGGAGCTGAAACTGGTAACTTGGTTGAGACAGTGGTCTTACAGCGTTTTATGGTTTTCCTAGCAATCCCTCTTCAACCCAGCTCCTCACTGTTTGGTGTTAACTGCCTGCCTTTCCCTGTTTCACAGTGAGGATATGAACTTTATCACTTTCCTCTTGTTAATTCCCTCGCCCATTCCAGTTAATTGTTAACTCCTCTTTTTTGATAAAGTGTCTGATTGATTGACATAATAATAAATTAAGCTCAGACCATTCTCTCCCAACCTGTCTGTAGTCTGAAATTTGCTGTTTCTCTTTCAGATTTAAAGAAAGGGCTTTGAGTGCCTTAAATCTTGCCTGTTCTTTCACGTTTATCAGTTGATGTATTAAAAGATGTACCTTCTCCAGCAGATGGCAACACACTTCTAAATTATTTACAGAACAGATGAGAGGTAGGACTCGTTCCTGTGCAAGTCAGATGGGAAATGAATTTCTCTTTGAGAACGGGGCTTAGTGCAATACAGGTGCTTGTCTTTCCTTGGAACATTTAAGAAAATATTTTCTGAGCTAGTGACATTGTCATGTCATTTAAACTTATTATTCTGTAGTCTTAAATTGTTGTAGCTCTTTGCCTCCCCATTTAATTAGAGTGGCAGTAAGCAGATGAACCAGAACATCTCTGTGCATCTCCCATGGCATGCTCTTATTTTGAAGAAGCACTAGGGTAATTCAAAGGCCAGGATAGTGAGAGCTGCATTAAATGTTGTTTCTCTCCCTTTTTTTTTTGTTTTATTTTCCCAAAAGGTATTTCAAAACCACGCATCTCCAGTTCACACCAGAAGTACCCATTAGCTGTTCTAGAATTGTAAAGTATTTTTGTTACTGTGAACTCAGAAACTACAGAGTTCCTATCAATGAAGAACTCTGTATTGGAAAGCAAATACTAGAATATTTTTTCCTTTGATTTCAGTTGTAGTAATTTTTCTGTCAATAACCACAGCCTGATTTTTCACTGACTTTTGTGTTGTGGCTGTTTCTGTCTCTGTGAAGTTTATAGAAAATGATATGAAGAAGCATTTGACATCACTTCCTGCACGTTGCAGTGACCAGACAAGGCACACTGCAAGGGAAAACTGGGCTCAGGCTCTTGTCTTCACCCTTTTGTCTGTCACTTCTTTTAACTGGTAATTACGCTTGATTTTTCCCAGGGAGGATACTCACTCAGGTGCATGACAAAACACTGGGTGACTCAGTACTGGTTGTCTCATTGCTTATGACTATGAATGCAACCAGCTGGGCAGCGGCTGTATCTTTATTTCTTCAGCGTATCCCTTGGCATCGCGGGACCCGGGTTGCTCAGGAACCTGCACTCCAGTTTAGCCCCGCTCTTAGTCTTAGATCCCCGCTCACCAGCCCCAATGCACAATGACATTGTCACCTGTTCTCACCGTCCCCCCATTTCTCATCATTTAAGATTTTTCTTGCACAGCACCACAAAAGGATTCAGAAATGTGATCCAAGGGCACCGCTTGCAAAGGAAGCATACTGACATACGCAGCCCACCTGCACAAATGCAAGCAACGCTGAAGGCTGTGTTTGCTCACTACTGTGTTAAGAGTGGCTGATAATTTTTTCCCTCTCTCTTGGTAAGAAGGGAGCCCTAATATTTTTAAAACTGAGTTCTGCCAACTCCCGTAACATGAGATACTTTTTCTGAGGCAATGTGAGTAGATCGGTAGGCTTTGCAAAAACAATAGTGGCTTCCAGTCTGTGACTTTCAGACAAGACTCGGAAGCAGAATATAAGCCAGGTACACAGAAGACAGCGTTGTCAGAGGTGAAGACTAAGAGATTGTTGGAGGTGAAATATTTCTCAGGAGCCCATGAAGTCAGGACCAGTAGCTGCAAAAAAAGCCCAGTCTCACAATTTCCCAAAATTATAACACTGCATTTCAGAAGGGAAACTATGTGGAATAGTTTGAGCTGATCCATAATTTTGTCCCCACAAGGGACAAGCCCTAGTTTCCTCCTCATCCAAATTGGTTTATGTACTGGTCTTAATTTGGTCAATAGGTGAATTTCTCCTTCCACATGAGCAGTGAGAAAAATGGCTATAATTATTAGAAATGGGAAGAAAAGGAAGTGTCTTCATCTAAATGACTGTTTCTTTTAAAAACAAGACTTGTACAGATGTATAAAGTTTGCTTGATGGTAACAATCACACACTGCCTAAATATATAGATTTATTTCCACTGTAAATCACTTCATACTCTAATGGAGCAGCTTTTCTATTTCATTTTAGAAGCTACACATGATAATGCAGCTCAGCTGAGTAACAGCTAAACGTTAACAGTACCTGAAATCTATATTTGATCTGCCTGAAAAGAGTTTAACCCTCTGCACTTAATTCCTGGTGGATGGGAATTCACATCATGAGAAAGACCATCATAATTTGTACTAATTATAATTCTTGGGAGAGAGGCCAAATACAGCCTTGCAGACTGTGTATTTCCCACTCAGACACAGCTGATTTTGGCAGAGGAGCATGTCAGGCAAGCAGCATGCAGTGGGGCTTTCCTGCTGTGCCTGCTACCTACGTGGCAGAGCTGGTCCCTGTGGCTGTCGGTTCAGCAGCTCAGGGAATGGGACAGAGTTGCACTGCAAAAAACCCTAAACTGTACAAAAAATCTAGAAAACCGAAAATGTCTGACTCCTCCCTGTGTTGTGAAACTAAACTTGCATCTTCAGTTCACTGTCAGGAGCAAGGCAAGACCTGAGAAATGAACCCATGGGAGCTGCCCTGTTTGTTTGCTTAATCACTTAGTTTAAATATAGATTAAAAATCACTTAAGCTCATTGACAAGTTGTGTGTGCCAGCCAACGGCTGTCAGAAGCTGCAAGGAAAAAAGAGCATAGTCTCAGAGCATGGTCTCAGAAGGAAGAAATTTTAGGAGAGGAATGAGAGAAAAAGAGTGGAGTGGGGCAACAGTGTATCTTCTTAAGGGACATCCATTCCCAAGTAAACAGTATACAGGAAACAAGAACTGTCAGCTTCATCTCTTCCCACTGCTACTGCTAACAGCGAACAATTTGGTGAATAATCCCTCATTTACATTCATTTCTTCTGATTGAATGGAAATGTCATAGTTCACAGAATGTTAGCCTGTGTCTGAAGTGCACCGAAAAAGCTCTGCAAGGTCCTCACTTGATGTGCTGCCTGCCCTGGGGTAGTGTGTCCTTGCCTGTCTCATTGGAGGCAGAGCCACACCTCACACGTTGCAGCACTTTTTGCCTTTTCTGGAGCAGTTCAGCTGTTCACCTGGCTCTGAACGAGCACTGAAGAGCATGGCACCAGAAAAGGCTAATCTAATACAAGCCAGTCCCTTGAGACTGCAGCCACTTGCTGTAGTAAGACTATCTGGCACATGTTTTAGCAGCAGTCTGATTTCTAATACCATCCCCTTTTTTTTGTAGCTGTAGAAATTTAAGGCTGTGCTTTAGTAAAAACACAGAAGGGGTTGATTAAAGCAAACTGCTAGAGAAAACTGCTAAGAAAAAGCCTTCTTCCTTCTTGTTCCCAGGAAGCTTGTGGGCTGTCTCCAAAGAGTGGTTATGCTTTGTCCACTGAATCTGAAGGGTTGCAGCGCTTGTGACTTTCTGTCAACCATAGGGAAAAGCATTCTAGACTGTGCCTGGCTTAAAGATGTCTTCTCAAGTTTAGTGTTAATACAGGTGAAACACCTGTGTATCTTAGTGTGGATGCAAACCACAGCAAGACACAAGCTCAGGAACTGCTAATCAGAGTCTCCTTGCAGCACAAACCTGCCTAGTGCAGACAGGTCTCCCTTGCTGAGAGCACCATGAAGGACAGCATGGTAACTAAATTAGTGGTGTTCATAGACAGCCGGAGTTTAGCTCCTCCATTAGGACACAGATCCATGTTCAAAGCTGATGTTGCAATACTGGGTATTGCAGGCATTAATATTTTCCCTCTAGTGTTTTCAATCACTTGGAGGTGCTATGGCTGGTGTGCAATGATTGCTGCGATAGTGTGGCCACATCTCTCCTTTTAAGTGGTGTGCTCCCAGCCTTCTGTTTGTTTAGTCCTACTTCTTTAGACAGGAGGCTCCTGAGGGCAGGGATGGAGCCGTCTTCTCAGCTGCCAAGGGCACAGTGTGGTTTGTGAGCTACCAAAGGTGAATATGAAAAAAGGCAACAAGCTGGGAACTCCTGCACATGTCCATGCAGCTGGAAAAATACACTCTGTGGCTTTTGTCAGCATAAAGCAAGAGCTTGGCTGGATCAGATAAATGCCTGTAATGACAATCACACAGTTAACAGATGTGATGTATTTCGGGCATTTGTTTTTCATTGTCCCTCGGAATATTGACCAGTGCTGTTGGCTTTATTCCTGTCCTGATTTTATGGCAGAAATCACAGATGCCCCAGGTGGGGCAATGGCCCTGCTTCTTTTGAAAAGGAAGCAGGAGGGGGACGGATGGAATGCAGCTTTCCCATGTGTGCACGACACAGAGCACGGCGTGGCACCCACCGAAATTCCGAGGGCAGGAGCTGCTCGGAGGGCATCGCGGCGGATGGGGGTGCAGGACCGGGGCTCTCGCCCGCGGGACGAGGCGGGAGGAGGCGACTGGGCTGGGCAGGGGTGAGCCAGGCCGCCTCCCGGCGGGGCGGACCGGGGCGGGACTAGGGAAATAGGGACCGGTTTTGTGCGTAGGGTGGCAGGTGTAGTGATGAGGAGCGAGGCTCGGCGGGCTGGAGAAGGTGGCCCCGCACGGCAGCCCCGACAGCGGCCCGCTCGCACGGGATGGCAGTGACCTCGCCGCGCTGTTCCCGTCGCTGAGTGCTGTGGAGCCTCCTCTGCCAGTGCCATTGCAATTGCCATGCCTCCCCAGGAGCTCCTGGATTACGCGCCCGCCCTGCGGAGACACAGCCCGCCCAGGGGCAGCGGCCCGGAGCTGGGCATCAAGTGTGTGCTGGTGGGCGATGGCGCCGTGGGCAAGACCAGCCTGGTGGTCAGCTACACCACCAACGGGTACCCCGACGAGTACCAGCCCACCGCTCTTGACACCTTCTCCGGTAGGTGCCCTCCCGGGCTGCGCGGGGTCTGGGGCGGCGGGGGATGATCCCCATCCGACGCGGCATCGGGACGAGCGGGGCGGATCTGAGCGCTCCCAGTGCCGCAGCTGCCGGCGGTGCTGCGCGCCGGGTGCTCTGCGGTCAGCGCAGCCCGGGGGCCCACAGCCCGAGGGCGTTTCTGTGACTCGGACCGACTCCTTCGGGCATTTTCGAGGTTTAGCAGATGGAGGTCCTGCGTTCTGCAGCTCTGTGTCAACCCAGCGTGTATCGAGTTGGTTTGCAAGTGCCATGACCTTGGGGCGCCTTCCTGGTTTTGTGGTGTTGTTATGACTAAATAGATGGGGGCTTAATTTTTTCATTATTGTCGTTTGTGGTGGTTTTAGCTTCAGAAATATCACAGCATTGCACTGTAGGCTTTGTAGCTTCAACTGACATTCAGGAAAACCATCCTGTTCCCCACGTGTGTGCTGAAGTTAGCATTGAAGAGAAGTTGGCAAAAAGTTGAAGAGCTTTGTAAGTCAGGCTAGAATTGCCTTCCCTTTCAGCTGATGAGCTCTCATTAGTTTCCACTTTTCTAAATGCTATCTTTGTTCTTGTTCTACATTCCTCTTCCTTTGGGCTCCGATTTCTAATATAAACCCCAGAAGAATACAAAGCCCTTTGAAAGATTTCTTATCTTTATTTGATATGAAGAAACACAACAGTCCTTGATAATACAGATTGGTAGATTAGAGATGTGCTCGAGTCAGACCAGGAATGAGACATCTAATGTGTCATAGTCTCAGGGTGCTTAGAGGGAGTGTTTTGTTTGTCTGAATGTCCCCCCACTTGCTCAGTTTTATACTGGGAATTGTTGATTGTATGGTTTGGGCTAAGAGAGGCTTAAAATTACTGTTATTAGCCTGCACATTTTTTTGAAAGGGCAAATCCATAATAAAATTATCCAGAAAGGTGAAGGCAGCATGAGTGCAGAGATGCCCACATTAGCAATAGGCAATCTGAAAATAGCTGCACGTGGGTTTAGCCCCAGTCTGGATGTCCCAAGTACTAGGCCTGCCTTCAGAGGTGCATAGGATTTGCTACTGATAGAAATCAAAAACATTAAAAATAGGTATTCTGAAGTTCAATTTCTGCTTCTTGTGAGGAAATGGGAGAATAGATAAGTTTCCCTTTTCACCCCTGCTCTTAACCTGAATAAATCTGAGGAAAGTCCCTTCCTGGATTCAAAAATTATGGTTCAGGATCCACTTCAGAAATTTCAACCCAATTCCTCCCACTCTTGGGGAATACCTGCAATTGCAAGTGCCAGCAGAACTGAGCAGTTTACATCCTGACTTTAATCCTGGTCATGGGACTGTGATGCCAATAACAAGATAGGGCAAGGTATTGCATTATTAGGGAAACGGCTCTGGGACAGTGACCCAGCCACATACATCTCTGGGTGCTACCTCCTGCTGGGTGTCACTGCCAGGTAGAGCAGCCTTGGGTGAAACGCGTACTCAGTGACCTTTCTCCACCAGGCTATCCTGTTCTGCCGGCCCCTTCGCTATTGTACCATGATCCATCCTCATCCTGAGGGCGCGGACCTTGTGAGGGCGGTATTTGGAGGGGTGTTGCAGAGTTGCTAGTGTAGCTCAGGCTAGCAGGAGATATGACAAAACTTCGTGCAAACACTGGAGCGGTAGGTAATATATGTGGTGCCTGTCTTCTGAAGACAGCAAAACATTTCAGAGATGCTAATTCCTTCTCTCAATGCACTTATGAGACAGAGGAAACCAGATACTAGAAAGGCAAATGCCTGCTGCCTTGAAGATCAAGTCAGGATCTAGCAGGTTCTTTGATCAGGAACAGGTTTCTCTTCCTCCTCTGGGGCAAAGATATGGTAACAACCCAACTTTTTCCCAGTCACAAGGAAGCAATGACTTTCAGCTATGCCGTGAGGAGTGGCACTGTGGTGGACGCACCCACCCCTTCATTTTTCCTCCAGTCTCCCACCAAACTTCAGGCCATCTTTTGTCTGTGTCTCCCTCTTCCTCCCCCTGCCCCCCCCCCACTGCTTTCAGGGAGGAGTGTTCTCCTTCAGAAGCTTGTGTTAAACTCTCTGAGTCAGTTGTTTCTATCAGTTTTCTCACCTGACTGATTACTTCAAGAATTCCAAAAACTTGATCTGGCTTCTGGTTGGGAGTTTTTTTGTTTGCTTTTGCTTTTGTTTTTAATGAAGAAGACAATAAAACCTCCTCTTTGCACAGAGAAATGGAGTTTTGCTAGCTCGTGTCAAGTGCCAGCCATTGTCACCTTAGCCTCGATGTCTGCCTCTATTCACCCAACCACAACCCCATCCACTTTGTCTGGACTTTCAAGTGACTTCCAGCTCCCTAGCCATTTTCTCCTTTTCCTCAATTCCTAACCAGTCTCTGTGGTATCTATGTGCTTAAACATCTAACAGTTTCATTCCAGATTTCCATCAGAGGTCCTGCCAGCCCTCAGTCTGAGTCAGCTGATACCACATGAAGGCTTACTGTGATTAGGGAGTGAAATGGGAGCAAACTTTACATGTGTAACTAAGCAGTTTTCCAGTTTTCAGTGTGTGGATAGTCTCTAAAGGGGATGTCACTCATCACTGTTTTCTTAATAACTTCTTCATTTCAAAGATGGGTTTAGGTCTTTGTTTTTCCTTAGCTAGGACACTCACAGAATTTTTTTTTTAAAGACAGATTTCTGGTCTGAATGGGAAAATCTCTCAATAGCTTGTTTGAGAGTGATTTGAGTTTCCTTGGCCAAGAAGCTAGGAGCAAGCTGCTGAAGTTCTCAGTTTGTTTTTATCCTTCTTTCCTGTGTTGTGGAAGAAGGATGAGTGGTTAATGAGGACACTGTTTGGCTAAGGGTTCCTCTTCTCTAGAGGAACAGTTGCTCAGTAATGTGGAACTATTCTTTCGAAATACTGGACAAGTACACAAAACACCTGAGAGCCAACAAAATCAGAAGGTCTGTTGCAGGTCTCTTAATGTTCCCAGTGCAAGCTTCAGCTGTTTTAGGGAGGTCTGGGAGGACGGTCAGCTAGGAGGACAGACTTAAGTGACTTCAGTGAGTCTGTTCAATGGGATACGACCCACAGTGCTTGGGAATGGCCCGTAAAAGTGTGTGTGTGAATGCTGATCAACTGCTTTAGATTCATCCTCATTCTCTTTCTGCTACAGTGCAGGTCCTTGTGGATGGAGCCCCTGTCCGGATTCAGCTGTGGGACACTGCTGGACAGGTAAGCTCTATCAAAGCATATTCCAGTTCTGATCCTGTGGGACAGGGACTGTTGCAGGCTTTGAGGAAGGCAGTGTTGAACTGGGAAGAAAGGAAATGCACTAGCCCAGCACCAGCCATTTGGTGAATGGCTCTGAAACTTGTGTCTGAAACGTGGCATGGCCACAAAATCAGCACAATGCTCTGCCTCTGAGGGTCTTTCTATCCTAGTTAACATGTGGAAAAGCTACTGAAGTATCATGCTGTTAGAAGATCAGTCCAGTGAAGACTTCTTTGTTCTTCCCCCCTCTTCTGTTTTCCCCCCTTCCTTTTCTACAGGAGGACTTTGACTGTTTGCGTTCTCTTTGTTATCCTGACACCGACGTCTTCCTTGTCTGCTTCAGTGTGGTAAACCCAAGCTCCTTCCAAAATATTACTGAGAAGTGGATCCCTGAGATACGAACTCACAACCCCCGGGCACCAGTGCTGCTAGTGGGGACACAGGCAGACTTGCGGGACGATGTCAATGTCCTCATCAGCCTGGATCGCTACCATGTGAAGCCTGTGCCCCGGCCTCAGGCGGAAGGTCTAGCTGACAAAATCCGGGCTGAAGCCTACCTGGAATGCTCAGCACTGACTCAAAAGAACCTCAAAGAAGTTTTTGACATGGCCATTGTCAGTGGTGTTGAGCACAAAGCACGGCAGGAAAAGAAGATGACTGCCAAAGGCATCAAGACTCTCTCCAAGTGCCGGTGGAAGAAGTTCTTTTGCTTTGTCTGAAGCCGCTTTAAAGGAAGGGGAAAGAAACACCTAAAGCCAGTATTGGCTCTGCACCTTCTTGGAGTGACTGCTCCTATGGCCCCAGCAAGGAGGGTATGATAAGCTGCTGGGCTTGGAAACCTGTGTCTTGCTGGGTACAGTATCAGATGCCTGGGAGACATGAACTAGATTGCCACTGTGCCAAGATGTAGAATGGTCCAGGCAGCTATAATACCTGCTGGACATGTCTGTAGTGTCCCAGACTAAGGGGAGCCTTTAATACATGAAGACTCAGTACCCCAGAACAGGCAGGTTCCTTACATTGTTCAAAATGACCAGTTTCCTGGTCGAAGCTCACACACTTTTGAAGTTCTGATGCAGCATAATAAATGTGGGGGACTTTCGAAATCGGCCTGTGTTTTGGCTGATTTACAGGCTTGGCAGAGAGTAGGGCAGGGGCGACTGCAATGTGGTCAGACATGGGCTGCAGAGTTTGTAACATGAGACTTGGGTTCCCCCTCTGATTCTGTTTGCCAAAGTAGGTAGAAGTTACATGGCTGTGAAAAAGCAGCACTCTTTCTTAAAGGCCCTCTATTGAGAGTACCCTTGAGAAGGTATTTCCTAAATAAATGCCATTAGCAGGCTGAAGAGAAAATGGACTGGGAGCTACAGTAATACTTTGAGCAAAACTTTTTTTGAGAGGACTGTCTACTGGGGGCCAGTGTTATAGTCCTATCTTAAGAGATAGTTGTGAACTTGGGGACCTACTTCGAAAGGCTTTTTGTGTGTGTGGTGTTTTGAGAGAAAGAACAGGTGAGGAACAGTGATGAGCGGCTCTGTCTAGCAGCGACAAAACTGTCAGCAAAGGCTTTATAACACTACCAGGGGGTGGTAATGCATGTAATGAAAGAACAGAGAAGGAAGAAAAAGAAGAGAATAAAAAGGAAAAAGATGGAATGGAGAAAGGGAGATGGAAAAGGAAAGAAGAATGAATGTTATTAAATGAAAGTTGTGATTCTACTTAGCTGAGATCCTAATATTCAGGGAATATTCTAGGGACCTGAAAAATTTGCTAGTGGTATCAATTTCAAAGTAATATTATCCATACATTCAGTTCAGAATCAAAAGGAGGATGTTGTAGTGAGAGTTCCTCTTCATCAGTAAAATCCTCCATTTCAGATCTACACAAGAGAACAGAACTTACCTTGTACAGTTCTTCCTGAGGCTGCAGAACAGGAAGGGAGGGTATAGGGCTTATTTCTGTTGTGCTTCCATTTCTTAAAAGTCACTGCTTTATCTGCTGAAATCAAAAGCAAAGGCAATCCATGAAGTTTCTGCTGGAGAAAAACATTCACTGTGTTTGCTCCCTTCCCCTCTCAGCTGTTTCTCAGGGGATTAATATCCTTGTGGCTCTATTCACATTTTATTACAGAACTTTCATCAATTTCTAAATCTTCATTTGCAGAGACATTTCATTTTGGTTTATGTAGCAGAGGGTGTGACAGGTCTGTCAAGCAATAATTTCAATACTCAGGGGGTTCTCTGCATCTGGCCATGACCCATCACTTTCGGAATGCTCTGGAGTGATGTGACAGAAAGAGATACAGCTATGGATGGTTTGCCCTGGTCCAAAAGCAAGCTTACACGAGCTAGTGAGCCTGTAAAAAGACAAATGCAAGTAATGCAGTCTGGCTCTAAAGAAATGCCTGCAAACATCTCTCACAACTATCTCTTTTTGTGGTGCAGCTCACATAGTCCCTAGGACATGAGACAAGACTGCTGTCTCCCTGGGCAGTATTGCAGGATGAAAGAGGTGGATGAGTTTTCCTGCGAAGGGAAGTTGCCCACAGACTTGGAGCTACTTGAAGGGTAAAGCTTCGAGACCTGAAAAGGATGGTGTAGCAAAATAAGCTGAATGTTGAAAGGACTCCTCCTACTGAAATGCCATTCAGGTCCCGGAGGAGTCCTAAGAGGTGGTGAGTATAGAGGCAGTAGCTAGGAGTGACATGTCTGACAAAGGTTTAGGTAGGACACCACTTCCTGAACAAAGCCCTCAGCAATGCATCCCTGCATGTATTCCTACCTGTACAGGCACCTTTGCTGTATGACTAGTTCAGTTTGTTGGGTCTTTACACATTTCTTTAGCCTGTGAGACCGGGAGCTGTGGTGTGACCTGCCAAAGAGCATGCCATACCCCTTTGGAGAAAATCCACAGGTGGAAAGAGCACCAACCTCTCTCCTGCTGAGGAGAGCAAGGGTTGTCCTACAGTAGCTTGGTATGAAACAGGGATTATTTCATTCTGGAAAAGAAACTGTACTAAGAGCTACTTTCTTCCTCTGTGATTGCATCTAATATTTGGTAAAATAAATTTTTTTAATGTCCACAATTTGTGTTTGTAATTTTGTCAGTGCAAATCAAGTTGGGCTTTAACATGGAGGAAGAGTTATTCCATTTTACTGACAATAGCATAAGAGGGAAAATAGCCTCAATTCTCACTCCATGTCCTAACCACCATTAGCAATGGTAAAAATCGCCTCATACCTGAAACCTTCCTAGTTCCTTCTGTCACCTCAGTTAATCTTTCTCTACCTCAGCAGCCACTCAGGGTGAAAGTTCCTGGGGGGGATGGAGTAGCAAACATCCAAAGATTTCAATGCCTCTCCCCAGAAGCCACCATCCAGGGGTCAGTCAGGAGGCCCTCCCAGCACTCTCTGAATCAAGCCCATGTAGGACTTGCATTTGGAGCCTTAATAACAGCATGCTGCTCTGTCATTAGGCTGGTGGGTAATTTAGCAACCAGTTTTATTTAATGTACCTTGGTAGTTAAACACTGTTCAAGTGCTGAAAAATTTTGCCTGTGTCACACGGGATGCAAAGGTTCCATCCAAGACAGTTCACAGGACTCCTCCTTTTAGCCCCATCTTCAGCATCACAGATAGGTCAAGACCCCTGCCTGTCCACATCTGGGCTCCCATAGCTGCTCCAAAGGCAGAGGACTGGGAAATGAGGCTGCTGAGGGTGCAGTGTGGTGGTTCAGCAGAGAGCTAGGAGAGAAAATAGACAAAACCCCCAAAATGTCACAGAGGTAATGAGCAAATAGGATTCAGAAATTAGAAGAGAATAAGAAACTAATGCCAACAAAACACGATTGGGGAACTTGTGTTTTGTGTGGGGAGGTTGTTGTGGGGTTTTGGGGGTAGTAGTGTTTTGTGATTGTTTTTTGGTTTATTTGTCGTTGGGGGGTTTTTTTGTTGTTTTTTTTGCTTTTGTTTAACAAAGTCTGAAATCACACTGTCCTCCTGCAATCAACTGTTTGCTAGATGTAAAGTAACCTGTGGGAATATTTGGAACAAGCTCCCAGCTTTGCAGCTTCCTGGCACTAAAGCTTACAGAAGAACCTGTGAATGGAAATAGCAGCAAAGTGTGAATTAACTTTACTGGGGAGTGAGTCATTCCACTGAGCCATATCCTGTCATGTGCACAATAAGCACTCTAAAACTCCCTGAAACCGGTGAACAAAGCTGAACTCCTGGGTGGGGGTGTGAATCTATCTCGTTAAATGGAGTTTCCTACTAAAGCCACCTGAAGTGTCTGTAAAGCCTTGCTCTAGTCCTCTCCGTGGTGCAGTACTGGATCTGTGCTTTGGTAGTTTGGGCTTGTTTCTGCCTTGCAGTGTTGGTTGACCAACCTGTATTTTCAGATGCTGCTGGGAGCACAGGGAAGTTCCTGGGATATGGTTGCTAACACAAACTGCCCCACCAAGCTGGATGAAGCTAGCTCAGCCCATTACTAGGCCAGCACAATTCCTCACAAGTGATGCCTGCTTTTATACCAGAAAGGATCCGTATGATTAGTTGATCTGACTTGCTCCATCAGAGCATGTTCAGCATCAGATGTTAAAAGTACCTCCTTTCTTTCTCAGGACTCTAACTTGGATCCTGGACAGCAAACTCCTTCACAGTCCTTGCATCCAGCAGAGTAACTGATCAGGGATTCCCACCTGCATAGGCAACACTGCAAGTACTTCAGGTACATACCATGTTGCATAAATCCATATGAAAGCCAGTGTGCTTGCTGCCACTCTCAGCTGCCATCTCCAAAGGAGCTGAGCTCAGGTGTCAGCAATGGTAGGAACACGGTATGGAAAGGAAGGACCCTTTAGTTTCCTTTTTCAGTAGGTAGCACACCCTAAATAGGCTTAATTATGCCAAGAAGGTTCCCAGCTGGCAACACTTTCCTGAGCTTCCACTGAACCCTGACTGGGAATTAATCCCCAAAATAATACCAAGTTTCGTCTGACTCAGCACAGCCTCCTTCCAGCATCAGAAGGGCAGGTCTAAAAGTCCTTTTGGAGATCTTTATGCCCTGTAAGTTACATCCTACTTACTTTGAAGGGACAGGCTGAATTATTATGAAGTGAGCTGAGGAGAGTCCAGCAGGAGCATCCCTGCTGAAACGCAATTACCTGTGAATGGCATCCTCTCCCATTTCCTGAGAGGGGTGCGATTGCATTAACAACCTTATCACTTTCTTAACACCCCTCAATATAATCCTCAGGTGCTAACCGGCTTTTTTCTTCAGATTGCTCCAAGTTTAATGCTATGTATGAATTAAGCAACCATTTCCAGCTTGGAAGCAGGGTCTGGCTTGACTTTTCTCAGCTGTAGTGGCAGCTAAGTAATCTGCTTCACCTTTGTTCTTAATACCCCTCTGCTAGGTTGGCCCCCTCCTGTGGTCCTCTCTGCAGCCTCTCAAAGAGCAGCATGGGAACACCAGAGGAGCAGGAGAGAGTAGAGACATTGCTTAAACAGACACTGTCATCACAAGGAATGTTTGTCCTGTCACAGACAGTGTGTTAATGGAACTGCTGCTCTTCCATCCTGCTGAGAGGTCCCCTCTGCCCAATATGCTGTCCTTATGATCTGCTTATACATCTTGGCTCTCCTTTACAGCATTTCTTCTCCTGGAGCCCTGCTAAATCACTCTGTAGTGAAGCTGGGAGATAAAGCAGATATACAAAGAAACCACTTGAACTTTACAGTATGGTTCCAAGACTATTCTTACTGTACCGGAGGATGTTGGTTGAGACCCAGCACCTAGTCTGCATCTGCTCACAGAAAAGGAATCAGAGCTGGCCCAGCTGGTACCTGGCCCTCTTGGAAGCTGCTTACTCATGACTCTGCTGAGTCCAGCCCTGGGCTCTCTGTTCCCACAGTATAAATACAGCATTTTACTTGCAAAGACCTATTGCACAAGAGAGCAAGGTATGTTTCAACGTATCCCTGAGACAGGTTGCCTTTGCTGCAGACCCACGTGATCCACGTTCCCAGGGTGACACCATGCCCTTTCCAGCTCCTGGACTGAGCTGCTCAGCATCCAAACTTGCTGGACTTGTTCTGGAGGAGCAGGAGGAGATGTGGGTCCCATCCTCCCCCTCCAACCCCTTATCCCCAGCACTGCCCCTAGGGCAGTGTTGTGAACTGAAATACTCTGGTTTCTGCTGCTATGGAGGAACATCAGGTGCAGAGAAATTTGGCTTGCGGACAAGTTTCACCACGAGTCACTGAGCCAGGCTTTTCTTTCCCATGAGATAATCTTGGGCGGGGCAGACAATCTCTTAAAATTAAAATACAATGAAAAGACAAGGGCTTCCCAGGGTCTAGGGTAAAGCTCCCTTTCCTTGTTTTCTCAGAAAGCAAGCCAGGTTCTGCTGAAACCTTCCCCAGGCTTTTGGTGCAGCAGGAAATGCTGCAGTGGCAGCCTCAGAGTCAGGCCTGATTTCTTGGCCAGGGTACGGTACCTGCTGCTCCCCCAGCTCCCAGCTAGCACCCAGGGCCCACCCACGGGACCTGGCTCTGCTGGTGGTGAGGGTGGAAGAGCTTGACCTCCCATGGAGGAACCTCCATAGACCTGCAGAGGAGGACAGTGGGAGAATGCAGTTTAGCAAATCAGGCACGGACAGCAAAGCCCGTGGCACCCCAACGGCTGCACTGCCATCATTGTGCTGGTGATACAGTAGGGCTTTCTGGTAGGGGCAGCACTGCTGATTTCCAGGCAATTACCTACATGTGAATGCTTGTGGCGGTCGTTTAACAACACAGATGTTAGACTTTGGGGAGCTCAGGGCACTCAAGTTGTGGGCTTGCCCCTTCTTCCGCCATCCGCATAAGCATCTTGCCCTGCCACCGAGCTTAACCCTCTGCTTCACCAGGAAAACACCTAGTTACAAAGCTCAGTGGCAGCAGGGACACAGGGATCTAGCTGGGATCTGTCAGGGATCTAACTTGGAACTCACTTGCGATGCTTCAACACCTCAGCCCCGGAGACTAAGGTGCTTTCTCATACGAAAGGGAAAGTCAGCATCACGTGCTGCAGCAGGGCTCATTGTGGGAGGATTTGGTTTTCCCGTCACAGACTGCATCCCTGCAGGGCTGGATGGGAGAGAGGCTGGGAAAATGCTGCCCAAGCAGTGAAAATGGGTTTCTGATGGTATTGCAGGATCCTTGCTGCTCTCCTGCAGCAAAGCCCTTTGCTGGGCCCCCTGCCTGGGGAGCAGCGTGTGCCTGGGGACAGCTGGTGCCTGCTGTGGCCAGAACGGCTGGGATGGCTCTTCACAGCGCTGAGGCAGGAGGAGCAGCCAACCCAGTAGGGCTTCAGAAACAGCGCATTCATCTTCCCTGCCAGTAAGCCAGAGAGCGCCTGGGGCGGGCTGATGACGCACAGCACACCTGAGATCATTTTCATGGGAATAGACCCGTGAGAGACAGCGAGAGGAAGAGTCAGGGAAACTCTCCCAGTACTTCAGTCAGTGTCAGCATTCACAGGGCAGATTTCACAAGATAAACAAAAGCCTTTAATAACTGCACTGGAGGGAGACACTGAAACCCTGTGAAACCTCTGCCAGGAAAGAAGAGCAGCAGGCTTCTCACGGAACACCAACGCCACCAGCCAGCCAGAGACTTGGCAGGCACAGAGAAAAAAAGGCTTACAAAAACCAAACCATAAAGATCCAAGTGTGGGTACCCAAACTGTACTCCCAGCTGTGGATAGTAGTACACATGGTGCTATATATAGCACAGAGGAATATTCATTCCACTTGCTAAGGGGTTTTAATAAAAGGGAGCAGATGAAAGATGTCAGCCACCCTGGAATATTATCTGGGCAGCAGTGTATAATTTGAAGGGAGGGTAGGAGAGGATATTTAATGTTGTGATATCTTCTATAGGATGATTTGGTTTATTTCTTGTAAGCCGAATAGATTTGTAGAATAACAAGTTATTAGCATCTAACAGTAAAGTCTTACATGTACAAGACTCCTTTCACAGGATTCTAAGCCTGAAATATGGGGACTGTATGCTAACCAATAAAATACAACCATACCTTGGGAGGAAGAGGACATCCTGCAGTGCCTGCCTGGCTGCCTTATAAGTGCCAGTAACAGCAGTATCCTACCTCTTTCTGTGCAATGCATTTATTCACCATCTCCAGACATTTCTTTTTGGATTATAAAGACACTGCATTAGGTATTGTAGAGAGGGTAAGTCTAGATATAATTTTTGTTGTCAGAAACCTGGAAATGCAGACCCAGGCATTAACATCATTTCCCTGTGTGGTTTTGAGGGAATGACTTTCCCTTTTCCATTTGCAAGAGATAGTTCCTTGCCCTCCATAGTGTGATATTCATGGAGTGCCATAGCAGGATAAGGGTTATTGCCAGGAATATCAGAGCACTTCTCCACACAGTCCTCAAAATGGGACTAAGGTTCTAAAATGTGTCCAGACACCCGTCTCCATTATTGTCTTTTGTGAGTTTCCAGAGAGAACTGGAAAACCAAACTCTCTTGATTATAGCTCAAGATCTGGGGTTTAGGTAATTAAGGGAGAAATTCAGTATTCATTTAGAGCAAATGTCTCCAACCTTTAGAGCTGTTGAAGGAAACACAAAAACTGTAGTCTGCAAAATTAGGAGGTGATTAAAAGAAAGCCCTATACCTATTGCTATTTAAATGGTACATATGCCACCTTGGTGATATGGTAGGACAGGAGGAAGACTGAAACACAGTGTCTTTATATAGCTATAAAGTCCCCAGGGAATAATAAAGAGTTGGACCCAAAATCCAGAATGTGGGACATTCATGTCTGCTCTGCTGCTTCCACCTGATATCTGTAGCTCAGGCAGAACTATCTGAGCATAGCCACAGCCAGGGCGGATGAGACAACACCACACAGGAGGTCTGGGGACCCAGCAGCAGCAAGAACTGTTTTTGAACAAGACTCAGAACTAGTTTTAATCAAGGACGGAGAAAGAGCATCCCACTCTGAGTTTATCATTTTTAGGATGGGCAGAGGAGGAAGAGGTATTCTGACTATTGAGACACCTCTGCAGAGCTTAGTAGACAAGAGCAACTGACAGGAGCAGCACATGCTTCCAAGGCCAGCTCTCTGGGTAAGCAGCTGATGGCCCAGGCAGGTGTGCCCGAACCCATACTGAATTCTGTGTTGCTGGGCTGTCATGATACATGGCTGGATGAAGCTAGCTTACCACCACCAAACTCTGATCATGCCTCCCAGCTAAGATACAGCCAGATTCTCAGGTGCCAAAAGATATATTTGAGGGGCACAAAACTCTCCTGTTGACACTTGCTGTCAGGCATGTATTGGACTGTTTCCCTCTCCCTTTTCCAGAGGTGAGACCAGAATGGAGCTGCAGAGCACCTTGACAATGTGTTCATCAGGAGGGAATGGCACACTCCGGGGTGCAGCCTTCCTTCTTCTTCATCCAGACACATAGCCAGTAAAGAGGAAGTTTTGCTTCTGCTAAATATCAGTGCTGACTTCACTGATGCTGCCCTTCTGTATTTTATTGGCACCTACTAGAAATCTCTGGCCACATCTCTGGTCTAAATAATTACATCCTCCAAGCAAGAAAGGGTGAAGGGGCAGCCTGAGCATTTAAATTTTACAAATGGGACTCTACAGCAAGCCCTGTTTACTCTTCCCTAAACTCATTTCTATACATCAAGAAGCATAAACTAGTAGGAAGAGACTGAATTCTGCTCTCAACCTTCCATCCTAGAGCATGGCTTCATTGGTAATTAAAAACTACATCTTAGCTTAATTTTCTTCCCCCACTTGGCTGTACTCTATCTTACCCCCATCTCAAAGAGGCATGTCAGTCCTCTCATATCCTCACTGGAGTTCACAGAGGTTTGCCAGCATTAATCAGAGGCAATTACCTCTGCCTCTTTAGGCAGGGATATCAGACCTGAGCCTAGAGTGACTCATCGCAAGATCGCTTTCCCCTCTAAGGTTCTTCCAGACATCTCCTTTGACTGAAGACCTCAGCTGGTGCCTTTGGTCATTCTACACCTGGGAAACTCTCCTGGCAAGGAACAAGCCCCAACTACTACACAGCCTCATGTGCTCCACATCCCTGTCTTTTCATCTCACTTGGTGGAACTGATAAGAGGGTTACAGGCAGATGCTGGCCAGGAATTATCTAAACAACATTTTCACATTTTGATAGATTATCTTTTTTCAAGGGATTTTTGGGTGGAACTATCCTGTTTTGGTGACCACCTATATCAATGCAGCCGGGGCTGCTGGATCACAGGCCTGTTCTCAGCAGTGAGTCTGTATGAACCTTGGAGGAACCCAGTCACACTGACCACTCCTGATGCAGACATCTCCAGGATTCCCGCCTTCTGGCTGAGAAGAAATGAGTTGCACCTTCAACCTTTGCAGCTCTGATGCATCTTCTGTGGGAAGAGAGATCCCTCAGAGGTGAACAGACCATGCCGCTTCTTTCATTTATGAGAGAAAGAACTCATGATTTCCTAGAAGGAAAGTTTTCCGTCCTACAGAAATCCCAGGGTTCAGTGTGGGTCACAAGAAAAGTATACATTGGAATGTTTACTAGGAATATTCCAAAGTAGTAGAAACATATGTCCCAGAGAAAAAATGGAGTTCCAGCAAGCTGTAGCACTTGAAAGTGAAAAATTATAACTATGCACAATATGAAAGAGATACTTTGTTACCACTAATGTTACTACTACTTACTAAATAATGTTTTTGTTATTCAGCTCAGCCTGCCAACACCTACTCTTGAGTGTTGGCTGTAGAGACCCTTCCCACTGAAGCCTGTGTCAACCTCATTGAGATCCTGACTGCAAATAACACTCAGGTGGCCCACCAACCTGCATGTACCTCCGGAGCTCCAAGCAAGTGTTTGCAGGAGAGCAAAAGAAATCTGATGATTTAAAAGGGAACAAACTTTCAGCACAAACTCTCTGGGTTGTCAGGGAGCAGAGCATTTCACATCACACCTGCCATGCTATGAAATGAAGTTGAAAAAGTATGAGTGTTAGGGGCCTGTTAGGATAATGGCATGAGGATTGCTGCCCTTTTATTTCTTCCCTTCCCCTCCCAGCAGCCCACCAGCTAGGACAGATTTCTCTGCTGTTCTGAAATAATGTGGGTGTTCTGTCTGTAGATCTGGCTTTGGGGTGCTTCTGTGCAAATACACTGCTTTGGTATTCTGGGGTCAAGAAGATAAAATGAGCAGGAAGGAAAGCAACTGACTGAAAATAAAGCATATCTCAGTAAAGAGATGAAAAATACTAAGAGGTAATCCAGTTTTGTGTAGAAGGGCCAGAGAAAAAGGGCCTACCTCTCACAAGGGCTGGAAAGCTCCTTGTGGGGGACTCAGCCCACATGTAGGGTGCTGCACGCAGAGTCCTGTCTCAGCAGTGCTGAGTGAGCAGGGTATGAATGCTTTATGCAAAGCATTCCCCTGCAAAATAAATATTGCTCTGGATGTAAGGAAGCTGCCCAGTCATAATATGCATCGCTGATTGCAGAGTTACACAAGAAGAAGATGGTTCTGAAGTTGATGAAAGCAGCTCTGTAAGCACCCTGAACCAGCAGGGGCTGGCTGGACAGCAGCTCACATCCCACAGTTTACCAGTTCATGCTGAATACTGACCTATTTTCGAAGGCAGAACCTCAACTCAGTGAGCAGAGAGGAAAAATGGACATGAGGCAAAAGTGCAAATGTCTTCTGCCTTTTTTTTGGACTGGCTCTTCCCTGTTTACTAAAACCTTTTTTCATCTTCTTAGCCAGAATATATATCCCCGTTCTTAAAAGGTGGACAATAGCCTCCTTACCAATAGAAATTACCTCTGTGTTGTGAAGAGGACAGGGACACGGAAAGCAGGCTTCTCTGACAGGGCAAGCCTTTCCATCACAGCAAAACACTGTGGTGTATAACAGGCTACAACGCTGTTTTGGTGCCCATTGTTCCTTTGCATAAAAGCCTTTGAACCAGAGTTAGTAATTATGGGAGCCACATTGTGCACAGTTCCTCAGCTGCTGATATGTTTATCTGTGGAGCATCAATCTGACTTGCTTCCAGGAGGTTTAGATGGCATGGGGTCATGCTTGCATCAGCTCATAAACTCCTCAGAGCTGGGTTGATCTCTTTCTTTTGTATCTGTGAAGCACACAGCATCAATGAACTCCCCACCCCTGATTTAAATAGCTGCCTCAATTCAGCAATGACAACGGGCAAGGCTTTAAGGCGTGGGGACTGGAGAGACACTGCAAAGTTGCGGGAGTGTTTCCTGGCAGTTTCAGGAGGTTGAAAACAGAGGGGCTTTTAAATGAAATGAACAAACAGATCTTGCTACGCTAAAATACATTTTGTCATGAAAACACAAAGGTTTGCTTTCCTCACACCCTGTCTGGACTTTGGCCAAGCATGACTGACAAACAAATGACTTAGTCACTGGTCATGGCAGAATCCTCTTTGACATCTACCTTTACCTGGGAGAAATAGGGATGCTTGGGCAGCAGGGCAGTCCCTCTGATTTGTCCTAGGGTGAATCAGCAATCTTAGCTTCATTAGACATACTAAGGATTTCTAAAATCTCTCTTATTTTGTGAGATTTTTGCTAATCCTATGGAGCCAGGAGATCCAGTACTCTAACCATCAGATATGTGGGACGAACTGTAAGAAGAGGTTGAGGCATAGCCTCTTCGTGAGATACTCAGCTAGCTCATGCTAGGGGTAGAAAAAAAACTTTTTAAAGAAAAGATAAATTTTTGGCACAAATGAAATGAGTGTGAACAGGACAAAATTCAAACAGGTTAGAAAGCAGGAGATTTCTTTTGGTCACAAAGCCCGGAAGTTCTGGAGAGGTTTTCAGATGGAACACTGGGAGAACAAACCCCTCCCCATGGAGACTGAGCATGTCTTGTTTGTGATGACAAAGTTGTCTAGAATATAAGGTAAGTGGACGTGAGTCAGGAGGCCCTTTCCAGCCTGGTATTCAAAGCAGTTTCAGAGAACTGCTGTACCTTACAATTACAATCACACTGGGGATGGCTCCTGTGCTTTGCCCAGATCCACAACACTCATCTTTTCAGAAATTTGGACCATACTATGTGCAACATGTATTACTCCACTCTAATTGCAGCACAGACAAGCAAACATCCTTTGTCTCATTGCTTTCAGTGGCCACTTTTAAGATGCACTGAGCATCATCTCTTCGCTTGTAACAGAGTCAGGAGCCTGACCTTTCAATCATCACTTTTTTTGAGAGAGACAACTGGGCAGAGAACTGATTTCCTTACTGCTTGGACTGGGACAAGAACTCTGTCCCCATCAGTCACCTACAGGTTTGGACTCACAAAAATCCACCCAAGACATCAGGAGCATAGCATCTCGGAAGACAGCCCCAAACCCTTGTCATGGAGGCAGCAGTCTGGTCACAAGGAGGTGGCTAGTCAAGCTCTGAATGTTTCAAGGAGAAGTTGTTTTGTCCTCTGCTCCAAGAAGATAATAATAATTGGGGGCCCCTGGTGGTCTAGTGGTTAGGGTGCAGCACTTTCACCGCTGCGACCCGGGTTCGATTCCCAGCCCCCCCGGGCAGATGGAGCTCGTCAGCCCTGTGAGGCAATCCATCTAAGAGAAGGTCACTCTAAACAAACCTACGTCCTGAGACCCTCACTGCCACTGTCCAAGCTTGCTCGGCCCCGGCAGATGAACCTCAGGATTAAAGGGTGGGCTCAGTTCAGCGCACGCTGTGTCTCACCTAAAAAAAAAAATCCACTGCGCAGGCTCGAAGGGTTAATGACCTTTCCCAAATCTTCGCTCGAGAAGACTGGCCATTATTACACACACCCAAGAAGATGAAAGGCACCCTGGAGAGGACAGTTTGGTTCATCTTTGCTGAAAAACATCATTAAGCTAGGTGAGAAGACAGCCAGGTTGTTTTTCCCTTCACACAGCTGCTGGACATCTCCCACAGATAGGAGCGTGGGTCCCATATGGATACACTGGGGTGAACATTTCCTTATCTTGAATTTTGCTGTAGGACACTCAGCTGAAGTTAGCTTTCTGGGAATGAGAGGCACTGTTTTTTTCAGCCAAGCATGTTTTCAATCATTAGGGCTTCCATAATGGTCTCTGCAAGGTTTACAAGCATCCCACCCAAACTGCTATTGGAGCGCTTTGAACAGGGTCAAAAATCTCCTTAGTCACTCAAACTGGAAAAATCTATTACCACTTCCTTTCTTGACACCAGTACATCTGGTGCAGAACATTTACAGTGTCCAGGAACATACAGAGAGATACAGTGCTTCCGTGATTGGAGAAAGATGCTTTCTCCTGCCTGATGCTGTGATACTTGGATTGTGCCACATGGTCTGGCAGTTCCAGACATCTTGCAATGCATATCAGAAGTCTCTGGAGCAAAAACCAAAGAGACAGGAAAGAAGGGTGTGCTGAGAGTCAAACAAAGGTAGAGTTTATGGGAAAGTGAAGAGGAGGGGGGCAAACAAGCAATAGGAAGTTAAGACTTTGAACAAGCCCAGTCATGACTCCAGTACCAGTTTTACCTGTCTGCTGCCTGACCACAGCCCAGTCTGCCCAATGACTTCAGTGGGAACTGGGCTGCTGAGCAGCACTGAGCATGGGGTTTGTCTGATGGTGGTGTTCCTGTGGAGGAGAGGTGACTGAGACATGATTCAATGAGTGTGTCAGTCAGCTGGCAGCCCTTGCCACAGGTCCATATGCAGGAACCAGAAGTGGCTCTGGAGAGGAAACACTGATCCACATATAAAATCTCTATTACAGGACTTGGGAAGCAAGTGGATATTGACAGAGGAGGATTCAGTGATCTCTGCAGCCCACCTCAAGCTTCATATGGTTGCTGAAAGGGAGACCCTGGTTACAGAACTAGGTATATTCACAAGTCATTACAGCTTAACATGATCCCCCCTTTCTTCCATTAGGGAGAAATGACCCTCCCTATCCAAAACATCTTCCTTTCTCCTACCCAACAGAGTGTAATGATCTGGCCAAGCCTTGAGCTTGGTAAGAAGAGGCAGCACTCAATTAAAACAGCAAACCATCTGGGCACACAAGCCCTTCTGCATTTTGAAACAGAAACAACATACTGTTTTGGATTTCATTAGTTACCTATCAGTTAGGCCTTTTTCTCTTTTCTCAGGAGGAAAAGTCATTAGGACCTATGAAGTAGAAAGGGCATTATTTGGACAGAGTCAGGAAAAACAGTTATCTCCCAGGGAAGGACAGGCATCCTGTGCTCCCTGCTATCCTCATTTCCCTGGTTACTTCTCAAGGTCTGGAGATGATAACTCCAATGCATTTCTGCTTTGCTTCTGCTAAAGAGAACAAGTGAAGGGGGGCTTGAGTACCCAATCTACAGGTTGTCTGAAGCCTGTGAGCACCTCAGCCACAAAAATCTTCTGGAGGAATTTCATTGGAGTACAGGAAGGGGAGCAGGGACAAGGGGCTTCATTACCTCTAGACTAGAAACCTGCTGAGCTCTTCAGGGCTACAGAAATAATAATTAAAACAAACAAACCAAAAACAAAAAACCCCCCACAAATCAAACTGCTACTACCACTTTTTTTTTTTCCCCACCCAGAGGGAAATGATGATCAGGTTGCCTGTTGTACCTGCTTTACGTATGATACTGTGTGGATGAAATGTCGGAGCGTGCACTTCCAGGGATGCAGGCCATGCCAGCCAGGGCTCAGAGCATCCCTTCCTAACTGGGAGAGGCTTTTCTCCTGACTTACTGATGGTCACACACACAAGCCTGCCAGGAAGTACTTGGCCTGTTGTCTCAGGTGACTTATGCAAAATAATTGATCCCTTTTGCCCCAGTCACAGGTTCTACTTGACCATACACTCCTGGGCATTTGTAGCCCACTCATCCTGCTGCAGAAATCCAGGCTCGATGGAGAAGCTTTTGCAGTTTTACATGTGTGTTTCACCACTCCTGTTTCCTGGCTCTTTCCTCATGGCTTCCTTGGAACAGACTGTCAGAAGAGTTTCCAGCCCACAGCTGGCTAATCATGCACAATTAACATAAACCTGAACATAGCGAGGAATAAATGAAAGCTGGGAAAGCCCCCTTTTCTCAGCAGCTGGATGAGGCAATTTACAGAAAGCCTGGAGGCATGGGAAACAAATGAGCCTTTCATGAGGTTGTGGGTCCATGTGAAAGAGCAGATGAGGGCAGTTTAGGGAAGTGCTTCTGTACCTCTCAGCCCCAGTGATGTGGGCCAAGGCAGGACAGCAGGTGAGCTCCCTGCCCCAGACACCAGCCCTGCTGAAAACAGTGCAGGGGTGCAGGGTAAAGCACTCCGAACCATGGGGAGGGCCAAGGGGTGAGATGGCAATGTTACTCACAGTCTGCCAATGAAGAGATACACTGAGCAGGGACTTGACTTGCAGGCCAACAGGCAGAAGCTGGATGCAGTTTTCTAGAGCTTCAGTCCAGTGCTGTGGAGCCAGGGCATATAGGGCTAGGAGAGATGTTGGGGCTGATGGGTATGGTTGATGTTTCTGGGTAGCTTCCCTCAGAGATGCTCTCCAAGCCATGTTCCTGTAGGTTCTCTTCTGCCAGTGCTGGTGGCAGAAGAGCTGGGATGCCCTGGAGAGTTGGTTCAAGGAGCTGTACTAGCAGAAAACAGGTCCCTGAAAAGTGAATAGCTTTTTGCCAGAATGTTTTGGGGGGAGCAGTGATAATGTGAAGAAAGCAGTCTGAGCATGGGACTACTCCTTCAGCTGGGGCTAGCTGCAGGACAGAATGAGTTGTAATGCTGAACTACTCCTTTGGACTCAATTTTCACCATGACCTCTGCAGGCTTCTGCTTACCGAGGGGTCCTGCCCTGTCTTACACCCTTGGCCGGAGGCTCCCACCACAGAGAGGTCTGGGCCAGCCTAGCAGGAAATTCACCCAGCAGAGAAACAGAATGTCCCACCACGTGGACTTGCCTGGCACTTGGCGATATGAAGACCAGTACCTATGTAATGGAGCCCAGCTCACCTCCAGTGTGCAGAGACAAACTTGTGCAGCCATCAGGAAGAAACTGCAGTGGATTGTGAAACATCAGCTGTGAGGTACAGCATGTGAGATCCTAGATCAGTTCCTTGCATCCAGGGCCTTGTGGAGGAAGAGGAGCCTAGTGGTGAAAAAACACTGATGAAAACAAATAGTTATTTCCTTGGTACTTGGGCTTCCCTTTGGACTACTTGCCCCAGAGTTGGCCAACAGTGGAATTTCCCCCCATACACAATGCTTTTGGTATTCAAATGACAATGTCTGGAACACTGACTATTTCCAAGTACAGTCCTTTAGATGCTTACTGATTTTCTGTTGGCCAGGTATTTGCATGGGTTTTACAGTCTTGTGTGTTTAAGACAGTAATGTGATGAGAATGCAATAAAAAAGGAAGAAGATAAAGCCTCCCTGGCTGACAACACGCATATACAATGTGATGGGAAGGATGGTATTGGGCACACACATTGTGCCAGCTCTTCCCTTTATCTAAGGGGTTGTTCTCTGACTCTCACTCTGTCTCTGACTTAGTAGTTGAATGGGGAGATAAGTGGAAGTAGGATAAAAACAGCATGGCTGAGCAGCATAGGATTGGTGGATGAATCAGCTGGCAGAAGACATGGCAGGCAAGAGGCGATTCCTTGGCAAATCTGTTTTTCATTTAAAGCAGATTAGCCCAGGTTTTGGGGCAAAGGGGAAAAGACTTTCCCCTGTCCCAAAATACTAAGATGAGAGGGAAAGGAAGATTTGTTGACAGGGTGTAATTCTACAGCATAAGCAGGGATAGTTTCTAAATATGAGAACCAGTTCAAACTGGTTTAACAGAAACTTCATGCACCAAAAACCTCTAGCGAGGACATTAGAATAAGAGCATTGCATCCTCTCTGGCAGCTCCCGTCTGCTCAGCTGCGGAGCCACATGGTCCGTGCAACGACCCCATAGCTCCCCAAAGCATCTGCCTCTGTTGTTCATTGTGTCACAAATGCCACTCCATCTCTAATATAGATTTGCAGCTGCCTCTAAGGCAAAGAAGGGTTGTGTGATGAAGCTTGGGAGACACAGCTACCAGCTTCCAAATTTGATGACGGTCTACAAAAGAACTGTTTTGGCTTGCTTGGATTTTAATGAAGACTCTACTGCCTGAAGTCCTCTGATTACAGGAAAAAAACTCTTATTTCTTTCAAAACGTAGTCTGTACGCTGGGAGCAGTAGAAGTCAGCAAAAAAATCTGGGAAACTTATTCAGAAGATAAAGAGCACTCACAAATAGATAAAAGCACCCACATGTGTTTTTTTTTTTCAAAGTCTCACTGAAAAGTTTTTGGGGCTGGACTGGTGACCCCAGTATCTGGGGTAACCCATACAAAACCAAGGGGAAGCAGAGGACCAGGGCACAGAGGACCCACAAGAGGTCTGGGAGACCTTAGGTCCATTCTCTGTTCTTTTGAAGGTTGTACCAGCTCCCTCCTGTCTTGCAGGTGATTATGATATTTCAAGAACCTGTGGAGTATGGGAATATGGACAATAACATTACCATAGATGAGGAAGAAGGGAACAGGACCTCACATCTAATGGAGCTCATAGAGGCCCACATCTCACACCTGAGCACCAACTCCAGCAGTGCACAATGTCCCTGATGGTTTTACAGTACAGTGTCCAAAGCAACCCCAGTGGGATATTAAGATATTGCTGCCCCCTCTTGTGGACATCTCAAAGGAGCCGGCAAACCACCCTGGGCAGCCGGTCTGGCTGAACAATATTCCATACTGAATAAAAAATGCAGCAGTGCAGTCTGCAGCCGCTGGTAGAGGCAGGAGGCAGGCAGAAGAGCTCTGAGCTCCAGTTGAGGGTGCAGCTGGGGGAGGGAAGGACTCCCACGATGCCTATGTGAGAGGGACACTATCGTTTAATTTAAAGAAGAGTTTCTGACTGCTGGAGTCCCAGCAGCTCAAATTTCTGGGCCAATGTTTTGCTTCAACTGGTCACAAGTATTTTTTAACAATCCTGAAGCAGCTGTCATGTGGGTCAGGTGTATCAGGGCAGAGAACAAAGACACAAATGTTTTTGCATGCACTGAGACTCGTGAAAAAATTCTCTTCTTCTTACTGGAGCGCCTGGTTGGCTCCAGCAGGACTCCTGGCCTCTGCACCTCCTGTCATCATTTTGTATATCCTCTCATGTAGGTTGGCTCTGGGCAAATTAGCAAAGATGGTAATTAAACACTGGGTCTGGCCCCTGCAAAATCTTCTAGAGCTGTTACAGGAACCAATGGTTAGTCTCAAAACTCCTGACACAGCTGGAGATGAGGACATCTTGGAGAGGAAACAACTGAATGAGGGCCACAGAAACTGTCACGCCTGAGGTGGTACCTTGCCCAGGAAATACTTACTGGTCAAGCTTCCTTGCAGAAAGGTTCTTCCAAGCCCTGTTACATACTGCAGAAGAGATCAGAGTTGCTAGAATTTCTGGAGCTGACTGTATTTCTCTGTGACTATAAGCTACTACGGTAACGTTACAGTTCTGTACTTGATGAACAAGAGAGAATATTTCCAATTTCTGAATTTCTTCAGGGAGAAAAAGGGGAAAAAAAGAGTTTCTGGAAAGTTTTCACAGGTTATTTCTCACACAGGCACTACTTTAGTGAGCAGTGTTTGCTACCACACGCTGGACTAGCCATGGTACTTCAAATCCGCATCTGCTCCATTTAGGAGCTCCAAGCACACTGCAGTAGGAGCTGCCACAGTGGGGCCATCGCTTGTCAGGTCGGGACAGCTACTGTGTTTATTTGCAGAGCCATTGTGCCACAGGGAAGCCAGAGACACCCAATACTTAGCTGTGAGCTGATGCTTCCTGCATCCCAGCCACACAAATGTGAGGTCCCCTCCAGCCTGCTGGGATTATCTCAGCCAAAAGCTCGGTAAAGTCCTCTTTCCTGACAGTCAGAGCAAGGTGGGTAAAAAGCTTTGCTGGTCAGGAAGGTCAGAGAGGCTCCGTGGTCATCCTTTTGCAGAAATGGAGACCACCAACAGGCCAGACTGGACACTTGTGGAGGGGCAGTAGGTTCTGCTCGGTGGGGCAGCATGGAGGGCAGCAGCTCTCAGGGTCTGGCAGGAGCCTGCCTCTGCAAGGCATGCAAACAACCCCCTGGAAAACACTAACCTTCGTGGGGAAGGCATTGCCTGCACGCACTGCAAGGACAAGGGGCAGCTCCAGACCTTGGAGCCTCCTGCACTGCAGAGCAGCTGTGGGGGGACACACTGGAAAGCTCTGCACCAGGAGAAGCAGCTCTGCCCCAAACCATCCAACGGCTTCACACAACTGTGTTTTCCTGGTCACAGCTGAGGATTAGAGGATCCTCACAGAAGATCCATATAGAGGATGTGCTCCCTGTCTGGCATAGCCAGCAGAATGGGGCAACTCAGCTTTCATTTAACAGTGTTCCTGCTTAGTAGGCAGCAAGGCAGCCACCCTTCACCGCTGGTCTTTGAGGAGTGGGATTCTCATTTTGCAGAAAGTTTCAAACTCTGGGCTCCCGTTCCTGTCCAAAAAACAAACACATTTTCCAGAGCTGGGATTTCCTGGGGAGCAGAAGCCCTTGAGTCAGGCAGGGAGTATGGGGGCTGAAGACAGGTGGGACTTAGGGGGTGCAGGCCCGCAAACTGCAAAGGGAAAGACTCAGGCTGGACCTGCAGCCTCCAGCAGGACCGTGTCCAACACCAGGGGACAAAAAGGTGTGCTGTAAGTGAAAGAGACGG
Organism: Lepidothrix coronata; assembly: GCF_001604755.1. Taxonomy (NCBI): domain Eukaryota; kingdom Metazoa; phylum Chordata; class Aves; order Passeriformes; family Pipridae; genus Lepidothrix; species Lepidothrix coronata. The sequence continues at coordinate 2,845,504 of NW_016690181.1, forward strand.
CCAATCACATATCCACCTCTCTCTGGAGAGTCAAGAGAAGCAGCCATGGTTTCAGGCAGCACTCCCAAGCCAGGCTCCCTCTGGGAGCGGTGACCCCATCGGCTAAGCTGAGCTGGGCTCAGCAGAGCTGCTCCTGGGGCAGCACTTCAGAAGACAAGGGGAATAATGTCTGTACTTATGCCTAGAAATAGCTGGAGACGGCTGGACAGGAGACCTGTGTAGTGTGGGTGGTCATGACAGAGCAAAGTCCACAGCCCAGAGCAGGGTGCAAGGAGAAAGCACTCCTGCTGTGCTTGGAGGCTCAGCCAGTGCTGCCAGGTCAGTGATACAGGGCAGGTCTGCCTGGTTCCTGTACATACCCACTGCCAATTAGCCAGTTAGATTTAGCTGACTTTACACTGCAGTGCCTGAGCGATCACCAGCCTGGAGACACAGCTAGAGCAACTCCTGTTTGAAAAATAGTGTCTGCTTTTGGTTTCAGACCCAAAGCCCAAACCAGTCTGACCAGCTGGAACCCAGTTTCAGGTTACACCCTGCCTTGCTCTCTGGGTGACTTAGTGGGTAATGATCTCGCTCCCAGCACACCTCATGCAGTAGTTGCCTCTCCAGATATCCACATATGTTGCATCCTGCACTCCCAGCCCTCCCCAAGCCATGGGACCGCCACTCCTGCAGCTCTCCCTGAGATACCGCAGTCAGGGCAGATGAAAGGGTGGGAGATAAGCAGGCATGGGAACGGTACCTTCCCCCTCTGCAGGTCATTGCTCCTCAGACACCACTCCCAAGCCAGATAAAACAAACAATTCCTTTTTATTATCAGAGTGAATACACACACAAAAAAAATAAATCAAGACACTAGGTTTATTGCATAGGCCATGACAGGCTGTGGGAAAAACAAAAAGATGGAAGAAATGGTATGAGACAGATCATGAAAAGCCATGGAGGAATCTGACCAGCCCCAGGGACACTCAGGCAGATGCCCATCACAGGAAGAGGCATGCAGTCAGATTGCCAGCAGGCTCTGGACAGTGGTTTCTTTACTTCCAGCCCAGGCATCAGCCCAAGGAGGCAGCTCTCCTGGCACTGCACTTGAGAGGACCTGAGTCATGTCTTGAGCTGGGCATGGCTTCACCAGAGCCTTCCAGAGCCACTCTGCCCTCGGCCCTGAACCAGTCCAAGCACTGAAACTAAAGTCTGTACACAGATTTATGCTTCTTTCACACACACACACACACACACACACACACATGCAAACATATACACCAGTTTCCTCTCTCTTCACAGCAGTTTTCCAAGAGCAGCAGACACTGGAAGTTTGGGGACTGGTGCTGACCCCATATCCAACAAAGCACATCAGGCACTTCACAAATAGCTGCTTCTGCCCCAACAGAAGTCCTCAGCTTACTGAGGTACAAGCCTGGACCACAGAGATGCTGCAGTACAGAACTAGGAAGTATCTCGTTGCAAAGGGACTATGGGGGAACACAATACCTTGCCAAAGTGGGGATTTCGTATGCTGCCCTGGGGCCAGGGATGAGCTCTGGACCTCCCAGGGTCAGGCTTATCTTGCACAGGGAGGGACAAGCCAGCAGGAACAAGGAAGCCTGTAGAGATTAGCTGATGGTATCCAGTCCACTCCTGTGCTCTGGGAGGTGCCAGGGACTCAGGTCAGGCTTTGTGCTGTGAGAAACACACAGTAAAATCAGAGCTGAGGCAAAGTTTTAACTGCGAGGCAGCTGGGTCCTTCCACCCTCCCCTCATCATCAGCAGGAAAAGTAGGGACATTTACTTTCCTTTCATGTGAGAATAAATAGGTATTTTCTCAATGTGTCTGGGTTCAGACTGAACACTGGAAAAGCAACCAGGGCAACTCACAGAGAAAATGGTGGACATGTCGTATACACAGGAGGCTGAAACACAACAGCCAGGTAGAAAAAAGTCTAGGTGTGCTTTTCTGTTAAAAAGCAAAGGCTAGTGATTAAAGCAGGTATTTCTGTTTCCATCCATCTTGAAAACAGGAACCGCTGCAGTGTCACAGAACTATGCAGGTCTGGACGGTTATGTGACTCCCACAGACCTCAAGAGACTCGCCATGGCCAGGAAGACTGCTGTGAGGCAGGGCCACCTTGCAGAGGACTGGGAGAAAGGGAGGAAAGTACAGGGCTGGCTGGAAGAAAGTGGCACTGCAAACAGATTGCTGGCTCTGGTGAGCTTGCACCATTCACCAACATCAACGCTACACAGATCCAGTCCCAGGGTCCTTCAGGAAGCTGAGCAGAATAGTGCTCCAGGTTTAAGCAGGAAGAAAGATGTAATTCAGAGTTTCACTGGATTGTTTGAGGTTAGGAAGGGATGGATATCAGAGAGCATCAGAATGCTCCCAGATCCTCACTTTCCAGAGCAGCCATTTAGCCAAGACAATCACAAATACTAGTACTGCCAAATCATGGCTAGATCTTGGCCTGATGCTACAAATGTCTTCACAGAGAAAAAGTCCTTCAGGCACAGGCCCATGCATAAAAACAGAACTCCAGAAGTTCTGGGGAGTGCCCCAGTGTTGAGCTGGAGAGAGACAGGCTGCAGGTCAGACTGGTTTGGTGGCACTGCTGTAAAACAGATGCTCAGTGTCCTCTGTGGTGGAGAGGGTTGAGTTGGTAGCAGTGGCAGGCTGACGGCGATGGCTGTTCTTCTTCTTTTTCTTCAAGAAGAAGTAGCCAATGATCACCAGGACCACCATGATGCAGATCCCAAGGAGTACAGCAATCACTACCTCAAAGGCACCTGCAGGGATACATGAACACGTTAGGAGGGATGCTCTGATGCGGCAGGAGTGGTCAGGAGGAAGCAAGCACAAAAACCGCTGCTGAAATTGTGCTGGCTAAGAGAAGAGCTAGGCAACAGCTGGCATGACAGCAGGGTGGTCACTGAACAACTAGGAAAGGAGAAAGATGGCAACCACATGGCATAAAGGCCTAGGTTCAGCCAGCCTGTCTCTCCCAAATGATGGTTCCCAGTGTTTCCCAGATGCACCACGCCCTCTAAAGGCTGTTCCCAGACTTCAGCAGACTTGGCCATTTGACACCCGTAGAAATAACAAGTCCTTCTGCAATGCTGGCCTTGTGTCATACCTCAACAGGCCACCAAAGGGTGGTCACAGAAGGCACCTCCCGGTTAGGACAATGCTGAGGAAGTGAGCTATGGTGGATAGGCTGAATGTTTGGGAAAGTACTTGTAGCACTGGTGTGAGCACTTGTTCTTCTCCAGCCAAACAAACTCCTGCATTATCAGTGGAGACAGTCAAACATGATGCATTTGAGAGATGGTGTAAATTTGAAGATTAAATCAATCTCTAGGATTGAAGAATAAAGATGTATAATTTCAGGAGTTTTCTACTGAAGAAAAAGGCCTACAGCTCTGCAGTAAAAGGACACCAACCTTCATGTGTTATTCTTTAAAGAACTTGTATTTTAATAGCTGTGGAATTTTTTAGTGTTGTAGAGAGGGTGTACAGGGTTGCCACATTTCCTCACATTCTAGCACCCAACATTATTGCCATATCTGCTTGAGCCTTCTTTCTTGCAGAAGTTAGTAGTCCTCATGTGAACTAAGCCCTTAGGAAGAATTTTACTTGCCATTTTTTGATGTTGAACAGTGGAGCATTCATGCGTGTTGATGGAAAGAAAATCAGGACCCTCTATATGAGCTACTGAGTCACAGGCACAGGTGACACTGTTGTACTTTTCAGGACAGGGAAAAGCAGTAAGCAAGATCTGTAGGAAAAACTGTTACTCACTTAAGATAGCAGTTTGGGACTCAAATGATTCCCATCTTCGGCCAATGACATCTGCTTCTGAATTGGGAACACAGAAGGGGAAAAAAAGGTTGGCAACAAGGGATAAGACAGGTTTCTGATGACTATATTTCCAGTGCTCTGAAGTGACTGAACGCATACAGCATCCCTTCTTGACAACCATGGTACTGAGCTCTGAGGGCAGGCTATGAGGCACAGTGTAGCTGAGGGTGGCAGAAAATCAGAAAATCAGCAACAGTTTGCCTCTAACAGATACAGTTTGGCAGAATTCCTCCTGTTAGCCTCCACAGCAACATACACAAAGCTCTACAGTGTAAACTTTTCCCTTGTTTATTTAAAACTTCGGCCTAGTATATGTCATTGAGGATTTTCATAATTTCTCCCCTCTCACTTGAGATCTGGAGCCAAGCTAGAAGGTTAGATTCTCTGTAGACCACCTATACCATGTCTCTGGTTAGTTTTGCTATCCTCCTTTGTCTCTTTTTCAATATCAGTACCCAAAATGCAACCTGTAATTTCTCAGAGCTGGAAAGCATTGCAGAAAGATGCTGTAGATACACCATTCCCCATAAACCATTGGTCACTGTGGGTCATGGCCAGGGTTTGAGAGCAGAGCAGCTTTGACTGAAAGCTCCCAAGGTACCACCACTTTGGGACCACAGAACTTAATCTGAAGGATTTTCACAGTTTGATCAGTAAAACTCTAGCCCTCGCTATATATGCTTACTTGTAATGCCTGAACACGATTTCATGCACTCTTCCTCTTCTTTGAAGTTGTTGTTGTTGCCACCACAGCCTCCGTAGGTGAAGGGGTCACATTTCTCCGAGAATGGGTTATAGTACCAGCGGGGGATGCTTTCGCTGCACTGTCCAGTATCAGGCAAATCCACACAGTGACCTGGCAAAGCAAGGGAGAGGTGTTTTAGCATGCTTTCAACAAAAGAGCACAAGCACTATGGCAGAGGAAAACTATAGCCAGAACAGTGGCTTTCAGGTCCCCACTGCCCAGTTGCCAGCTGCTCAAATTGGCATTGTCAAGACGAGCGGCCACCTGCCCATAAACCAAACTAGCAAGGAGGAAAAAGGAACATTAGAGCGTGCAGTTATGCAAAAGCCTGGATTCAATCCCCCACGGAAATGACCTGTCCTCCTTGGGAGGTAGAAGGGAACACGAAGAGCCTGGACACATAGAAACCACAGATTGGCTCAGGTCTCCTCTAGAAGCAAACTCTATTTCAGCTGACTTGGAATATACACTTTTAGCCCAGTGACAGGTCCACTGTCTACACTAGTACAAACAAGGCAAAGGTATGGGATTGAACACAGGCATTGCTGTGTCCCTCACACTGTTTTGGTTTGCACTACTTCCAAAAAGCTGCTGCAGGGTTTTCTAGAGTCCATGTACTGTGCCCAGCAGGCAACATGCATGAGATCTGCTTGGGTGGAAAAAGTTTAGGCAGGACAGTGAAAGCCTGCTCTCAACAGCTGTCCTCAAGGCCAGGGAACAGGACCTCGCTCATTTTTAATACAAAGACTACCCAGATGCTACATCTGGTTTTGGTTTTATACAGGGAAGCAGTTTTACCATGAAGCAACAGACAGAAGAAAAAAACCAAAAGCTGGTAGAGGTTCAGCCTATGTGCTCTGGACTGTACATACCTTGTGTATGTGTGACATTGATTTTCTGCAGTCTGTTGAACTCACGAGCATCTGTGAAGGAAACATTGCACGTTAAAATTTCTTTCAGCAGTTGAAAAGAAATGCCTCCATCCATGTAGACATGGGCAGATGGGTCTTTCCTGCACATTCCTTTGCTATCACAAGCCAGGGAAAGGGAGATATCATTTGATATTCTTAAATATCTCAAAGCTATGAGAGCAACATGGGAAAAATAAAATGTAATAAAGAGAAACTATTCCCAATTTCCATTCCACAAATACAGAGACATAACTAAGGAAAATGAAGGCTGTTCTTGCTTTTGTTTTCCATTGAGAAGTATGGGAAAACTGCTACCACTCCAGGTTTTAAGAAGTACAAAAGAGTACTAATGTAGAATATAAGAAGGTCAAAAGAGATGAATTTTAGGCTTGCAGCCTAAAAAGGCAGCAAAACACTCATATATGGGGAAGAGATTATGGCAATTCTGTCACAAGAGGGGAGGAAGGATGGAGGGAGTGAGGAGAGAGTGTGGACTTAGGCACTTAGGCATCTCACCACTATGCATTTACATTAGCATAACATGAGGACGTTAAGGGGACTGTGTCACTGGACAGACTGGGAGAAATCATGGTTTCCTTTCCCACTTCTCAACTCTATGAGAGCAGGTAAGGTCACTCAGTGAGAAAAATACTGGAAGGGGAGGGAAGGACAGGCTCTGAAGTCTTACAGACAGGTGCAAAGAAGACAGTCAAAGAGTATTTAAGAGGCAGGAAACATCACAGAAGGAAGGTCATCTTTTGCAGTCAGCAGAGATACAGGAGATAGCAGAACCTGCAAATATAATCCTGCAGAAAGAGATAATGCAGTATCAGGAGAGAAAAACAGAAGACACCAAAAAGCATTGATTTAGCACCTGTAACTTACATTGCAGTCATCCCTGGGCAGATACTACAAAGTACTTACATCGTTCACAGTACATCTCATCTGATCCATCGGCACAGTCAAGAGTTTCATCACACTCCAGATAGGCATCAATGCAGCAGCCATCCTTGCATCTGAAGAAGGGGGCCTGACAGTTCCCATTGCATACTGCATCAGAAACAGTTTAGATAGCTCATTAAAACTGATTGTTTCTCCCTGCCACACAGCTGCTTTATGAAGAACTTAAAAGCTGCTGAGAGGGTTGGCAAACAAGAAACAAGGCAGATTGGTAAAGGTCTCTTCTCAGTGCCACCCTAGACTCAAAAAAAAAAAATAAAATTCCTGATTATAAATGAAACATTGCTCTGGAAACAGCCATGCTTCATCTCAGGAAAGAAGTACACAGACAGCAGAAGCAAGAAAGAGCTACTCAGGAAGAATATGAAGACATTGTCCAAGCATGGGGGATTAAATTAGGAAAGCCAAACCAAAACCTACACACTGGGCTGCAAGAGCTTCAAACCCCTCTGCTCCAGAGGTATTCCCAAGTGCTGAGTACTGTACCCAGTTCTGAGTTCCCCAGTGCACAAAAGACATTGGCATAACAAGAGTGAATCCAGCAGAGACTCAGCAAGGGCCTGACGCACAAGACCTAGCATGAGGTTAGGGAGAACACAGAGGTTATGGAGAGGACAGACTCATTTTGGAGGTGCAGTAATAAGATGAGCAGCAACAGATAGGAGTTGCAACAAGAAAAGCAATTCAGTGTAAGGGTAAAACATTTTAATGAGGGTCAAACATTGGCACAGTTTGACCAGAGAAAGTGTAAAATCTCCTTCAACTGGATGACTACAGTCCTGAGCAACATAATGTGACTCAAAGCTGGTAGATTTTGAGTAGTGGGCTGGACCAGATGACCTCAATAGGTAATTCCAACCTGAATTATGCTATGACATGAAAGTAAAAGGCTTACTAAAGAAACTAGTCTCCAGTGCCTCACTTTTCACACTGACTGAGTCCTAATCAAGAGCCACAGGAATGGACATGAGACACTGAGCCCAAGCTCACAGCAGGATTACACCATGGTACAGGAGACTCACCTGGCTGTTGTCGCCCACCAAAAGAACCTGAAGAGACAAGGGGAAAAAATAAAATAAATTTACCACTACATCATTTTGTCAGCTCAATATCAGCATTATATTGCCTTCATATGTCATCTAAGGAGTGCATATTTTCTGGAAGGAAGCCCTGGATGGGTCAGGAAGGTGAAATACAGATGCTACCCACCCAGGGACCCCAGATTGGCAGGCCTGGAAGAGCAGAAGAGAACTTCCCACCACTAGCTAGACCATTTCCAAACGGTCTTTCTTTTCCAAGGCTTTTGCCTCCTCCTTAAGCTGTTCACTGCAAAGGGCCTGTTTATCTGAGGCAGCACTACATGGTTCTCAGAACTTGGCCAAGAGGGTACTAAGGAGGGAGATTAATTTCATTTGGGGAGTGAAGCACTTCTGGCCCCCCACAGCACAATGCTGCCCTCTGAATTTAGGTTTCAGATGACACAAAGGTTTGGTGAGGGCTTTTGCAGGCAGAGGCATACCAGGGACACTGTCCAGTGGAGCAGTGCTTCAGGAGTTGGGTCAGATATGTTGGCAGCATAAGAAAAGGATTGCCCATCCATAATTAGCCCAGTCTCCTCAGCTTACTGGGCTCTAACTAGCCATCAGCCAAGAAGCTGCAATACCTGTCCACAGGGTCACCCCAATCCTAAGAGAAAGAGGGAACTGGATTTTCAGAGAAGACTCACCTCTAACATTCTTGCAGGCGAGTATACACTCCTCTTCCCGTAAGTAGTTATTCTTGTTGGGCTTGCAGCCACCAAAAATGAACTCCTCACACTGCTGAAGGCTTGGGTTGTAAAACCAGCGTGGAAAAGATCCCCGACACCAACCCACCTTCTTAGGGGTCAAACAATGCTCTGTCAAGAAAGTTAATATAAAAGGCTCTGGTTAGACAAGTCCTTTGGAAGACTTTCTCCTTTGTATATGTGAAGGCAAAGGAAGTCTTCCAAAGGACTTGTCTGAAAGATTTGTAAAATCTTGAGCAGCGTGGAGAATCACGGAATGCATTTTTTAATATGAAAGGCACGGTCACAAAACCAAACCAGAAGGTGCCATATCCATAAAACAAAAGGAGCTGCTTCTCCACAAAGCACATAGTTAAGCTGTGAAACTCCTTGTTTCAGGATGTTGCTGCTGTGCAAATATTATATGAAGTCAAAAGGGGATTAATCCATGGTTATTAAACAAAAAGACACCATCTTCTGCTTAAAAAAATATTCCAGCTGCAAAATCCTTGGGGATTAGTCAAGCATAGTAGGGATATACTGATCGCATCTCATGTTCTTGTACACTTTCCAAAGTATCAACTGCTGGACACTGTTCAATGCAGTGTACTGGAGTTTGGTCAGACCATTAGTGTCACTTGACGTGACTGTTCTTATATTTTTATGGTACCTGTGGTAAGAGGAGAAATCCCCTGCTTAGCTACTAGTCAACCATTTGTCCACGAACTCCTTGCTCCTAATGCACTTGTAATGCTGAACCATTTTTATCATTAAACAAGGCCATTAAAGGAAAAAACATAGAAATAAAGCCAGGGACACTCTGAATGTCTTGCAAACGGCTCTACCTACCCTGTGACCCAAGGGATTTCACAGCAAAATCACAGAGTCAACAAGACCTTTCAGGTTCTGTTTTACCCCCTCAGTTGCACCCAGGCTTCAAACCCTCTGGTGTCACCCAGCAGAGGACAATGACAGGCGGAGCGGGTGGGGTTATTGCAGGCCACTTCTGCTGCAGGAGTATGTGAAAACCCTAAAACAGACTACTATGAATGTGGAGACCTTTCACTACTGGTCTGGGATTTTACTGGAAAACGTGGCATTCAAGTCCAGCCTCTTAGTTGTGCTCTTCTTCCGTCTACCTCTCTGAGAAGAGCACCAGTAATGCCAGAGCAGCACCCAGGCTTAAGGACTCCAGCTAGACCTCTGTGGGCTCAGGCTCACCTTCCGTCTGTTCAGAGTTCAGGACCATGATGGTGATGTTGGTGAAGTCTTGCTGTTGTGCAGTGTCCGTGACAGTAAGCTGGAAGACGTAAGTCCCCACCTGCAGGTTGGAGATTTCTACCTGGTCTTCTTCATGCTTCTGAGAATGCAAAAGAAAGGCTTATGCACGAGAAAGTACCTCTAATGAAGGAGTGAGTGAAGCCATGCAAGGCCCATGTTCCTGCATTAAGGAGAAAGGAGCTTGGATGGAAACCTTCAAGCAGATGTCTGGCATGAAAAATGTCTCAGTGCTAGACAATCCCCTCAAAATCATGGGCTGGTACCCAGCTGGAAGAGCAGAGAGAACAAGTACCACAGCATAATCAGATATTTTATATTTTCAGTCATTGTGAAAGCACAAGGGGAAAAAAAACCTCTTTGGAGAGGACTGAAATACCTGTAGTTTTTATTTTCCTTTTTAAAACATAAAACCTATTAGTATATAGGGAATAAGGTAGGTGTATTTAATTATTTTGTCAGAATAGAAAGCTACAATATTATCGACACAAACTTTTCCCCTATATTTACCAAGAAAATTGCACCTTCACTTCCACACTATCTCTGGTTTTGGTTACATTTCAAAGGAACACAGCCTCGTCATACACTATTTTAATGTAGTATTAGGGGACTCTTCCCCCTCTCCCTCACCTCACGATGCTTTGGTTGGGTTAGGGCAAAGGGAAAAGGAAAGGAGAGCTTACTGATTTCCACAGACCCCTTAGCACTCTAGAGCTTGTCATTGCTGATGTTCAAAATCAGCTGTGGGCCTGATGTACTCATTTGCTAATTCTTCCAAAAGGTGCCACAAGAACTCCATGTGAGCTTCAAGGCTTTCCAAAGCATTTTGCAGAAGTTTAACAGAAATAATTAGCTCTTCTAAAGCCGCAATTCACTTCTAACATCTATCAAATAGGCAGTGTTCACACCCCAGAGATCTTGGATCTGGACAGGAGACATGACTTTTGCTCCAGCTCAGATAAAATAGGAGGAAGAACCTATGCTCTAAAGAGAGAGACAAAGTCCAGGAAAAGCCCCAGGAGAACAGAAGCAGAGTCTGAGACTGGATTATTCAGAAACAGAGGAGGAGATGCATCACAGTGGACAGAGCAAAATTAACTGCAGGCCCCTCACTGAATTACAGGACCTTGGGACCAGAGGCAGCTCTTGCAACGAAGCTGCTGCCTCTCAGCTGCTCCCACCCAGGCAGACCAGGTGTTGCTCAGGGAGGTTTGAGACAGCATTCTGTGCAGGGAGCCTGAGACCTGATAGGCCAAGAAATGCCACTTCCAAGTAGTGTGCAAGAGTGTAGGGGCAACCACAAGGAGTGCTCCATAGCTTTTGGGAACAGGCTTGTTGGTGGACTTGCTTGAAGAGGAAAGGACAAGGTAACTTCTAAGTCAGAGCTGTGACCACCCAACCTAGTGCAGACCACAGGTGACACGGAGCAAACTGCTTACTTCCAGCAGCTCCCTACCTTCATCTCCACTGAAGGGTTGCCAAGGATCTGTTTCCATTCATAGTTGACTATCCCTCGGTCATCCGTGCTCTCTGTGCCTCTCAGCATCACTGGCTCCCCTGGCTGTACCCGCATGTCCTTGACAGCGCGGGCTATTGGAGGATGGTCATCTGCAGAAGAAATGTAGAACAAGGAATGCGTAAGAGGTTGAAGGGTCCAGTCCTTGTCTCCATTACAGGAAGACAAGGGAGGGGGATTCTTCCAAGCTAAATCAATACAGACTTCTACTGCTGAAAGGAAAACACTTTTATACAGCTGTACTCCTTGAAGCCTGAGTAAGGAACAGGCAATCAGTACCGTTAATACCGCACTCACTAATTTAGTAACTGCACAACCCATGCTGGCAGTGTCTTTGAGTCAGTTGGTTCCCTGGCCACTTCTGTCCACAGGAACCACCATAAGAGGGTCACCTTGCGGGTACAGCCATTGCGCTTCTGACTGTTGAACCACATCCTCGCAAAACAGCACAGAGCAATTCCCACCCTTCGCTTAGGGAGATGGCCTGATGTGGGTGCTGAAGAATGTGGAACTGACTCTCTTCATTCCCACTACCATCCCTAAGGACCACATTAGTGTATTTAGCCAGAGCTACACACTGTGGGACTCGGATGGGAAATATCCCTCCTCCAGCTCATCTTCCACCTCACTCTCTGATATGCATGCCTTTAAAACAGCATAAAAATGCCATTCATGGGGTTATTTTTGTACCATCTTATGGACTAGCTTACCAGCAACCACTACAACCTATTAAACATTTTTCCAGACTGTAAGTGCAAGAGATGAAAATTGATCCCTGCCTGTGCCAGCAAGAACAGCCTATACAATAACACCATTGAGCTTGACTCATAACTCCTTTTGGCCTGAATGTCTCTGATCACAGGTTTAGTACATAGCTCAGCCCATAAAACTCCACCTGGTAGCGCCTGTACCAAGTCCAAGTCTCAATGTTCCAGTTCAACCTGAGTCTTTTGTAAAGGCACTCACCATCATTTATAAGCTAGATATAAATCACTCTGCCATTACACTGTTTTATCAACTGTGATTGAGAAGGGAAATAGTGTTCAAATGCCTTAGAAAATTACTCCCTTAGCTGATTATTGTCACTTTGCAGACTTGCTCCTAATTTCCTGTTTGAGTGTATTTAGATTCAGATCCCAGCTGCTGGCTCTTATTGGAGTTTACTGAAGGGACATTTAGTATAAAGCATATAGATGAATAAACCTGACATTCAAAACAAGCTACTTAATTCTTTTGTCACTAAATGCAGTAGGATAGAGGGCTTTGCAAGAAGTATTCCAGAGCAGTTACCACAAACCCACCCAGAATCTTCTATTTTCTGCTATCTTTTCCCAAATGAAGACATACTTATTCTATTCTGGTCTTGCTGCCACCAAAAAATCTCAGGGGAAGCAAACCTGTTTACACATCCAAGCATTGCACTCAGCCTGTCTGGCTGCAGAAGGAGGGCACTTGTGTGCCAGTCCCCTGGGGCTCCCCATGCAGCCTGCTCCCAGCTGCAGCCCTGCAGTCTCATTTTATCTTTTCCCTTTTCATGTAAGCATTGGGTGGGAACAATATGGAATCAAGCTCATACTGTTGAGCTTGATCCATCCACCAAAACAGGCAGAGGAGACCAAGCTGGACTGAAAGAGGTCAGGAAGATGACACAAGCAGAGATGCCCACCCTGGTATCCTCTCACCTTTGGGTGAGCCACAGTTCCCTACCATTCCTTCCTCAAGGCTGTGTGCCAGAATGATGGGTCCTGTCTCAGTCAAGCACAAAGACTACTGAAAGACATCGAGCAGGGACAAGAGTGCCTGGCAACTCTTGGTTTTGAGCAGGGCCAGTAGGACAGATCAATGGAATTTTGCCTTCATGAGAACATTCATAAGCAAAAGCGATGACTGGAGCTGGCGACACCTTCCAAAACCAAACAGCCCCACAAACACCTTGTAGTACACAGCACTGCAAGCTCTGGAAAGGGGAGACATTCCTGCCATTCCTGCCAGGCAAATGATGCCAGGAGCCTGCTAGGAGAAAGGCAGCCTACTCCCTCCCACTCTCCTGGCAGGGTGAGCCCAGTAGGTGGGTGCAATTGCACAAGGCCACTTTTCAACAACACAGAGGCTGATCATTAACTCATGACTCCAAATCATATTTTTCCTTACATTTTTAAGCACATACACTTTAAACAAAAAATTGCAGGCCAAGCGGTTACTTTGCGTTGTGAATAGCACAGTGAAGTAAAAGCTCAGTTCTGATCAATGGTCAGCAATTTCTCCACATTCCATCACTGATTAGCCAAATTTCCTGACTCTCCTCACCTCCAGAAAAATAGTCAAGAGTATTTCCTTATCTGTGGTGACTGACAAGGAGGAACGCTCACTTGAAATTAAGGACTTCTTTTTCAACTCTATTCTTTTTTTCCTTAGGATGGCTAAAAGCTCAGTGACTGGAGTATTTCTGCCACACTGACTACATGAAGCATTCCATGGCAAATGGCTGTTGTCCACCTCAGCTTCAGAAACAAGTGCTTACTGAGCCAGAGCGAGTATCAACAAACTGCTTGTGGAAGGGAGATTCTCCATTCAGTTTGTTTTGCTCTGAAAGTCTGTTGGTAAAATGAAAGTTACCTTTGCTATAATGCTCTTTTGACTATGGAAAGTTTCTGCTGTAAAACTCTGTAATTAATGGGGAGATTAAAGCTTTATGATGCTGTTCTGCAGTGTGCTCCTTACTGTGAAGTATGTGCTGCTGGAGTCACATCATTAAGTGACAACTTCTGCTTCCATTTATAGAATGCATCAGAAGGGGAAATCCAAAATGCTTAAAAAGTTTTTTTATCACTCACAGTGTATTCATGCCTCAGTCTCTGATTTTTGCTTTTTTAAAAATTTCATCTAGTTTAAAGGCTTATGGAGTCAGTGGTTTGTCTGGCTTCACCTCTAGTGAGTGAACTTGAACCAGTGTTGAATGGGGAACAGGAATTTAAGAGATAATAAATTCCTACAAGGGCTGCAAAAGTAAGCATCTAGGTGGGGGGAGAGACCCCACTAGGGACCTTGCTATCCGAACCTGCAGGCACCAGTGAAATCCCATGGCAGAAAGCACTTGCAAAGCTTCCAGTTTGGGGGTTTCTCTTTTGGAGCTTGGATTTTAGCTCTTGCCCTTAATATACAAATCCACAGAAAACCAGATTTCCTCCATTCCAGGGCTCATGCAGATACACCCTGAGTAGCTGAGACTACAAAGCAATGCTTAAAAATACCTGAGAATAATTTGAGGTTGTCACTAGAAAGAGCTAGAAAGCTTTCTCGTGGTGACTGAAGGGCTCTTCCAGCCCCCTGCTGATTGCCTTTGCAGAAGCAGTTTGCAAATGAGAGAAGTGTGGCTTGCGCTGGGAACACTGAGGCACTGAGAAGGGAAAGACCTCATTGGAGACAAAAGCCACTGATCAGGCCAAGAGCAGAGACAGGAGCAGAAATGAGGCCACCTAAATTCCAGCATTCAAAGACACACAGCCTTGGAGATTTCAAGTGACAGAAGCCAGCTGAACCTGCCTGCTGCAAAAGCAGGTGGGCAGCAGTGTGGCTCTTCCCACAAATGCTAAAGCTCTGCTCTTGCATTGCTTTCAGGGAAGTCATTCAAAAGCAAACAGCTTTCTCACCCACCAACACTAGAAAATCTCCACTTCAATAAGCAAAATGAGGGATGACACTCCTGCCACAGTGTTAATTTGCCTGAGGATGGAGAGAGAGAGAAGGAACAAGGCAATGCAACATAGTGCCTGGAGAAAGAAAAATACAGGCTCTTTTCCTAGGGCTTCATCCTGGCTGCACAGCAAAAACAGTTATGATAAAGCCATACAGTTTTCCAACAACTCATGCAGAGCCAAGCAGCTCTCAGCATTAGTTCCCAGATGTTTCTGTAGTGGTTTGTAAGAGGTGCACAAGGCAGGTCAACTTAACCTCTCTAAAACAACACAGTACGACTGAACAGATTATATTTTCAGAATAATGTAAGTTGCTGGTACCACCAGGTCCCCTCCATCCTTCCTCAGGGTGTGGGAAACCAGTCATATTTGCTTTAGCACAAGTCTTTGTGCCATTTTAGTAAAGATCGGTTTGTTCCTCCAGTCTCTTTAGACTGGAGCTCCAGTGACAAGACATGAGGTAGCCACTTCAGTAAATGCTGCAGGACAAACACTGTTTCAGAGCAAGTGGAGGGGAAGCTGCTCATCACCCACTCGGAGCAGGGAGCTGGACCATATGGTCTTCCAGGGCCCTTCCAGTACACGTTATCCTCTGAATCTGTGGTGTGGGTACCAAATGTGCAACTCCCTCTCTCCTGGTCTGAGCTGGGAGCTGGAGGATGAGCAGCTGGCTCAGGGCTGGGGATCATTCAAGGGTAGGCCTGTCTCAGCCAAGCTGGGATCCCACCACTGCTCATTTTAGTTGCACTGTGCCCACAAAATGGAAAGCAGTGTGGGACCAAACACTTGAGGAGGGATGAGCTTCAGACTTGGGGAGCTCTCTTTTTTTGAATGCATTACCAAAGTTTTAGCTTGAAAATCTCTCTCCGCAGCGAGGCAGAAGTAGACACATCCTGAAGCCTGCGGTTCCCCAGCACTTCCCATCTCCCACTCACAATCCCTGAATTCGAGAGGAAGAGAGTGTTACTGAGCATTTCACAACCACCGCAAAAGGTTCCGTTCAAAAAATGGACAAAGGTTCAAGGAGGTTATTTTCCAGTTTCACATTCAAAGCTGGTTTGCCTAGACCAGAATAAGCTGGGGCTAGTCACTTAAACACTGGCCTCCATTATTACCAATAAAGTGCATGGTGAGCCTGCCCCTCCCGAATGAGCCAGGCAGAAAACTCGCACCAAAGTTCAGCCAGGGAATCATTTAAGATCGTGCCTTTTAACAATAACATCAGAGACTTCAGGCTGTACGTTAGCTAGAAGAGGCAAGAGACAGTGCCAAGCTGTGGTCACCAGCTCATAGAGAACTCAGAAGCTCTTCTTCTCCAAATACTGAAAATACACTCAGATGATGTGCAGAAACCAGATTTCAGCTGTATTTATTATTGCCTGTACCCACAGGTTTTTCTAAAGTCATAACAGCATAAGAATGGCCACAGTGGGTTAGAGCATGGGTACCTCATCCCTGTGTTCAGTTGCCAACAGTCTTGCTGTGGATGCTTGAGCAAGAACAGTGCAAGTATACACATTAATTTTCCCATAGCACTCTCCCAGATTTCAGCTACTTCCATCAGGCTTCAGAAACACTCCAAGACTAAACTTGCCCATTCAGCAGCCCCCCAACTGTACGCTCTCTTTCAAGTGTTACCTAGTCTCCTCCAGAACATATATAAATCTCTTAATTCGAGTCTGCTCCCCGTAGTAGTAGTGTGGGTCTTGCAACGTGTGACTTTTTTGTTTAATGCCACCCACTGGGATCACTAAATAGATATTCACTATTCACTAGAAAAAACATGCTTTTAATCCTCATTATTGCAGACGATGTCTGAAGACTGCCACAGGCAAAGGCTCCTAGGACACCCGAGGAGCAGCACATACAGGAAAGGAATGAATGATAAAGCAGCAAATAAACTTCCTGCAGACACTTAGAGCCAGTCTCAGGAGGCTGACAGTAACCTGGGCTCCCAAGCAGCCATGAAACTTCACACTGATACAGCACAACAGCAAGAAAATCACACAATTTTGTCTCCAGTTCAAAGCCTGGGCCAAGATTTTTCACCTGTAAACATTTGGGAAGAAAACCTCACATGCCAAAAACAGCTTCCTTAACCCTTGTTTCACCTTACCTCTTCAGGCATTCTCAAAAGGTCAGAAGCAAAAATGCTGTAGAGCTTCCTTATGCTGCCAGGTGGACACACTCAGTGCCTGAAGCCTCCTTCATCCTGCCTCCTGTACCTGTCCTGTTGTGCTCTTCCCCTTTCCCCCTGAGTGACAGCTAGGCATCCACCTTCCTGCCCAGACAGGCCCATTCCTTCTGCATGGATCCAATCCCAGCATCACAGCTGGAGGGGCTTGGGGCTCTGTTTGGGTTTTTTTTGGTTTGTATATGAACCAAAATGGAGACCTACATTCTTAAGTGTCTCATCAACTGCTGTGGGGAGGAAGGCCCAGATGATTTAACCGTTGTTATTATTTTCTATTTCTCCAGTAAAATAACTCCCTTCATCTCTTTCCCTGCCACCCTCTGATATCATTCAAGGTGATTCAGCATCAGTCAAAGACAATGCCTAAAAATTTCAGGAGAGAAACGAGATGTGTTTCCTATCAAAGCACAGCATGAACACTGCAACTGATCCAAATATACAGACATTGTCCAGTGTCTGTCGCTACAGCTGGAGACCTGCCTGGCACCCACCAAGAGTCAAACAGGGGTGTA